>NC_088684.1:51827569-52143283 GCF_028017835.1 Emys orbicularis | reverse complement strand
CTGTATGTGATGGAAACCACTTCAAGCCAGGGGGTGCTGCCGCACCCCCAGGACCTCTAGTTCCAGCACCTATGGGCCCAAGTGCTTTATGAATAACATTATTAATGGAATATTATTAGGAGTTTTTTGAAACAATTAACTTCTTGAGCCTTCACACATCCCTTTAAGACTGTGCTGCTCTTGTCTTGGAATGGTGATTTTCTTATTTTGTTTTTTTATTTCTGGAAAAGCTATGTTTCAAATTGGGGCTACAATTGTGATTTTTTTAATCCTTTGCTGTATTTACTGACTGTGGATTTGTGCTAAAAGAAATCAAACTAAAATTCTATTGACTGGAGTCCATGATATCTTTCCTGATTGGTCGTCTCAGAATGTCACATGTTCAGATCAGCTTTAAAAACAGACTTTCAGGGCTTATATAGCTTATGCTCTTTGCTTGGCTCTCTCTTTGAGAACTGCTGTTGTTTTCTTGAGTGTGTCTATCCAGTAAATCCTCACAATGTGTGACCTGTTCCTGGGAACGTGGAAACTCAGCTCTAGTGAAAAATTTGATGACTACATGAAAGAGCTGGGTGAGTAATGTTGTAATGTGTGGGATTTAGAAAGGATATGCTCTAGTTGAACTCTGCTCCTACATTTCTTCTCTCTGGCCCTGGGGATTCTCCACTTTGCAGCTTCCTAGTGCTCATTTTTTCAGAAGGGAAATGAGGTGTTTATTTTGAGACCTGTAAGCTGACAAGGGGAAGTGGCTCTCTGATGTGAACTGTTCTCATAAATGCTGCCCCTAGGGCTGCTCTTAATGGAAGACTGGGTATGTCTTGGGGGGGTGGGGGGGTGAGTGGACTACTGAAAAGAGAGAATAGCAGGGGTGAGGTAACTAAACATTATGAAACTTGAATTCTAGGTAACATGGGGCCTAGGCCTCCACTGCATTGCATTTCATGTAGTCACTTGCACCTGTGCAAAGTGACTACCAAATGCTACCTTTCTTAACTGGTCTTTCTTTGTCACTTTGCATGAATGACTCAAAGTGCAAATCAGTGAAGAACTAGGCCTATAGCATTGTTTCAACAAAGCTTTGTTCACCTTGTAAGTGAACTGGAATATCTTGCTGACTCTTATAGATGCTACCTCAACAAGGAAATTGATGTGCCTTTCTGTAATTTAACGCAAACTGTACATGAGAGGACTTTTCTGTGAGACCTGATACACTGCTTGTAACACTGATGTTCTTTCTTAGTAAGACTACTATATACATTTTACTTCACCTCAGTTGAACTAAAGGGTCTAAACACTATGGTAACAAACTGCTGGTACAGAGAGCACAGTAAACTAGTCCTACTCTTATTCCTTTAACTCTTATCCCATGACCTTAATGTTTATCTCTAAGTATCTGAGACATCTTGTGTGTAACTTGCAGGTGTGAGTTTAGCCACCAGGAAACTGGGCAGCCTAACCAAACCCATTGTGACTATCAGCCTTGATGGGGATGTGCTAACAATCCAAACCAAGAGCACTTTCAAAAGTACTGAGGTCTCCTTCAAGCTTGGGGAGGAGTTTGAGGAAACTACAGCAGATGACAGAAAAACAAAGGTGAGGGCTAAACAATGGGGGCAAAGTGACAAGCCTTATAGATGCAAAACCCCAATCTTTCCTAACCCCCTGCAAACTGAATCACTTCTAACCTGCAGGACAGTGGGCTAAACACTTTATGTGAAGTTTGTTTTTGTTTTTTTGGTAGAGTATTGTAACCTTAGATGATGGCTCACTGACTCAGGTGCAGAAGTGGAATGGCAAGGAGACCACAATAAAGAGAAGATTAGTGGATGGGAAGATGGTGGTGGTGAGTTCATTCCTGCTATTTGATCACTGAAAGTAGTAGTATCTCAACAGTAAATGCTCTACAAGTTGAACTGTAGCGAAGATGACCAAGTAACTTTTTTTTTTTTTTTTTTTTTTTTTTTTTTTTTAAACCTGGAGGAAAATCTTAGAGGCAAAGAACACTACCTTATGTCAGCACTTCATTGTTGCTTCTCTAAGCCCTGGTCTACACTGCGGGGGGATCGATCTAAGTTAAGCAACTTCAGCTACGTGAATAACGTAGCTGAAGTCAACGTACTTAGACCTACTCATCGTGGTGTCTTCACCGCAGTGAGTTGACTGCTGCTGCTCCCCCGTCGACTCTGCCTGTGCCTCGCGTGGCAGTGGAGTACAGTAGTTGACAGAGTGCTGGGGGGAGGGGGGGAATTTATCGCGTCTAGTCTAGATGCGATAAATCAATCCCCGCTGGATTGATCGCTGCCAATCCGGCGGGTAGTGAAGACATACCCATAGTGTTCTCTGAAAACTACATGTGATAGTATTTGTTGAACTGCATATGGAAGCATTTTAGAATCATACTGTAACTTCCCCCCCTTTAGGAATGTACCATGAACAATGTCACATGCATCAGAATATATGAGAAAGCAAGAGGACATTAATCCCCGCCCACTGGACTAGAAACTCACTGAGATGGCTCTTGACAAGAAAGTTCCAGTTATAAGCTTCTGTGTTCAACTCAAATGTGTACAGGCTTGTCTCAGAGAAACCATGTACTTGTGTAACATATTAAACAAACAGGCTTTCAAACACTGAATATTGGAGTCCATATTCTTTGTTAGCTTGTAACTACTCATGGAGATTTGACTTTCAGAATTGTAAAAATGGAGAGGAGATGAGATGAAGGTGTCGAGTCTGCCTTCTCCAGCCTACTCTGTCCTCCTTCATCCTTGTAGAATAATAGTGTTTCCAAGTTGCTTGTCTATTCTAGGCTTAAAATTCCACTAATTCTTTCTAATCTAGTCCAATAGATCTAACTTAATGAAAGTCCACTTCTAGAAAGCTTTTCTATAAATGTAGGCTGGGATTTTGGAAGGTGTATGAAGGCATAAGTGCCTAACTCCCTTGAGGTTCGTGAATATTCCATCCTAATATTATAGGAAAGCTATGTCCCCTTGATCTACCCTAAACCATGAACATCTCCCCACTGTATCTCCTTCTCTAACTCTCTATATTAGAGATTAAACAAATTTAATGTGGATCCTCACATGATGGGACAGGGTGCAACCTTCCCCCCCCCCCCTCTCTATTCTGTATGCTGGTTTTCCACTATTACCACTGATCAGTTCATAGGATGGGTTACATTGCTCATAATACACAAACCAATAATTCACACCAAACTCTCCTATTTTAATGCATGAATGGGCTGGATGCCATTATAGCTGGTCAGAAGAAATGCAATGTACAACAAAATATACAATGCTATATTTCCTGTCTATTTTTCCTCACCTGAAAATACCAACTGATGAAGGCAGCTGCTTTTCTCATTCACTCATGTTAAAGAAATGAATGATATTGATGCAAAGGAGGAAAAGTACTTTTGGTCTCCTTCTGAAGCAGCAGGGATGGCCATGACTAGAGATGGCATATGGGAAGGGGTGGGCCAGGGTGCTGGGATGGCAGCAAGCATTTTCTCTCTGATCACCAGATGTGGGGTTTGGACGGAATTTCCCCCTAGGTCAGATTGGCAGTGACCTTGAGGGTGGTGTGTATGTGGGTGGGTCTCTTGCTAAGATTATTTGGGTATATCTCACTTAATCATTTCCCTGCTGTTGTGGGGGCGATGGGCAGTGGTGCACCTCAGTTCCTCCTATTTTCTGCCTGTGGAATAGAATAGTCTAGTCTCCTATGGGCTGTAATACTTAGCTCTAATTTCAGTTGTTGGATCTAGTGTGAGTCTGCTGGCCTGGGCTATACAAGAGATCAGACTAGATGAGCCAGTGGTCCCTTCTAGCCTTGAATGCTATTGCTCAATCTGAAAGTGTAATCCACAGTGAAATCAAACCTTAGCAGAGCATTCACAGCCAGCTTTGCTTTGAGGATAAATCTGACAGCACAAATGACATCCTAAGGGAGATTAAGCACAGTAGTTCTTTCTGTTACCTTGCACCTGGATTAGTCACTTACACATGTGTTTACAATGAAGCCACTCTGATCTGCTAGCATTTTATACTCCCTCTGTAATGTAGAGGAGAGAATTGACCTGTCTCTGGGATGCAGTAGTGTGCACTATAGCTTCTCTTGTATGAACCAGTCCTTGAAGGAAGAACATGGGTTTGTGCCAGTCTAGTCATTCACTTTACATAAGACAATTAAGAAGCTGCAGCATGGGGGCATCTTCTTACATTCCCATTACTAGAAAAGCAACAAACAATTCTACTGCCATAAGTAAACAGATAAAAAGGGGAGAAAATAACATTAATCCCTAGTCTTTACATCAATACATTTAGGCCCTAAGAGGAGGATGGATCCAATTTTTAACTTTTTATGCACTTCCCCTAGGGAACCTACCATTTTATCTTCCCAATTCCTCCTGGGGTTGGGAATGCCTCTTCTTTCCACCAGTCTGTGCTTAGCACAGTAGACTTGCTTTCTGGGTCCTGATGACTTTTGTTTGCAGAAGTCAGCATCCAAGCCCTACCAGCAACATGTTCATCTCAAGTAAGGTGCACCCTTGCAGAAGCTATCTAATAACTTTACCATCCAGGCACCCTGGAGATAGGCTTGCAGAACCTGCAAAGTCATCAGCCCAAGAAGACCAAGGTTAGGGCAGCTTGGAATGTGCTGATTCAGCTGATCTCAGGGGCTGTCTTCACTGTCATCAGAGTCTAAAGGTGTCTTCCTGCCAGTGGAAAAAGGGGGGATATTACACGTGCTTGAGCTCCAGGGGGTAAATCTTGCCTACTGTCTGTATGGTTCAAAGTGCAGAAAGCAGCATCAGCTTAGTTAAAAAGCCAGGCACACAGCTGCCAGCATCAGAAAAACTCTGCCCAGTTGGCACTTCAGGGAGTGTCATAGCATGAAGGAAAAGACAGGATGAGGCTCATGTTATACAGGGTTGAAGATGACAGTGGTGGGCTATATAGAGGAGACTAAAATGAGTCATCAAAAGAATCATTTTGGGGAGGTGATAAGAAAGACAGCAGAGGGTGGAGGTGTCTTGGGAAAAACAAAGCCCCAATTCCATCCGGGAAGCCTGAACTCTTGGAAGGAGAAGGCAGGCATTTTGGAGCACATACAAACAGACTGGAAGGACAAGCTGTGGTGGCAGACAATGGTGTGAATTTCTTCTCAACTGAGAACTGCAGATACAAAGGTTCATGAAGCAAGTTATCTACTCCAGCTTGGCTTGTCCAAGCCCACACCCAGACATGCTAAGTTTAAAGGCTGTACTTTAAGGTGTTTTTTCTATTGCTTAAACAAACAGTATTTTGTATGAATGCCATGATGGGGCCTGAGTCTGCCACCCTGACTCCTCATGTAGTTCATTGATTGCGAAGAGTAAGGAACAAGATACCACTGTGAAGGAGTAAGGGCAGCAGAATCTAGCTCATAATTTTGGATTTGACTGCTGACTTCGGTTACAAGTGCTAATTGAATCTAGGCCCAAAAATAATCTCTACCCTGGGAGAAAAAAAATAGATAATAAATGGGTAGCACTGGTTCCAAGGAACCCAACATCAAAAAGGAGGATACAATATCCAGACCACAGACAGCAAGCTGGGGCAGGGGTCATCTGTGCCAGCATAGAGTGATCCCTCAGAGTGCTAGAACACAAGGTATGTCTTTACGACACAGGTAACCTGGACTCTTACCTGGTTTTTATCTTAACTCCCCTATTGTCCACACTAAACAATCTCTGACCCAGGAAGTGCTTTAAACCCAGTCTAGCTTACCTGGCTGGGGCTATAGATTAGAACCCAGAATCCCTGGGCTGGAAATCACCCACTTTACAATGGGGATGCAGACTAAATCACGTGTGTGCTGACAGTCCTCCACTGCCGTAATTTCTGATGCACCAGATTTGGTTCATTGAGTGCCAGTCCCACATTTTTCTTGTTTCCAGGCATTATCTTAACACAGTCTCTGAATTATATCAGTAGGCCTTTTTGTGTGTTCTAATTTAGTCTTTTCTTTTGCACCTTTACCCATCTACATTTGTTGTCATAGGTTATTGTGACAATTTATGAACTTTCACTCACTTTTCACAGTTGAGCTCACAATTAGGATAAATGTGTAGGCCCAATTATCACAACGTAATCCCTTTCTTTTATGAACGTATTCCACCTAGGATTGGACGTTTGTTCATAGTCACAATTGCAAACAAAGAGAGATCTTCATACGGCTAGAAAATGTGCTTGGGAGGCTGAAGTCCTGGATTCTATTCCCAGCTCTGCGTGGATTTCTTCTGCAACTTTATTATCCTGGGGTGGCGTTCACTTTCTTACAACCAGTCTTCGAGCTGTTTACTGCCAATGCCTTAGATTTTGGTTTTCTGATCAAAGCAAAACTAGTGAAATGCTGGTGATTGGAGCCTCTGACATAGTCTTTCTCGTTGGTCCCCCTGGTGTATCACACGTTCATGGCATCTTCAAAAAGAAACAGTTGAGAGTTTCATAATTCACTGCAACTGTTTGTCACTGCTATGTGCTCTCAAACATATGTGACGTATTTCTAGGGACCTGGAAACTTGTCTCCAGTGAAAACGTTGAGGGTTATATGAAAGCACTGGGTAAGAAATGTGTGAGAGTTCAATGTCTCTCACTTTCTTTTTAAAAGTTAATGTTGGTTTTAAGGTCGGCCCTTGGCTGTAATGAAAATTAACAACCTCTTGCTGCCTCTGGGACTCTCTGCTCTGCAGCTCATTAGTGAGGAGGAATGAAGCTTTATTCCTGTTGACTAGAAATAGGGGTTTTAGGATAACTGGTTAAAACATTTTTGGAAGCAAATACCTCAGGGTGGGATTTTAGAATCACAGTGGGACTATCTGAACCTTCTTGTCTCTTTCAGTTCTCACAACTATCTGTGGAAGGGGCTGGTGGGAATTCATTCTTGGGGGGGGGGGGGGAGGGTTGGTGCTTCAGAAAAGACTTCATCTGAGCATGAAAAATGGTCACTAAAACCTGTTTTTCTTAATTATGAAACAGCTAAAAACCTGAAGACCTAAATTCCAGAAACTGGTAACACTAAAGCAGAAGTATGGCTTCTCCTGGAAATTTATCTTGGCCTTATGGGCCTCAAATGATCTCTCTGGGGTTGTTACTAGGACTGATGAGTTGGTGATGCATGGCTTGAGTCGGGAGATGGGGCCCTTGCTGGAAAGAAAGGGGAAGGAGGATGAGGGGGTTCAGTAAGAGAGAAGCTAACCTTGGTTTGGCTTTAAATCTGCAAAACTTAACTGGCCATGGCTTGGTTTTGCAAAATGGGTGGTGACTAGTCAGTCCCCATCTTCTCCAAACCACCAAAATCTAAGGGAGGGAGCAGGTAGGAGCTTGCCTAAATAGTTCAAAGCTGGGCTAGATGGGAAACTTCTTCTGTGCCTTGTAGGAAAACACTAAAGCAAGGAACTGGTTTAACACATTGTAAGTTAGCACCATTGCCTGCGGCTTTCTGCTCTTGTGGGATAGCTCAGTGTGTGGGGGGAACAGCTTGCAAATAGTCACAGGGGCTGCATCACAGCTATTGATTTGAACGAACAACCTCAAATAGCTGTGTGGGAAGGAAAGCAGTCCTGTTGAGTGAATGCTAACGTTGGGGACTGACAAGCACTAGATAGCTCTGTTTATTCAATATTCTGTAATCAAGTTGGAAAGTAGAAATGCAGAGTCTTTAACATTTCATCCACTGTTATTCATCAGGTCAGTTTTTAACTTTCCTGTAGGACACTCTTTACCTCCAGGGTTTTGCACCACTATCCATCATTGTAGTACCTGAGGGATTGCACAAAATCAGGAAGAAACAGTCTCCTGATAATTCCCTTTCTGAGCTATATGGTAAAGTCTTTCCAGAGTTTCAATTTTGGAGAAACAAAAAGGCAAATCTGTAGCAACTTGCTACAAATCACACGTGTGGTGTTTAGTAAGCACTAAGAGGGTGGGTTGTTTGGAATGAAGGCCTAGCTACCCGGCCTGCATCAGACTTTCCACAGTTATTCTTGAAAAGGAAACCTGCAACAAAGCCTCATTTCCTCACCTATTTAATTAAACTCCAGGAAAAGCTAGTGAGGCAGCTGTAGAGTATATTCCTCCTAGCTAGGCAGAAGGAACCATCCCATTGCACTACATCCCAGAGGCCAATTCTTGAACTACCTAAACAAATGTGATATTTAAATCTCCTGCATACTGGCTTCTTATCTAAATCTTCAGTTAATTTGCTGGGTACAGGAGCCAGATCACAAGTTTAAGGCCCAGTCCCCCTTGAGTAAGATTGTGTTTAGTCCTAGTTCTTTAATGGTTACTGAATCGCTGCTGGTAAGGCATGAGGTAACAACAAGGACTCAACTCATCAGTATACTCCTCTATTTTCCATAATTTGAGGGTAAAGGCACTGGTAACTCACATTTAGATTAATATGAATTCTCCACTGTTTGAGAAAAGTACCACCCTAAACCTCTACCCCAATAGCCAGTAAGGGTTGACGAAAGCCACAATAGAAACGATGCTTCCAAAAGATCTTTCTTCAAAAAGACAAACTAAAAAAAAACTGTCAAAGCAGTGGCTTCTGTGTTTAATTAAGTCTGAGGGGAATTAGGCATCATGAAGAGGTGGGGGCGAGGGAATAGAAAGACATTTTGAGGTTTAGTACAAAGTAAGGAGATAATAGTTTCTTTCTCTATTTCTGTGCTCAAAGTGGCCCACTTCCCCACTCCTTCTCTCCTGACATAGGCCATGGAGAAGGCCACTCCTTGGTGGGAGTAAGGCTATTGGAAAGTGGGCTGCTATCACTTATTTATGGTAGTGCTCAATGTGCTTACCAGTCATCCCTGAAAATGGCTCTGCCCTACGGAGCTCCCTATCTAAGGGAAGGTCTACACTTACCGTTGTATCGGCGCAGCTGCACCACTGTAGCACTTTAATGAAGATGCTCTAAGCGAACAGGTGAGAACTGTCCCGTTGGTGCAGTTAATCCGCCTCCCTGAGAGGTGGTAGCTTCTCCCGCCGACATAGTGCTGTTTTTAGATCAGTGATCGCTCATGGGGGTGGATTATTCACACCCTTGAGTGACGTAGCTATAGCAAAGTAATTCTGTAGTGTAGACCAGGGCTAAGGGTGACCAGGGAGGGTAAGCGGATCAAAGTGGTAATTGCCCACCTCTGGGGAGAATGTGGCTATCTAGATTTGCTGTTAACAGCACAAAACACTGTTAAACTGGATTCTTTGGGGCAGCTTCAGGTGCAAATGTCCTAGTCTTATCGTGTGCTAGGGATGTGCCTCTTGAATTGTGGTCTCCATGTAATTTGTTTGCTGGAGCTGTAAAAGACTCACTGGTAACATCTCCTGTATTTCATAACCCATTCCAGAATGCTCGCAGTAGCAGAGGTGAATCTCTGATGTGGTTAACCAAAGAGGATTTCAATTTACTGTGTAACCCATAATTGACTTTATTTCCCCCCCCAAATAACTAAAACATTCTAAAAACGTGCCTTAGACTATGCTTTAATAGGAGATGGGCAGGGTTTTCTGGGTTGTTGAGCATAACAAAAAGAGCAGAGTTGTTGCTAGGACAGGGGTGGGCAAACTACGGCCTGCGGGCCACATGCGGCCCACGCGACCATCCTGCCTGGCCCCCGAGCTCCTGGCCTGGGAGTCTAGCCCCGGCCCCTCCCCCGCTGTTTCCCCTCCCCCTCCTCTGCAGCCTCAGCTCGCTCGCTCCGCCGCCGGCGCAATGCTCTGGGCGGTGGGGCTGTGAGCTCCTGGGGCAGCGCAGCTGCAGAGCCCGGCCTGACCCGGTGCTCTGTGCTGCACAGTAGCGGTGGCGGCGTGGCTGTAGCGCTGCCAGCCACCAGTGCTCCAGGCAGCGCGGTAAGGGGGCAAGGAGCAGGGAGGTGGTTGGATAGAGGGCAGGGGAGTTCGGGGTGGTGGTCGGGGGGGGGGGAAACGGGGTTGAATGGGGGCAGGGGTCCCGGGGGCAGTCAGGAAGGAGGGGGGGGTTGGATGGGGCGGCAGGGATCTGGGGGCAGTCAGGGGACAGAGAGCGGGAGTGTGTGGATGGGGCAGGGGTCCCAGAGGGGCCGTCAGGGAACGGGGGGGTTGGATAGGGCAGGAGTCCCGGGGGGGGGGCAGATCCACGACCCCCTCTCCTAACCGGCCCTCCATACAATTTACGAAACCCGATGCGGCCCTCAGGCCAAAAAGTTTGCCCGCCTCTGTGCTACGAGGTAGTTAGAACCATCATTTCTCTAATGTGGACTCTGTGTGTGTTCCTCTCTTTACTATCTTCTCTGTGTAACACAATTATACAAATACAAAATTGTTTGTTAGCTACTTAAGTTATGAATAGTTCTAATTTAGAGTCAATTCCATCTCTAATTAGGAAAGAAAGCCTGGGTTTAGTTTTGCAAATTCTCATCATCCAAGTTTTGGTTTTCAGTGCCAAGCTGAGGCTGAAGTTTCCACTTTGTGCCACCAAATTTCAGGGAGATTGTCACTGAATAAAAGGATCAGAGTTTTACCTTTTCTCTCACTGAGCTCTTTTTCCTGTCTCTGGCTTCGGTAGAGATAAAAAAGGGGAATTCAGCAAGAAGTTCAGCTGAAACCAGTGACTTTTAGTGGTGAGGGTTTTGTTACAAAACTCACTGAGGCTCACAGTGAACCCTTCTAACAGCCAGTTTCAGAGTAGAGCTGAGGAAGCACTCCAGTCTAGTTGAGGTTTTTTTCTTGGGTGGGTGTGGGTGGGGTGTGTTTAGGTACCTGAAACTCAATTCGCACCACCCAGCGAACTTAAGCTACTGGATAGTTTTGCCAAAACTGATGAATTTAGGGTTATAAATAAAGCTACTCAATTGTCTGCTCAAAAGTGGCCAGCTTTAATCACTAGTTTTTCACCATATTAGTTCTATGATTAAATGTTACTCTTATAATTACACTCACCCAAAGGCTCCATTAATAATTAGGACCCCATTGTGTAAGCGTTGTACAAACACATGGAAGGACACAGTCCCTGTCCTGAAGAGCTTATAATCCTTTTAAAACCAGACACAACAACTGGGTGTAACACATACCAGGACCAAATGGGAGAAAGGACAAAGAGTATGCTAAGAGCACATGATTATATAGTTCTGTGCACAACCTGATAGTCTTATATTTAAAAAAACCTATTAGCAATACTTATTAGTCTTGGTCAGTTGCAAATGTTTAAGGAAAATAAACTTCTGCTATAAATAATCAGGTTGTCATAAAAACAGGAATTCAATCATATTGACACACGTGGATCATTGGGAGGACTGGAACCTTTAGATCCATTCCCAGGCCTCTGCCACTTGAGCTAATGGAGTAACTGGTAATAGTAATAGATTGTCATCCTTTATGTGGACCAGCATTAGAGGGGGACGGGAGACACTCTTTGCCAGTGGGTTTCACAGCTATTTGCTGACATCAAACTCAGCAGACTGCTGACAGCAGACTCAGGAATCTGAGTTCCATTCTCAGCTCTGGAGAGGAGTGTGGTGTTGTGTGTACACTTTTCTGACACCTCTGAGCTCAACCCCTTCTGCCCCATCCCCAGAAGGCTGTCACCATTCCAGTTCTCTCTCTTTCCCACCTCTGACTCCTTGTCCCAATCCCATTCTCCTTGCCCAGGCAGTCCCAATCTCCACTCCTCAGTCTTTTCATCCTTGCCTACCAGTCTCTTTGCCCAGCTAGTCCCAGTTTCCACTGCATCCTAGTTCCTTGTCAAATCTGTCCCCCTCCTCTACCTGTTCCTACCCCACTGATTCCTGGCCTTGCCCAGCCATTGCCAGTCTCCCTCCTGGATCCTCATCTGATCTGTTTTCCCCCACTCCCATTAGCCCATTGTCCTCTCTCTGTTTCCCTCATTACTCCCAATCACATTGCCTTGCCAATCCTCGTGTCCCTCCAGAGTCCCAGTCTCCCCTCTTCCCTCCCCCCTAGCCCCAACCCCCAATACTTAGCCCTAGTTTCCTTCTCCCTCTTTGCTAGCATCCAGTCCCAGTCTCCCCAAACCCCAGGGTCCTTGTCCCAATACACTCTCCCCCACCTCCTCAGTTTGACTGTTGTCCCCTTGAATCATGCAGCTTCCTCCTCGATGCTACAGAGTGTTAGCAATGGGAGCATGAGGGAGACAGTCCCCCAGCTTTCAGTTCTGGTGCCTGGACTCAGACCTGCGATTGCTGGGCAAGTCCTGCTCAGCCTCCTGCAGCCCTGGGTTGGAGCATGCTCATTGTGGATGGAATTATTGAGGAATTTATCTCTGAAGGTCTAGCAAAACTCTATAGAGCACGTGTGAACTGTGATTGTCAAAGATTTATAACCTGGCCAAAGTTGGGTGGATTTTCACAGAGATGGCAAAAAGTGACACATTCTTAGCACAATGACCAACCAGTCCCTCCCCTCACCACATGCACATTTCTGCTCCAGCGCACGGGGCAGTAAAACTTGTAAAAGAAAAGGTTGCTATAATTTTTTAACTTGGGTAAAGCAACATATTTTTTTCTGTAACCTCGTCCGAAAGGTATGAATGTTTTTGGCTGAAATTTTCCAAAAAAACAATTCAGCCTGAGCAGACATCTGCCGTGGAAAATTTCAGCCCAAATAGTTATAAGCAACTAAAAATGGGACTTACTTTATAATGGGAAGAGTCAGGTAATGTTAATAATAGGTGGTGCTACCAGCCCACCTATAATATGTAAAGGAGAGAATGGTTTTCTCAAATGAAGGACTGTGACAGTCTTGAAGAACTGTGATAGTCTTAAAGGGACATGTGAATGCTCAGAAATTGTATCTACTTGAGGAAATATGGTAGTCACATTTTTCTGGACACCATGACTCCGTCTGTATTAGGGACACAGGATATGAAAGGCTAACATAGTACGTAGCCCTCTCCTGAGTGGTTCTTACCTACCTCTGACAGATACCTTAGGGAGTCTGTCTCTTTTTACACATCTATAGCTTGCCATTCTAATAGAGTAGGGCCTTCAAATCTGACCCAAACCTGATGTGACCTGACTACATGTGTTGGGATTGGGAAGGATCAGAAAATAACCTGACCCTATTGGGCTCGGGTCATCTCTGATCATCTCCTCCTGCCTGTGGGGTTGGTGTGGTGGCGGCTGCCTGTCCAGGTCCTGCCAGTTGCTGCCTTGCTGTGCTGTGTGTGTTGAGGAGTGAGTGTGCTGACGAGTCTCCCTCCACAGCACACACGGTGCAGAGAGGCAGTGGCAGGATTGGGGCATGCAGCTGCTGCCTTGCCCACCTCATGGGCAGGAGGTTGCTAGAGATGGATTGTGGGCACAGGGTACGGGGAAGAGGAAGCCTACAGCAGGCCAAGCCCCAAGGATGAGGTGGCAGCTCTGATATGGGTCTAGGGGAAAGTGTTGGGTCCAAGTTGGGTTGGATTTGAATAGGACTCAACGCCCTTGGATCAGATTCAGGTCGGCTCTGTCCAGGTTGGGTTCAGATCTAGGATCCTTTAAAATTAGGCTCGAGCAGACCTCAATAATACAGTCTCACTGAAATGAACTGAGTTGCATTCATTTTTATATGTGGAATAGTTCTTTAAATTCTTTGAATGATTCCAAAAGAGTAAAGCCAATGTGTTTGTGCTGGAGGGGACTGTGGCTCCTCTCCTGCTTTAGGCCCCAGTACTGCCAGTAAAATTACCCACATGCATAGGAGTTTGAAGAATCAGAGCTTTAGTGTCTGTGCCACAGGAACACACCACGTTTTCCCAGCACTTCACTACTTGTTTGCCATCCCTGAATCAAGACCCTTGGCCCACAGGCCAACAAGCGTGACCCAGTTTTCCTGTTCTCTACACCTCCCCAGTAACAAGGAGTTTTCCAGGAACAAAGCAGTCCTGATTCCACCCTTGAACAGTAGGTATTTTGCAGAAGCACTACATAAACAGAGCTGGCAGTTCTAGCACTTGTAATCCACCCCCACTGGATCTCACCTCAGGCAGAAGGTTCTTAAGGAGTCACCACTACATATTAGCTTCTCCTGAAGCAATTTGTTCCTTGGGGAGCCCAAATGATGGATAATCACTTCAGAGGAACCTTGCCGTTGATACCACAGACAAGAAGATACAACATTCAAGATGAAACCTGGGGCTAGGACTGAACTTTCCCTTCTGTTCAAAGAGCACAGGCTGCTAACATGTGAACTAAAGTCACCACTAGGGGGCAGCACTACAGATAGAGCCTTTGACAGCTTTATTATTATTTGTTATTAAAGTGACCACATTCACAAAATTCGGGGGGAAACCCCAACACAGAAAAGGTAAAACTGTCATTTCTCCCCATGAGGGTTGCCACCAGTCCAGGTTTCCCAGGATCTTCCCTTTTTTGTGGTAGTTGCCTGGAAAATATGTAAAGATGCTCAGTCACACTGCCAGTTGTCCAGTTTTATGGGCTCTGAACAATCCTAGATGTCCCATTTTTTTGTGTATCAGAGGTGGCAACCCTACTCCCCACCCCTTTGAGAAGCCAGTTTCTCACACTCATCCTCTTCCTTCACCTTAGGGGTTGGTGCTGCCACCAGCTGGGTTCTACTCTCGCAGCCTGGGTGGTGATTCTGCTGCTAATGCTGGCCTGGTGGTGGTGCCACTGGCTGGGGTTTGGTGATGGTCAAGTTGTGGGGGTGATCTGGTGCCACTGCCATGGTCCTCTTCCTGCTGCTGCTGCTCTCCCAATAGAAGGGGGATGGGGAGTATGGCTTCTCACAGCTTGTAGCAGTGCCCTCTGCTAGGTAAAGGAGTGAGGAGAGATGTTGTGCATAAAATGGGACAGTTGTCCCATTTTAAGATGTCAAATTTCCAGAACAGAGTCAAGACCATTGAAAAATGGAACTGTCTTGAGGGGGGAAAAGCAAGACACTTGGTCAGTTCATTTATTGTTTGAATTACAGGGGTCCAAACCAACATCAGGTCCTACAGAAGAATTGCAGCACCACCGTTATCAGAATAAACTCAGCCCATTCTATATAATCCACCTATGTGAAGGTGAGTAGGTTCTGTGCGATAGTTTAACTATAGGCTTTCAATGTACTACCTAGCATGGAACTGCAATTGATGAGACTTCTGTGCTTTAGTGAACTTCAGGATGTTCATTAATTAGAGTCCCCCTGGTAGCTCACTGGAACAGAGCAGCTGGTTAGAGCAATAGCTGAGCAGCTGCAGCCATAACATCAGCAAATTTATGAATCAGTTGGGGGCACCTGATTTGTAAAGTTTGATGCTTATTCAGTGGTGTGAACTTCACCCCGGACTCAGTGAAACAATCATGTCTACAGTGTGAATGTTCTGCTGTATCTTTTCTGCTGCAGTGCATTGGGGTCAGTGTTCTCTAGTGCCACCTACTGCTGGAGCTGGAGAATCAGCACTTAATAGGTCAGAGGAATGTACCAAATGTCAGCAAGCTGCAGGGATGGGAAAAGGTTGAGACTCTTGTTTTAAATGTCAAATGTTTTTTGTTTGTGAGCTGAGACTGAATACACATAGTGCACATGTTTAGCCCACTGGATAACTGTAAATATAAAACTCTGTGCTACTAATATTTGGTTTCTATGTCTCAAAGGTGGTTTAACCCTGCTCAGGGAGGGTAACTCACTTTGTGCGGACCCCTGGGTAGGTAAGATGTGTGATTCTGGAGAGTTGGGCAGAAAAACAGCAGCAGCATTTTCAAGTAAGGTGTGTTTAGAACTGATTTGCTGGAACGTACGAATTCTAGATCGCGGGGAGTGAATTTAGCTACGCAGTCACTGTGAGGAAGGTATGTATTGTCCACATTTTAGAGAAGGACCAGAGCGACAGAGGGCCACATTGTGTACGCCTTCTTGTGGGAGCAGGTACCACTCATGCAAATACTTCCATTGATGTCAGTGAGACACCTCATGTAAGTAATCACTCAGCAATGTGAGTAAGGGACTCACAAGGTGGTCCCGAGAAATTAATGGGGCTAATATGGCCCTAATTTGGGGTGATTACTCAACTTCAGACACCTGAGCCCTGATTTTCTGAGATGCTGAGCAGTCACAGTCAGACGGGCTTCAGACTGAATTGTGAGTGCCTAGCATCTTTGAAAAACAGGCTCCTCATGTCTAAAGTTGGGCACTCAAAAACCAAGGCACCCAGAAATAGACCACTTCTGAAAATGTGGGATAAAGAGATTAACACAGGGTCCCCGGGGTACTGCTGTGATAGAACCTGGGTCTCATGACTCCAAGGGCTTTGGAAAACAGGATCAGGCCCAAAGCAAAATGTGTGCGTTTCAGCTTTTCTAGTTATTTTGCTTTAAAGAAGCTAAATGTTTTGTGCAGCATGGCTGGGGGAAAAGTCATGCAGCTGCAGTCTCAGCAATGCTATCATTCGCTGTTGGTTGCGCCTTTTAAGACTATGCATTTGGAAATACAACATGTTGTGTGTTTGATATCTTGGTTTTATTTCTCAACAGATGATGTGGCAGTAAAGATCCCTGCTTATGCCTGGGTGAACTCTGATCCTGAGCAGAAGCCTGACCTCTGATACCTGTTCCACCATGTACCTGTTTCATTCTCTGTGGAGTGCTGGTATGGTGTTCCAAGGGACACTTCAGATATTTTACCACATGGCAGTTGCAGTGGATAAAGCATATATGATACCAATGAAACTGCAATCAGTTTGCATATCATTTTTTTCTCCTAATTGTGAAAATGGAGACTTTTTATTTTAATACCATGGTCCATTTTCACTAATTGTTATTAAAAGATCACTATGTCCCAACTAATTACCCCATCAGTGATAGCTGTATCTGCAAATGCTGGTTTTCCAGTTGCTTCTCCTGGACTCAAGCATGCTATATTTCCATGTCCATGTTAATTCTGGAAACTTATATCAACTCTCTTCTATTTCCAGTGTTCCTGGCAGTTGAAATGTTGTATCATCAGATAGAAGACTCAATAAATGTAATATGTAATTAAAGTTATTGTGGCAAATTCTATCAATTACACCAGTGCAGCCCAACTGACTTTAAGTTTGCATGGGTGTAACTGACAAGAGATTTGAATCTATTAACTGTAGCGTGGACATTAATGAGATATTATATTGATGGTATGTTTCCTAATTATTTTTGATCCTAAATTACTATCATAGTACACAGTCAAAGGAGCCAATTCCCATTACTAAGAATTCCTTCCCAACTTCCAGTTCTTTGGCCCAATTCTCTTTCCCTGGCATTGTGGTAATCTGGTTTCTAGCACCAGTGCAGCTCTTCTTCAGACTCACTTCCATAGTATGATCTAATCCAGGGGTTCTCAAACAGGGGGGTCGGGACCCCTCAGGGGGTCACAAGGTTATTACATGAGGGGTCGCAAGCTGTCAACCTCCACCCCAAACCCCGCTTTGCCTCCAGCATTTATAATGGTGTTAAATATATAAAAAGGTGTTCTTAATTTATAAGGGGGGTCGCACTCAGAGGCTTGCTATGTGAAAGGGGTCACCAGTAAAAAAGTTTGAGAGCCACTGACTAAGCTATGACTCCTGTTTCCTCTTCCCAGTTTAGTTCACCTCTTTCATTGACTCCCCAGTATATCCAGACTCATGCCCCAGCAAGTCCCAACTTCTTCCCAGCTGAAGTAATCTTTTCTCCCTTAACTATCTTGCTGAATTGTCCCCCACTGTTATGTATGTGACAGCGTGGCACAGGGCCTTCCAGATTAGAGGTGATTCATCCCTGACCCCACAGCTGCTTTTGGATTTCAGCAGAACAGTCCCTTCTGCTGAATTGGAGATTTATTACTGCTGCTTTTAAAAATGCTCCCATCCCCCTTTCCAGCTGATCAGGAAAACTTTAGTCCCCAGGTTGTTTTTCTAGTTTTCTAGTGTGGTTTCTTCAAACTCTTATGCCAGTTTGAAGGACAGATTGTCCAGACTGAGAACACCTTTGAAACACTATTCTCCTCAGTGAGCCAATCCTTGCTGACGTTCACAGTGGGTCTCTCCAGGCAATCCAGTTTTCCTGTACCGCCTTGTTGGAAAGGAATGCTTCACAGACAGAGGCATTCTCTAGCCCAATTTATACAGAGCTCATTGAAGTCAATGTGAGTCTTTTTGTCTTCAGTGGGTTTTGGGTCAGACCCATAATGAGAAGCCAAAGTATAATTGACTATAAACCCTTCCCTTCTTGAGGTGTGAAATCTTTAATGGGGATCAGACAAGGCCCTATCCCTCACTTGACAGCCCTAATGAGAGTGTAGTTCAGCAAGCAGGCTTTAAAACTTGGTGAGAATTTCCCACGGGTATTAATTTATCTGCATTTAAGAAACGAACATGGTTTATTGTAACAAATTACTCACAACAAAAGGTATGTAAGAGGGGAAAATGTACGTCCACTTTTGCAAAGTCTAGAAGCGTCTCTGGAGCATCTGTATGTCGGTAATATTACAAGTACAGAAACGAGGCTTTTGAAATAATTGTTTGATTAAAAACATAACAGTCGGAAAAGAAAGCCAGAAAATGAAGATTTGAACCAGACACTACCAGAAGCTTTGCATAGGCCCATTAGTGCTGCTCTCTCTCTCTCTCTCAGACACACACCAAGTTTGGGTGAGTCAGGAGCAAAGGAATTGATTTAATTAGAAAACATTTTAAACTTTGTAAATCGGATGGGATGGTAGAAACTGGATCCACTGTTACATCTGGCATATGCCTTCTGGCGGCACAAACAATGAACTAGAGGTTGGGTAAGTGATGTAGCCAATTTATCACAGCAGCATTATCTAGAGACGTCAAGCACATTCATCTACCATCAAGATGATAAAGAGGGCAGTCCATCATCAGAGATATGCTATTTGTTCTTGAGCTCCACGGGGGCAGGATGGGGAGCTCAAGTAGATTAACAGTAAAGATATAAGTTAAACTGCCCATGACTCCAACATATCCTGTTGTAACGAAGAAGGATCTTATGGCCTGGTCTACACTACGCCTTTAATTCGGATTTAGTGGCTTTAATTCGAATTAACTCTGGAACCGTCCACACAACGAAGCCATTTAATTCGAATTAAAGAGCCCTTTAATTCGATTTCTGTACTCCTCCTCGACGAGAGGCGTAGCGTCAAAATCGGTATTGTTAATCCGAATTAAGGTTAGTGTGGCCGCAATTCGATGTTATTGGCAATTAGATGTTATTGGCTACCCACAATGCAACGCTCTGGAAATCGATGCTACTACGGTAGCTTGGACGCACACCACCGAATTAATGGTGCCTAGTGTGGCCGAATACATTCGAATTTATAAAATCGGTTTCCTAAATTCGAATTATATAAATTCGGATTAATCCTGTAGTGTAGACATACCCTTTGGCTCATATGGTTATCTGGGGGGCATGCAAGAGCATATCCAGAGACACTAGAGGCTGCAGATGTGAGTTGTCTATCTGTCAAGAAATGCTACATCAATGCAAAACATAGTCCTGAGCCTCCTGTTGCTGCCATTCCTTAGAAAGTTTGTGTCCGAGGTACTGTCTGGGAAGCTCAATGGTTTCAAAAAAGTGGTCACATTATCTGGCATTTTGGATGTGGCTTTGAGATGAAATTGTGACGTAAGCTGTCTTGGTGGTTGACTGTGCGCAACAATGCAGCCCTGGATCTGCCCTCACACCTAATTGTTGGGGCAGCAATGGGAGCTGGGAGTGGAAGCGTGGAGATGTGAGTTGTCTGGGTTGCACCAGATGATACGAAGGCCATAGTTGATACTTGAGTCCAGCTTCCCACAATAATGACTGGAGATCCAAGCTGCTGCACAGTATTCCATGGATACAATCATTATGGGACTGGTAGATGTCTGTCAGGTTGCAGCACTGCCGCCGTAGGAGTTGCTGGCAAGGCTGCAGAGAAATGGGATTCCTGACTGAATTTTAGCATGTTTGCTTTCTATGTTGTTGAAAGGACAGACAGCTGTCAAGCTTTATTTCCAAATAAGTAAGTCATGGTTAAAAAAACAATTGGCTGATTGCTTGGGAGGATCTGTAGCTGCCAATGTCATTGTTACTTAGATTAGGTATTTTTTTTATCTTGCTCATTTTGGTCCCCACTTTTAAATATGGCCCTCTAGCATAAGATTTATATTTTTGATGGGTGGTAGAGTTTGGGACTACCAAATTGTAGGGTGTTTACTGTAATTAGCTCTGCTTTCAGTATTGTGGCTAAGGAAATAAAAGTGCTGGTGACTGGAATCTGATTCCTAGCACTGTTTTATCCCTACACTATCTGTCACTAGTTGGCCTTGAGTATTACGTATTCAGGCCATTTTTAAAGAGAAGTTGTCAGGGTTTACATGTCTCACGCCTTCTTTTTTCTCCATGGTAGCAGCAGCTGTTCTTGTCAATGCCCAGCAAACTCCCACAACGCCTGAGCTATTCTTGGGAACTTGGAAACTCGTCTCCAGTGAAAACTTTGAGGAATACATGAAAGAACTGGGTGAGACATTATTATTTTGACAGGGGACTGGAAATGTGTCTGCCTTCAGAGAGAAGGTGCTGAGTCTGTCCTTTGTTCCTCTGCTTCTCTGAAGTGGCAAAGCTGTACTTGGTGTACATCCAGAGAAGGGCTGGAAGGAAAGGTGACTAACTCGCCTTCACATTTTGCTGATCCTGGGGCCATCAGGCACTGCCCTGGTCCCAGCACAGGTTTGAGCAGCCTACAGGCTGCTGTATCTTGCATTGGCTGCAAATAACTCCCAGAGGTTATGGCACCTGATGATGAGCCAGCTGCAGGGACTCTTTAGCTATAATCACCATGGTGGATTTCAGGACAAAGTAAAAGGGGGAGTTATGTTAGGTTTTATCAGTGGTGTAAGTAGGGCGGTCCGGTCCAGTCTGCCATACAAGTAAGCTATTTATAGCCGGTATGGCATACTGGAAAGACACAGGAGGAGCAGAACGCCAGGCTGCCGGGCAGCCCCATGCCAGCAGCTCCTGCAGCGTGGCTGTACTGCCCCCAGCCCTTCCACACAGCTGCGTGCCTGCGTCTCCTATCCGGGGTTTGTACAGCAGCCCTGCCGGAGGACAGGGCTGGGATGGTACAGAGCTGCTGGCATGGGGCTGCCAGTGCTCCTTTCGCCGCGATGGTTCCCGGGAGAGCGCTGTGGTTCAAGGCTCTCCCAGGAACCGCAGCGGTGAAAGGAGCAGAACCCCACGCCGGCAGCTTCTCCCACACGGCTGTACCGTCCCAGCCTCCCCCACCCAGCCCTGTCCTCTGGCGGGGCTGCTCTACAGACCCTGGACAGGACTCAGGAGATGCAGCTGCATGGAAGGGCTGGGGGCAAGGCTGAGGGCTATACAGCCGCACCAGAGGAGCTACCGGTATGGGGCTCGGTTGCCAGCATGTTTGAAAAAAATATTCTCTGCTGTCAGAAGGAGCTAGTTTGAAGCTCTTCTGCTGGCAATTCCCAAAGCAGGTGTGACTGTGAACTGGCTATTGTTCCAGAGAGCAAGCCCTCTTCTCTTAGCAGCCCACACAGCAGCTGTGCCGTGTCCACCCACTGGGAGCACTCCCCCCTGCAAGTAACATGGGATGGATCGTGGGGAGGGAAGAGGAGAGCGCAGAGCCCCAGGCTGGGGTCATGTGAGGAGTCATGTGCCCCCCCCAGCTTTAGCTGGTGCAGCGTACCGGTAAGAAATGAATTCTACTTGCACCACTGGCTTTTATCAATCTCTACTAAAGTCAACATCCTGTATTAAGAGGAAAGGGAAATCTAGGTTTCTGAGAGTGATAGAAACAGGAAACAAATAGAGTGCTCTTCAATGACAGAGCAGAACTTCCTGGAAAAAGTTAGGGGTGAAGATGGGCCAGACAGCGCCAAAGGCAATACCATAATTATCTGTTTAATACTCAAGCTACTACTGATGGCTAAGTGATACTCCCATATCATGCACTTTCTCGGTATCAGAAAGGGGTGCAGAATGAGATTTTCTCCAACTCTTGTGCTATTGCTTCATCCCTGTTAGAGGTCTAGAATGCACCACTGGAACTCTTACATACTGGAAACTCAAAAGCGTGTCTCTTTCACCAGCAGAAGTTAGTCCAGTAAAAATTACCTCACCCACCTTGTCTCTTTAATAAAAGATGACACACAGTCCATTCCTATAGTAGGAGACCAGTATTGTACCTAAATTGAGAGGCACTGGGGCCAACTAGGAAGTTACAGGCCAACAAACCTTACTTCAGCATCTGGCAAGGTGAGGACCGGAATAATAACTAAAGGCAGAGCTCTAAAAGCCAGAGGTGAAAGCAAAAGGAACAAGCCAAAACCTGTTTTGAAATGGTAAGTTATCTTCCCAGTAGCATCGCGTGCCAGTTAAAGTAGATGAAGAAAGATAGTTGACTTGTCTTTTGAAAAAAAGCTTTTTTGTAAGTCTCTCTCAAGAGATGAGGTTGGAAGATAATTAGTCTCAGGGGAAAGGCAAATAATTGGCAACTGGTAAAGGAGGAAGGTTATGCAATTTTGAACATTGTAAAGTAGTACACATCCCTGGGGTGCTCCAATGGTAATAAGATGAGTCTTATATATGTTTGTTAACGATCCTGAACAGGGGGTTTTAGAGATGACAATTTACCAGTAATTTAAAAATTGATTAGGTGAGACTAAGGAAGATTGTTTTCCTTGCTTTTGAGGAATTGCAGAGCAGGCTAATGAGCAGCACAAATGCTGGTGAAAATCATTGGTGATGAGTGAAAGGTAACTGCTACCGGACCAATCAGTTTGAGCTACTTACACACACTGCAGAATTCTCAGTCAATAACAATTACACAAAGACAAGTGTCATTGAAAGGATGCAGCAATTAGAAACCAGAATATATTGAGATGGGATTGAAGGCAGAAGGACTTCTTATGCCACTATATAAAATTGTTAGCACCCTCATCTTGAGCATTGTGCTCATCTCTGAGTGTTCATCTCAGGAGAAGGAGACATCAGTAACAAAGATCCAGAAAAGAGGAGATAAGTGATTTTTTAATAATAGTTTAGGACGTTCGTTTGTTTCCAAGACCTCCGCAGGAAGCTCTGTAACTATATTCCTTCTCCTACCTGGACAGACTTCCATGGGGGTATTCTAGACCTCCCATTTCCTAGCATTCTTCTTGAAGCAGTGGGGTTTTCCCACTTGGTGTTCCCTCTACCATATTCCTTTGACTATCATCCATGCATTTTTGGGTCTGTCCCTCAATTACACGATCCCCATTTCTTTTTGTTAATCCCCAGAATGGGAAGAAGCCAATCTTGTGCTGAGGGTTTGGCTTTTTGGGGCACTCCTGCCCTAATCAAGGTCAAGTAGGCCACTTCAGGTATATCTTTTCCCCACTTAGACACCTGTGGGTGGCTTGTGCCAGCTGATGTGGGTTGGGGCTAAGGGACTGTTTAATTGCAGTGTAGACATTTGGTCTCAGGCTGCCCTGGGCTCTAGGATACTGAGATGGGAGAAGCCCAGGCTGTGGCCTGATTGCAGTATAAGCAGATCTTTCCAAGGGATCAGGCATCACTACCACACAAATACTCTAGGACATTAGTCTGGAAATATTTTATTCACTCGCCCCAGTTCAAACAAGTAGTAACTAAACTGAAGTATGGTACATTGCGGGCACATGACTATTCAAAACTTTTGCAAACAGAAGGAAAACAGTAGCCTTTATCTTGTGGAACTGAGCCAGTTCCCAGCAGCAAGTTACAGTTAACTGCAGATAGTTTCTTCATGCTTTCTCGTAGACTCTAGTGCAGATGGCATACTTCATGGTACATTCCTAGAAGGATAAAGAGGAGTTCAATGAAATTACAATAGCAAGACAAAATAGAAATGTCTCAACAAAGCTGTTCAGGTGCATGCTAGACTTGCAGAAGGTAGAGAGCATTCAAATAGACTGCAATCTAAGTCACCACCTTTAGCACTGAATTACATTAGTAATCCACTGGTCTCAAAAGTTTAGAAGAAGTTATTGTACAGCAATGGTCTTTAAGCAGTACTTAGAAGTAGCTAAAACAATTTCCAACGCTGTTCAAAGATACAACATGAGGGGTTTTCACTTGTTAATAAAAACACTGGTCCACATTATCCAAAATGAAGAGATTAACATGGGGATTCAGCTATCTGTGAAGAGCAGTGTTCATTGGTCAGATAGCAGGAACTGTCTCACTTACCACGACCATCTTCCCATCCACCACCTCTCTCTTTATTGTGGTCTCTTTGTCATCCCATTTCTGCACATGAATCATTGAGCCATTGTCCAAGGTTACAACACTCTGGAAAGACATAACAGCAAGGTGAGCGATTTTGCCAGCATCTTGCAAGTTAAAGGGGCTATTTACCCCATGTACCATACCATGTTCTCAGCTCTGTGTCCTAATCAAAATTCCAGATCCATGGTACAGCTGTATCTGATGGTTTTCAGACTGTAGTGCTTTCAAGTAGATTATCCTATCCCCTCCCTCCGCCCAAAGAGAACAAGAAAATCCACACATCACAAGCTGATCAGTAACACCAAGCACTCCCCCCGCCCCAACACCTTACTTTAGTTTTCCTGTTATCTGTTGTGGTTTCCTCAAATTCTTGGCCCAGCTTGAAGGAGATCTCTGTATTTTTAACAGGGCTCTCTGTTTTGATTGTTAGCATATCCTCATCAGCACTGATGAGGACAGTAGGCTTTGCCAGGCTGCCCAGTTTCCTCATGGCAAAGCCCACTCCTGAAGAAGACACACAAGATACCATCTAAGATTTCACTCTGATCTGAAAACAAAGGAAAGACAGCAGTTCTGTCTGGCAATGAAGGAGAGAGCACAAAGCGTAGCCTGGAAACAGAGAGTGGGACAATTAGGAGGACATGCACAGATAAACACCCTGTCCCCCCGAAAAGGCATCATAAGTATAGATGTGTATTTCCCCCCACCCACCAGATAGTCAGCAGGCTTAAAGGATCCTTAGCTGATCATCTCTTACTTCAGAGAGAAATTTTCCTTTTGATAAAATATTTCCAGGTATCTTTATTAAAGATGTGAGGAATACACACATTTTGGGGAGTCAAGAGGTTTCCCCATCTCCCATGTCAAACCAAACACTGAAGGAGCAGGTAGAGGAGAGAATCAGAGGCGCACAGTTATGGGAGGCGGTGTTCTCTAGTGGATTTACCACTAGATGAGGACTCAGGAGACCTGGGTTCTTTCCCCAGCTCTTCCACTGGGCTTCTGGGTGACCTTGTGCAAGTCACTTAACCTCTCTGTGCCTCAGTTTCTCATCTATAAAATGGGGATAATGATACTGGTGTCCTTTGTAAAGCACTTTAAGATCTATCAGTGAAAGTTACTATACAAGAGCCCAGTATTCATTATCATTGTATTTTACTACATCATGGCAGCTGCCATTTTACCTTTAGTTGTATGCCTTTATGCATACATGCTTTTTTGTTTTGTGTCTACAAGTCTAGCTAAATAGCAGGATTATTATGCAAGCCAGTCTACAATCTTGCCCCTTTCCATCTCACCTATTTAGATGTGTTCTGCTTCATTTATGACTCCCCATATAAGCCACTGGATAGGTTGCCTCAGTGACACCTGTGTAACTGATTTGAATACAGGTTCACCAATGGAGCATGAAATTTACTCTAGTGTATTTATTATTATTATTTATTATAATACTTTACACTTTAAGATCTTTACACTTGGGGAGGGATAGCTCAGTGGTTTGAGCATTGGCCTGTTAAACCCAGGGTTGTGAGTTCAATCCTTGAGGGGGCCACTTAGGGATCTGGGGCAAAATCAGTACTTGGTCCTGCTAGTAAAGGCAGGGGGCTGGACTCAATGACCTTTCAAGGTCCCTTCCAGTTCTAGGAGATGGGATATCTCCAATAAATACTATATCTCTACAATGCCTTTTTACCTCCTCCCCACCCAGTGTGGCAATTTAAGACTATACGTAGCATATTGTCATTTTCAGACTGAACAGGGATATTGATGAGAACTAATTAAGTAACTATGTTGTATACCTTGGCACTCTACAAGATAGCACCTGTATGTATCTGATCCCTACACAAACTACATACTCTAGGAAATGCAGTATCAAGAAATAGGAACACCCTTGAGTACAATTAACTGGCAGCCCCTGAAAATCAGTATAAGTTTGGGGTTTTTTGGTTAAGTTACAAGGGTAAACTCCAAACCCACTACAGTTTATCTGAAGAGAAAAAGCATCACAAGATTATTCATTAAGAAAACAGTATTTCTCACCTAATTCTTTCATATAATCTTCAAATTTTTCACTGGAGACAAGTTTCCAGGTTCCTAAGAACTGATCACACATTCTGTAGGGATTTACTAGACAATAATCCTTAGAGGGGAAAACCCCCAAACTTTCAGCAAGAAAGCAACCAGCAATATATCACAGCCCCCCCCCCTCCCTTATTTTTAAAGATTTCCTGGACATGTGATACTTGGGAGCTGATCAATGGGAGAAAATTAATGTCAGGCCCCCTAATTACCAGTATTTCATTTTTGTAACAAAGTTAAACTCAAGGTGCTTACGGTAAAAACCATAAGGGAAGAAAGAATCCACAAACTCAAGCCCTGGTTCTGCAAGTACTTATGCATGTGCTTAAATATTCCCTTTGGCTTCAGTGTTTCTAAAGTTAAGTACATATTTGCAGGATAATGATCTTAGCTTTCACCTGACACTATAGGGGATCATTTGAAAAGAAATTAGCCTTCCAAAACAAGAGTTGCATCTGTCTTAAAGGGACAGGGTCAACTATTTAAGCCCCCATAAAGTAAGTGGAATTTAAAAAACAGTGGATTATATTCCTAAAGTCTCCATGATACCTTGCATATAATATTGTATTTTAAAGAAACAAACAATCCTCGGGTTCTAGTTGAACTGCCTCCCTTCCCTCCCAGCAACAGCTGAGCCAACAGAGCTAGAAGCCAAATCAGGACTGTCAGGAGCTCTGTGGCACATAATGATTAGTGGGGGTTCGGTATCGCAGATGGAATGATAAATTGGGAGGATTCTTAACTGATGTGGGTATTGAGCAGTGCTTCTATATCCTGGGCAATTTCCCAAAATTTGGGAATTTGTGAGTAAAATGTTTCAACCTGGGAAATTGGGAATTTTCATTCAAAACATTTTACTCACAAATTCCCAGATTTTGGGAAATTGCCCAGGATATAGAAGCACTGTAAAAAACTTTATCTGGGAATTTTTCACCAGATTTGGGAATTTTTTAGTGCTAGGTTGGGAAAAGTTGGCATCACAATATCGAAGCACTGGTATTGAAGGACTTTTGTGGTCATGGCAGAGCAGCCCTCTGCACTGCCGCTGGTGGGAGCAGGGGGGGAAGTTGACAAAAAGTTGAAGTACATCACCACTCCCCGTCCCCCAATTTGAGCACTGTACTTAGGGGAGGAGATAAGATGTTGGTGGAGCCAGGTTTGAGAGCAATCAGAACTTGCTCAGTTTAGGGGGAAGGTCAGAACTTGCTAGGAGCCAGGAAACATCACCACAGGCAGTAATCAAGCCTTGTGTAGGGCCTGACAGGCAAATCAGGAAGGGACTCTTTGAAGCTACACAAACTGACAGGTCTCTTTACAGCTGATCCCTCTCTAACTGGGGAAGGCTGATTCTTCATATTTACTATGTTTCTCCATTGAAAACACTCAGTTTTGAATAGCAGATTAATTTGGGATTAGTGACCTTTATTAATTGCCCTTTTGTGCTAAATGAAATAACAGTGAAAGTGATTGGAGTCCTTACATTGCCTCTCCTGATTGGTTGTCCCTGAGTATCACATGTTTAGGGCATCTTTAAAATGAAGTGCCTGAGCACCTATATTTCATAGCAGTTTCTGATCTTAGAAGGAGACTACTTTCTTCTTTGCTTAGTAATTTTTCCAGTTATATTTTACATCATGTGTGAGCCATTTTTAGGAATCTGGAAACTCATTTCTAGTGAAAACTTTGAGAGCTATATGAAAGAATTGGGTAAGGACTATATTAAAAGTTAAGCAGGTTTTTTTTTTTTCTTTTCTTAAAATAGAAGATATTGAGAGTGCATTTGGGGTTTTTTTCCTTCTATTTATGAATGATTCACTCTGGTAACAGAGTGGAATGGCTTTATAGTATTGATATGTTTGAATTTGGGGTGGTAGAACATTTTCATTATATATTACAAATCTTTCCTAATGAATAGTCAATTTGCTAATCTTCCCTCCTCTAAGAAAGAAGAGCTATCTTGTATCTGCATGGAGCTGTTTACTGATATTGTATTCTTAACTATTGATTGTGAATCCACAAACAAATTATCACTCATAAGCAGGAAATGTTATGAGGGCTCTAATGTAATTACTTGAATGGCTGATACTAGGTATGTAGCCAAACAAACACCTCTATTATTTAGGAAAGCTTGGATTAAGATTTAAACTCCACATCTATTGCTTGTATTTAGTTGTCTCCTAGAGCATGCTAGTACAACTCAATTTACTGTTTCAACTTCTAAGGTGACTATTAAAATGGCACCTTCTTACAACATACAGAGGGAAAAGGTCTATATAGTATCTGATGGTCTCTTTTTGGTACTTCTATTAGAACTGCAGCGTCTACCTGACCGAGGGAGCCATGACTTCTAGTACATCCACAGACCTATTTACCGAGCTCTCTCTCCTGGAGGTGTATGTAAAATCCAAGTTGGTAACTTGTACCTTTCTTTTCAAGGAGTGGGTTTTGCTACTAGGAAGCTTGGCAGCCTGGCCAAGCCTAGTGTGGTGATCAGCACCAATGATGACATAATAACCATCAAGACAGAGAGCACCTTTAAAAACACAGAGATCTCCTTCAAGCTGGGGGAAGAGTTTGAGGAAACCACAGCAGATGACAGGAAAACCAAGGTGAGGGCTAATCTTTAAAGGTGACCTGCAAAGGACTTTTGGGTTTGTGCCCTTTCGTGCTTCATGATGACTTTCTTTAGACATGGTTCCCTTCTGCCCCTGCCTCATAAGAACTGGGGAGGTCATGCTCGGCACTTCTGGTTGGCTTTGGGGCAATCCTCATGCCCATTGTGCTCCCACAATAAGGTCCAACAACTTCCTTTCTCTGAAGTGTTCACTAGTCACTGGAACTAACAGATGGTAAATAAAATGCTTACTCTAAAAAATCCCTTCTATAAATGGCTTGGCTTTCAATGTTTGTTAAAATACACCTCTACCCTGATATAACGCGGTCCTCAGGAGCCAAAAATCCCTAATGTGTTATTGGCGCTACCCTGTTATATCGGGGTAGCGGCAGCAGGGTTCCAGCGGTGATTTAAAGAGCCCGGGGCTCCCCGGAGCACCGGGCCCTTTAAAGTGCTGCCCGAGCCCCGGGGTTACCGCACTATATGCAAACCTGTTATATTGGGTTGCATTATATCTGGGTAGAGGTGTAGTAATTTGACTACTTAAGTTGCCCTTTCCTTTTTGGGTAGGAAAGACTGGAATTGCTAACACTCAACTAAAAACACAACAAAAAACTGACCATATCCAGCCCTCCTTCATACACTACAAAGCAGAAAATGGGCACAAGCCCAGCTCTCCCCTCTAAAGGCTGACCAGTAAATGCTCCTTATCTGCTGCATGGTGTCGAATAGGAGTTTCTCTCCGGGTCCGGCGGTAAGAAATTGATCTTCTGGGATTGATTTATCGCGTCTTGTCTAGATGCGATAAATCGATCCCGGAAGTGCTCGACGCCGGTACTCCTGCTCCGCGAGAGGAGTACGCGGAGTCGACGGGGGAGCCTGCCTGCCGCGTCTGGACCCGCGGTAAGTTCGAACTAAGGTACTTTGACTTCAGCTACATTATTAACGTAGCTGAAGTTGTGTATCTTAGTTCGAAGTGGGGGGTTAGTGTGGACCAGGCCTTGGGACTAGCTGCAAAACTTCAATAGCAGGATGTTTTCACTGAATTCAAGGTGCCTGAGGCCCAGAAAATTACTCAAGAGGACAAGTGCGTGAGGGGAGTGTTATGTAGTAGTCTTGGCAGTGGCACCTTATACTATGTCGAATCACTCTCACATTGGTCAGGATGGAATAGGGCTTTTCTCCCTTTAGATAAGACTAGAATTTCTACTCCCCTTCCTTGCCATGCTTTCTTAACTGCCTCCAGTAGGCACAGCTGCATATGTGGTGGGCCAAAGCAGATGGTGCCCCTATGCACTACATCAAATCACAAGTGATAACACAAGGTAGTTGGGACTAGCCCCAACTCCAGAGGTGAAAGTAAGCTGGTACATAATACCAGCAAGAGTCGGCACGCAGTACCGGACCGACTTCCCCAGGTGGCAATTTAAAGGGCCTGGGGCTCTCAGCAGCAGCTAGATCCTGGGGCCCTTTAAATTGCTGCACCAGCCCTGCTGCCGGAGCCCCCAGGTAGCAGAAGTGGCCGGGACCCCTGGGGCTCCGCCGCGGTAGCGAGCTCCTGGCCCATTAAATCACCACCGGAGCCCCGCCGCTACTACCCCAGGGCTCGGGCAGCAATTTAAAGGGCCAGGGGCTCCCAGCTACTGCAGTGGAGCTGTGGGCCCTTTAAATCTCCACCAGAGCCCTGAGGTAGCAGCAGCTGGGAGCCCCTGGGGATCCGTGGCCAATTTAAAGGGCCCGGGGCTCTGCTGTGGTAGTGTCGGCCGGGAGCCCCAGGCTCTTTAAATCGCCGTCGGAGCCCTTAGCCGCCGCTGCTACCCTCGGGCTCCGACAGCGGAGCTCAGGCTGCGATTTAAAGGGCCTGGGGCTCCACTGCGGTCAGGGCCGTCTTTACCCATAGGCAAAGTAGGCAGCTGCGTAGGGCACCAGGAAATTCGGGGCACCAAATTTCCTGGTGCCCTGCGCAGCTGTGTGCTGCCCCTGCCCCTGCTCCGGCTCTTCCCCAGGCCCCCGCCCCTGCTCCACCCCACCCCAGCCCTGCCCCCACTCCCCTGAAGATTGCAGCCAGGCCTGATCCTGCACTCACCACATAAGTGGAGTGACCCAGCCCCAGCCTGCTCCGCTCCCCTGGCTCCCAGCTGTGCCGCTGGCGAGTGCTGGGGGGCGGTCTCCCCCCTCCCCCCAAGCCTGGGAGCCAGGGGAGTAGAGCAGGCCTCCGCGGGGGACTGGCCCCAGGCCGACCAGAGCGGGGCTGGCCACTTCCTGCGGTAAGTGGAGTGACCCGGCCCTATCCTGCTCTACTCCCTTGGCTTGGGGGAAGGGGGAACCACCCCCCAGCACTCGCCGGTGGCGCAGCTGGGAGCTAGGGGAGCGGAGCAGGCTGGGGCTGGGTCGCTCCACTTCCCACAGGAAGTGACCAGCCGCCCTCCCCCACACAGCCCACCTGCGGAGGGCACCAAAATAGCTAGGGATGGCCCTGACTGTGGTAGTAGGAGCCCCGGACCCTTTAAATGGCCCCCAGCCACCTCCGCAGCTGGTAGCTCTGGCAGTGATTTAAAGGGCCCGGGGCTCCCAGCCACCACTGCCACTTGCTAAATCTTGGTTTTTTTTTTTTTTTTTGTGTGTGTGGGTGTTTTTTTTTTTTTTGTTGTTTTTGTTTTTTTTTAGGGCATGGGGCTCTAAAGGCCACACCCCTTCCTGTTGAGGCCCTGACCCCTGCTCAGGACTCAAGGACTTAGCAGTACACTTAAGTTACTTTCACCCCTGCCCAACTCCACTCTCCATCTGTGTCTCCTGACACCTTTTCTTCCAGCGGGGGGAAGAGGGGCTGACAAAATGGATGTATTGCGGTGGCACATGTATCCCATGCTAGTCAAGGCTCACAGCTACAGTACAATGGGATCTGTGCCTTCTCAGGAGCTGTGCAAGCAGTGGTAAAGAAGAGTCTGAAACCTGGGTCTTCCCAGGAAGCTTCCTGAAAGCCAGCTTGAATATCTGCTGTGAACATGGGATTTGTTAAATGATTGAAGAGGCAAATCTTCTGTGTGCTGTGACTGTCTGACCCAGAGTCCCTCTGCTTCTTTTGTCTTGGCAGAGCATTATCACCTTGGACAATGGTGCTTTGATTCATGTGCAGAAGTGGGATGGCAAAGAGACGACAATAAAGAGAGAACTGGTGGATAGTAAGCTTGTGGTGGTGAGTTCAATTTTTTTTTTTTTTTTAAACCCTCATCTGAGCACTAAATACTCTAGCTGAAACAGAAATGCTCATTAAGAGCTGCTGGTGCATGTAAGAAAGTGAAGTACAGAAATATGGTTACCCCTCTTTTGCCTGAGCAGATGGGCAAAACTTGGCCTAGTTCCTCTTTACTTAGGAGGAAGAGTTGATTTGACATCCAGTATTTACAGTGCACAAAGTCCTGTTTCCCTGAACAGACAGCATCTTTGCTCACAGTTCCAAGCCCCTCTCCTGCCAGTACTTAGCCCAAAAGTGTTCAGTCTCTTGAGGTTCTCCAGGCTAGGTTCTAAGGTTCTGGCTGTATCCTTGACTCTCTGCTTCTTTGCCACTTCTGCATCTCTTCATGCACAGAGATGCAAACCTCCACCAAACAAGAACCTGGATTGTGCAACATATACCTTTCATCTTAGGTGATGATTATACCTGTGTTTGGGTGGAGGCTCCTCGTGTTTCAGCTATCTGGTTCTAAAAAGGCACTTAATTATTTCTTACACTTATCACAAATGAAGGGGGACTGTTATACCCACCATTTTAAACAAGGTTTAGCCCAACCCATAACATACAAAGTAGGAAAGTTCCACTTCAAACAAAACTAGTGGAGAACCACTAAAGAGACCAAAACCCAAGAGTTTGTATTCTTGTACTAAACACCAATCTGAGTGCTGGACAGAAAGTTAGAGGCAGACATGCAGCCTGCAGTTCCAGTATACTAGTGCTGGCTGAGAAGCTGATATTACGATCACTCTGTAACATGTTCCAGGAGGCAAGAAATGCTTTACTCTTATGCAACATTAAATATCAGAGTGACAAATACTAAATAAACACCTTGGACTCTGATATGACCGATATCCTTGTTCACTTAAACTCCTAGAACTCTGCTGTAATAGTGCAGAAATTGAATTAATCATCTTGCCTTCTAGGAATGCACCATGAACAAGGTCACCAGCACTAGAGTCTATGAGAGAGCCTGAGGAATTCCCATCTCCCTGTTGGATCAGAACTTGCTGTTAAGAATCCGTTCAATGACTGTTGCTGCACGACACTACTGTCCAATTCTGCAAGCTTCAATCACTTTGAGATGCAGCTTTACTAGGAATATGCTTGTAACTAATCTGCAGTTAGTGACTGTGGCTATTAAATGAAACATTTCTGAGCACATAGTGGGGATTGTCTAATCTTGGTTTATTCTTTGCCAAAGGAAGGTTAACTGTCTAATACTGACCTCTGTGGTGGTGGAGTAACATAGGCTTTGAGAGCAATTGTCTGACTACAGCTGCTTTACACAGAGTGACTATTGTCAGAACAATATTTCAACAGGGCTGCCAACGCTGTCCTAGCTAAAGCAATCATGCTTGCTTAGCAATCACTGTCCTTAAACAGCTCTTTGCATATGATTGTTTGAGGATATGGATTGAGTTTTAAACTCAAGTAGGGAAGCCCCTCCATTTTAAGTTCCACAGTACTTAAGAGCTAGATGTTCCCAGAACCCTGCTTAATACAGTATCTAGTCCCTGAAATCTAATAGACCCTTGTGAAAATAACTGACCATAGTCCATGTTCTAGTTTTACTAGACAGCAAGTATTCCCATGCTGCTGGCTTATGCAAGTACATGTAAAAATTCCACCAGCTTGCAGCTCCACTTGAGTCAGAACAAAACTCAACTAAAGCAGCAAGACCCTCTAAAGCTAACAAAACTGGTTTTCTACACATCAGTGTAAATAGCATTACACACTGACCACTTCCGTACCTCCCATTCTTTGAGTAGTGGCATATATACACCTGATTCAGGTACAGTAACTCCTCACTTAAAGTCATCCTGGTTAATGTTGCTGATCAATGAAGGAACATGCACAATTTTAAATGAGCAATGCTCCCTTCTAATGTTGTTTGGCAACTGCTTGCAGGAAGAGCAGCCTGTTGCAGCTAGCTGGTGGGGGCTTGGAACCAGGGTGGACTGGCAGCCCCCACCCCCATCAGCTCCCCACTCCCTTAAGTTCCCTGTGCAGCAGCTGCCCAGCAGGCTAGCACTTGTAGCTGTCCCTCCCCCCACTGCCATGTGCTGCTCCTGCCCTCTGCCTTGGAGCTGCTCCCTGAGACTCCTGCTTGCTGTGTGTGGGGGGAGGGGGAAAGGAGGAAGAGGGGGGGTAATGTCAGTGTCTTCCTGCACCCTGCTTACCCCATCTTCCATAGAGCAGGGGGGACACAACAGGGCTCAGGATGGAGGGAGTTTGCTGGCAACAGCTGCAGTCTCAGCAAGCTGATCTAATTAACAAGGCAGTGTAATTAAAGGGGAAATGTGCATCTCTCTCTCTCACACACACACACACACACTGTCTCTGCGATGCTATCTCCCCTCCCTCTATTCCAGGTGCCCTGTAGAGTGTGAGAGTTAACCCTTGAGGGCTCAGCCAACTGCTAGATCATCATTTAGCAGTAAGGCATTCCCTGGGAAATATCCCACCCTCTGACTCCTCCACCTCAACCAAGCTTCACAATCCTCATCGCTGTGTACCAGTATTAAATTGTTTGTTTAAGACTTAGTGTGTGTGTGTATAATAAAGTATTTTGTCTGGTGGGAAAAAAAATTCCCTGGAACCTAACCCCTCATTTACATTAATTCTTATGGGGAAATTGGATTCACTTATCATTTTGCTTAAAGTCACATTTTTTCAGGAACATAACTACAACGTTAAGTGAGGCATTACTGTATATCATTCTGTCTCTTGTTTAGATCTTCAGTTTCCTACTAACACAGGACTTGAAATGGTATGTGACTGGAAGCCTATTATTAGGGCCCTACCAAATTCATGACCCATTCTGGTAATTTTCACAGCCATATGATTTGAAAATTGGTAAATTTACCATTTTCAGATGTTTAAATCTGAAATTTCAGGGTGTTGTAACCATGAGGTCCTGACCAAAAGGGAGCTATGGAGAGGGGGGGTCACAGGATTACCACCCTCACTTTTGTGCTGAGCACCCTGAGAACAGCTGCATCTACTACGATCCTGGAGGTGGATCTGATCTCCCCATGCTGCTGCGAGCACCTAGTCTGGGTGTCCTAGCTGCTCATCCTGGCCAAGCTGGGGAGGGACAGGACTTGCTCTTTCCCCTGCATGGCTGCTCCTGGGGAGAGGGATCAGACCCGGCTCCAAGTACCTTCCTGCTGCTGTAGGAAGCCAGGCTGGGCCAGGACTTGCAGCTAGGCACCCCCAGCTGGGGTGCTCCCAGCAGCACAGGGGAGATCAGATTTCATAAGGAGGGTCTTATTTCATGGTCTGTGACACATTTTTCATGGCTATGAAAGTGGTAGGGGTGGGGCCCTATCTATTACACATCTCAATTCAACACTCCAAAAATTAATGGATAATAATCTCTGGGTCATTCCTATGTTGCTTATTAATCTAGAAGCAAAATTTCATTAGGGTGAAATTCTGGGTCGGTCTGTACTGAAATCCCAGGGTACGTCTACTTAAGCTGCAATCATGATAGTTAGCTCAGGTCCCAGAGCAGTGAAGCTGCACCACCATGCAGGCTCTTTATGGGAATGTGCTTGTATTTCTTGTCTACAACCTGCAGGTTATTTAGGGGATGCAGTGGGGGAAGAGCCCCATGGGCTGGATGCTCTAGAGCAGTGTGTCTGGGGTCTCAGGACCCTTGGGGATAAGCCTTGCTACAGAGCAGCCCATCACTGCAGAGCCTCTCAAAGTAGCCCAGTTAACTCAGCTTAGATCATTCTGATGTTGGACTTTACCAAGAGATGACCATATGTATCTTCCTACATGTGAATCTGGACAGGGATATCCAGGAGTCATAAAATACGTGGAAGTGATTTTAATCAGCTGCTGCAAAAAATCAGCCCAGCTCTTGGGAAAGAGCTCACAGACCTGGTGACCGAGAATATTGCTAAAAAGACTAAGAAAAAAGGAAAGAACGCCAGAACTAGCAAGCTGTGTTCCCAACCCCACTCCTCGTTCCCTTTGCTTTTTGTTGCTTCTCATCCTTCACCTTTCATTTGTATGTTGCCAGAACAGCCTTTGATCCTGCCCTAGGACACCCATAAACATGACAACTGTTTTTAAAAGATAATAGAACCAAGATCCTCTTCACACACTCACTCTCTCTCTCTCCCTCCCCATCCTGACCAGAGAGGCTACCAACCCACTGACAAGACAGCAGGGATGAAATCCTGTCCCTATTGAAGTCAATGGGAGTTTTGCCACTGATGTTGCTCCAAGTTTCAGCAGCAAACACCCATAATTAAGCTCCCAGTACTATCTGCCACTACCTCCCCTAATGTGACCACAGTAGCAGCAGCCTCTTCATGGTTTCTGTCTCCACCCTCACAGACATCAGTACCTGTCATCTTTCTGGACACACTAGGACTCCAGTCTCCATTTGCAACAGCCAAGGGATTTGTCCATTCCCCCCACCCACCCTCCCTCCAAAAAACAATTTGGTTCAACCTAAACTGTAATTCCAAAAAAAAATTGGTGAATCAAAAAAGTCCCCCCCAAGTGCCCCAACTGCTAGGTAAAGAGAGATTCTCACTCTCTGGTCCACTGGTTATTTGAGTATTGTCTGTAAAGTGGAACAGCTTCAACAGGAGACACTGAGAGAGACCCACCCCAGACTATGCTATAACCTAGAGGTTAGGGCACTTTCCTGTAATGGAAGAGACCCAAGTACAAATCCCTGCTCCGCATCAGGCAGAGCAGAGAACTGAAGCTGGGTCTCCTACATCCTGGGAGAGTGCTCTAATCACTGGCCTAAAAGCTCTAACTTAAGTGTTTCCTGCTGCTGTTGCTGCCACCTTCCTCCTTGCCCACCACTGCTTTGTGAATGGCAACTCACTCCCCACAAAATTTTATTTTGGCTAGAACTATTCAGTGAAATCATGGCAAATACCAAGATTTGGGTTGACCAAAAGTGCATTTTTGGCAAATAAATTATTTGTCCTAAAAATTCCACTCTGCTCTGACGTCTCTACCTTGCCTAGCATACCTCCTACCTCAGCCTTTATCACCTGAGTTTTAAGGAACCCAAACAATCTTTGAATAATGAGCAACTGCCCCTCTGACACACCAGCTGAAGACAAATCAGGATTGCCAGGGCCTGTGGAGGACATTAGTAGTGGCTAGGACTTGCAGGTGGAATGAATTGGAGAGATTGAGAGAATTCTTAATTGATGCGGGTATTGAGGGTCATATGTGGTAATGGCAAAGCAGCCCTCTTCATTGCAGCTAGGTGGGGGAAAAGTTGACAAAAAGTTGAAGTAAATCACCCCCACCCCCCACCCCCCCGTTTGAGCACTGTACTCATGGCAGGGAGAATATAAGATGTCGGTGGAGCCAGGTTTGAGAGCAATCAGAACTTGATCAGTTTAGAGGGAAGTACTTGCTAGGAGTCAGGAAGTATCACCACAGCAGTAATCAAGCCTTGTGTCGGCCTCACAGGCAAATCAGGAAGGGACTTCCTAAATCTACACAAACTGACAGGTCTCTTTACAGCTGATCCCTCTCTAATTGGGGAAAGCTGATTCTTCTTTTTTTTACTGTGTCCCACTATTGAAAAAAATCAATTTTATTTAGAAGCTACCTTTGGGACTAACATCCTTTACTGAACAACTTTCCTTGTGAACTCTGCCAGCTGTAAGGATTTTAGTTTATGCTCAAAGAAATAAAAGGGAAATGATTGGTGTCTTTGCATTGCTTCTCCTGATTGGATGTTGTTGAGTATCACATGTTCAGGGCATCTTTAAAAGGAAGCTATTGAGCTTAGGTAGCTTATAATAGCTTCAGGTCTTTGAGGAAGAATAATTTTTTTTTTGGTTAGTAATAGTATCAACTACAGTCTATATCATGTGCAAGTTATTTTTAGGAACCTGGAAACTCATTTCTAGTGAAAACTTTGACAGCTATATGAAAGAACTGGGTAAGGAGTATACTATAATTCAAGTAGGAAATCTCTCTCCTGATAGATGATTCTGAGAATGTATTTAATTCCATTTATTTACTCAACTTAGTTTTCTACTCATGGTTGCTTCACTTTAGATTGCTGATGTTTATTTGGATTTGGGATAATAGAACATAGTTCCTGGCTTTTCTTTATATTTTACAAATATTTCTTTCTAGCTAATGATTCAGATGCTGATGTTCTCTCCCTTTTCCTAATAAGGGGAAGATACTGTTTGAATCTGCCTGGGGCTATCATCTACTGATAATGCTTTCTTGACTATCAGTGCTTTGAATGAGTTGCTTGTGGAACCCGTGGGTTAATGCTCACTAATACGCAATAAAAGTTATGAGGGCCCTAATGTAACTATGTGAATGACTGATACCCAGGTATGTTGCCCTGAACAAACATCCCTGATGACTTTTGGGTAAGGATTTAAATTCAGTAGCTTGGGTTTAGCTCTAGCAGTGACCAGCACACTTTAATCTAGTGACTGTGTCAATTTCCAAAGTGACCATAACAATGACAGTTTTTTACCACATAGATTTCCCCTCTTTCTGTATTTCTGCTAATCTCCATTATCTCCTTGGTAGTCTAGTTAGAGCCCATTCAGGTGTTCGTGAGAGAGCATCTAGTACATCCACAGACCTCTTCAGCAAGTTGCAGTGAGCTATGTCTCCCTTCTGGATGTGCATGTAAAATCCAAGTTGTTAACTTGTGCTTTTCTTTTCAAGGGGTGGGTTTTACTACTAGGAAACTTGGCAGCCTGGCCAAGCCCAGTATCCTCATCAGCATCAATGGGGATATAATAACCATCAAGACAGAGAGCACCTTTAAAAACACAGAGATCTCCTTCAAGCTGGGGGAAGAGTTTGAGGAAACCACAGCAGATGACAGGAAAACCATGGTGAGGGCTAATCCTTCAGGATGTCCTGCAAAGGACACCTGGGTTTGTGCCCTTTCTTGCCTTGTGATTATTTTTGTCTTGATATGGCTTTCTTCCTTTTCCCCAATCCCCATAAGTATGGGGGATCCCATGGCTGGCTCTTCTGGCTGACTCTAGGGCAATCATGTGCCCACTGTGAACCCACAAACTAAATCCCACCCCTCTTCTAAGGCATTTCAACATCTAAGTCTCTTTGAGGATCCAGGTCTAACGTCTAGGCAACCAGAAAATTCCTGGGATTCACAAAGCCTGAGTTAAGTACCTAGGCTCCCTATATAATGAGAGCAGAGACCGGCACCTCAGAATGGGATCCACAGAAACTGGCATGCTAGGCAGTGAACTGCCTAAGCTAGCCAATGGGAAATGATGATGAGAGGGGTGTGTTGTAAGGTCCCTCCCTCTCACAGAATTGGGTGCCTATGTCTGGGTCAAGGAGGTGCTTATCGCCTGCTTGCAGCCCACAGCTGGAACCCCTCTCCCAAAGTTGATGGCTTAGGTGCCCAAGCTGCACTATTGCCAGAATGGTTTGGGGAGGAGGAAGTGGCAGTGGTGGCAGCAGCCTTCCTTAGCCCAGGAGTTAGGGATGTGGGAGACTTCAGTTTAAATCCCTCCCCCACGCACCTGGCCTGAGAAGAAGGGCTTTGTACAGGCATCTCCCACCACTCAGGTGAGTGCCCTAACTACTTGGCCAAATGAGACTCTCACTGTTGTCCCAATTAATATTTATTTGAAGTAGAATAGCTGCAACAGGAGAGACTGAGTGTCCCGTCAGAATATCCCAGAGTCCATTTGCTTCTCTTCTCTTGACAGAGCACTGTAACCTTGGACAATGGCTCTCTGACTCAGGTGCAGAAGTGGGATGGCAAACAGACCACAATAAAGAGAGTGCTGGTGGATGGGAAGATGGTTGTGGTTAGTTCAATTCTTTTTTTTTTTTCTTTAACCCCCTCATCTGAGCATTAAATTCTTTTGAAATAGAAAAGCACAGACTAAATGCTGCTGTGACTTATGATGGGGAACATGAGGAATGTAAAAAATACAATGTAGGGAAGTTTCACTTGAAATAAAACTGGTGGAGAAGCCCTAAAGAGACCTGGAACAACTTGTATAGTGCAGGTGCTGAGACCCATTGAACCAAACTGTAACCCCATATATAATTGAAACCACTTAAAGCCCGGGGATGCAGCAGCACCCCTACTTCCAGCACCTATGGACTGTGTCATTGTATTAGCTGCTAAGTCAGGGGCGGGCAAACTTTTTGGCCTGAGGGCTGTATTGGGTTTCTGAAATTGTATGGAGGGCCAGTTAGGGGAGGCTGTTCCTCCCCAAACAGTCAGGCCAGGTGTGGCCTGGCCCTTGCCCCCTATCCGACCCCTCCTGCTTCTCACCCCCTGATGGCCTCCTGGGACTCCTGTCCCCTGAGAGCCCCCAGAATCCCTGCCTCTGACTGCCCCTCGCCACCCCCATCCAACCCCTGGTCTCATTCCTCATTCCTGCCCCCCTCAAGACCCCTGCCCCTTCTGCCCCATTCAACCCCCCCTGTTCCCTGCCCTCTGACCGTCCTGACCACCACCCCAAACTCCCCTGCCCTCTATCCAACCCCTCCCCCTGCTCCCTGCCCCCTTACCACGCTGCCTGGAGTACCGGTGGCTGGCAGCGCGACAGCCATGCTGCCTGGCTGGAGCCAGCCATGCCACAGCACCAGGTCAGGCCCCGGCACTGCAGCTGCGCTGTCCCAGGAGCTTGCAGCCCAGAGCATTGTGCTGGTGGCAGAGCAAGCAAGCTGAGGCTGCGGGGGAGGGAGCACAGCAGGAGAAGGGCTGGGGGCTAGCCTCCCGTGACAGGAGCTCAGGGGCCAGGCAGGAGGGTCCCGTAGTTTGCCCACCTCTGTGCTAAGTGATGAACAGAAAGGTAGGGGAAGATGAGAGCCCTGCCATTCAAGTGCACTAGGCAGAGAAGTAGAGTATATTTAGTGATCAGCTAGTACTAAAGAATTCCTGGAGGCAAGAAATGTCTGGTTTCTTTTTCTGATGACATGAATATCATAGTGATGGGCACTAAATAAACACCTTTGACTCTGAGAAATGACCAACATCCTTGCCCTAATTAGACTCATAAAATTCTGGTGTGATATTTCAGAAGTTTCAATCAATTTTATTTTCTCCTGCCCTAGGAATGCACCATGAACAATGTCACCTGCACTAGAGTCTATGAGAGGGCCTGAGGAATTCCCATCTCCACACCGGATCAGAACTTGCTGCTGAGAATCCGTTCAGGGACTGTAGCTGCACTACACTGCTGTCTGCTTGTGCAAGCCTCTTGCTTCACCTTGGGAAACAAATGCATTCAAAGCAGTTCTGTAACTAACTTGAGCTATTGGTGTCTGCGGCTACTAAATAAATCGCTTCTGAACACATGGTGGAATCGTCTACTCTTAGCTGACTCTCTGCCAGTCTAAAATAGCACTGAAATACAAACCACCATTATCCAGCAGTGGTAGAGATTTAGGTTTGGTGTGGGGGGGGGGGGGTTTGGGTTTGGTTTTTAATTTTGTGTGTGGTGGTTTTTTATTTATTATACCACGAAGACCATAAACCCTGTCACAGTCATTGCTAGTGATGGTAGAGGGGTGGGGAATCAACAGCCCTAGGCTCACTTCCAGTTTGTTTTATGTTCCTAAACTCATAAGAACATAACATAAGAAAGGCCGTACTGGGTCAGACCAAAGGTCCATCTAGCCCAGTATCCTGTCTACCGACAGTGGCCAATGCCAGGTGCCCCAGAGGGAGTGAACCTAACAGGCAATGATCAAGTGATCTCTCTCCTGCCATCCATCTCCACCCTCTGACAGACAGAGGCTAGGGACACCATTCCTTACCCATCCTGGCTAATAGCCATTAATGGACTTAACCACCATGAATTTATCCAGTTCTCTTTTAAACTCTGTTATAGTCCTAGCCTTCACAACCTCCTCAGGTAAGGAGTTCCACAAGTTGACTGTGTGCTGCGTGAAGAAGAACTTCCTTTTATTTGTTTTAAACCTGCTGCCTATTAATTTCATTTGATGACCCCTAGTTCTTGTATTATGGGAATAAGTAAATAACTTTTCCTTATCCACTTTCTCCACATCACTCATGATTTTATATCCCTCTATCATATCCCCCCTTAGTCTCCTCTTTTCCAAACTGAAGAGTCCTAGCCTCTTTAAGCTCTCCTCATATGGGACCCGTTCCAAACCCTTAATCATTTTAGTTGCCCTTTTCTGAACCTTTTCTAGTGCCAGTATATCTTTTTTGAGATGAGGAGACCACATCTGTATGCAGTATTCGAGATGAGGGCGTACCATCGATTTATATAAGGGCAATAATATATTCTCAGTCTTATTCTCTAGCCCCTTTTTAATGATCCCTAACATCCTGTTTGCTTTTTTGACCGCCTCTGCACACTGCGTGGACATTTTCAGAGAACTATCCACGATGACTCCAAGATCTTTTTCCTGACTTGTTGTAGCTAAATTAGCCCCCATCATATTGTATGTATAGTTGGGGTTATGTTTTCCAATGTGCATTACTTTACATTTATCCACATTAAATTTCATTTGCCATTTTGTTGCCCAATCACTTAGTTTTGTGAGATCTTTTTGAAGTTCTTCACAGTCTGCTTTGGACTTAATTATCTTTAGCAGTTTAGTATCATCTGCAAACTTTGCCACCTCACTGTTTACCCCTTTCTCCAGATCATTTATGAATAAGTTGAATAGGATCGGTCCGAGGACTGACCCTTGGGGAACACCACTAGTTACCCCTCTCCATTCTGAGAATTTACCATTAATTCCTACCCTTTGTTCCCTGTCTTTTAACCAGTTCTCAATCCATGAAAGGACCTTCCCTTTTATCCCATGGCAGCTTAATTTACATAAGAGCCTTTGGTGAGGGACCTTGTCAAAGGTTTTCTGGAAATCTAAGTACACTATGTCCACTGGATCCCCCTTGTCCACATGTTTGTTGACCCCTTCAAAGAATTCTAATAGATTAGTAAGACACGATTTCCCTTTACAGAAACCATGTTGACTATTGCTCAACAGTTTATGTTTTTCTATGTGTCGGACAATTTTATTCTTAACTATTGTTTCGACTAATTTGCCCGGTACAGACGTTAGACTTACTGGTCTGTAATTGCCGGGATCACCTCTAGAGCCCTTTTTAAATGTTGGCTGCAGGGTTTCAGCTGGCTGGCTGCCTGCAGGGGTCAAAAGGGATTTTTCTTCCCTCCCTCTACACAATTCCCCACAATGTATTCTGGAGAGGGTGTGGTGTTTTTTTTGTTTTGTTTTTTTTTTACACATTTGCTTCTTCTGAAGCCTCAGGGATGGCCAGGGGACACTGGGGATGAGATGCTTGATGGGGAGGGCCAGGGCTCTGAGGTAGCACTGATGAGCAGTCTCTCTGCTTGGCTGGCTGGTTCTTGCTCACATTCTGGAGGTCTAGCTGATCGCCGTATGTGAGGTTAGAATGGCACTGACCTGGCGTGGGAGGCAGGAGAAGGTTGGGTATATCTCACTTCATTTCCCTGGCATTGTGGGGGGGCTTGGGCGCTGGTGTACCTCTGTCCCTCCTGTTCCCTGCCTGTGGCACATAAGTCTAGTCTCCCCAGGGCTGTAAATCAGACCAAACTATTCAGTTTTTGGGTTAAGTGTGCAGGTGCTGAGTGGTGGTCTGTGATAGAGCGGAGATCAGACCAGATGATCTGGTGGATCCTCTAGCCTTAAACCCTGTGATTCTAGTAATGGCAGATAATATTGCAATGACTGACACTGCTGTTCTAGCTAAAGCAAAAACACTTGCTTCCTCAGCAATTGTCATCTTTATCAAAGAGCTATGTGATGGCAGTTCTCAAATAGATCAATTTCCCAACCTACAAGTGGGGAAGCTCCTCCAAGTTAAGTTCCATAGTACCTGAGCTGTGGGATCAGACACCTGTTTTACTCCAAACAGTATCTAGCCATGGAACTTTAATAGTGTAATCATGCAAATAGTCCAACACAGTTACACATGTAAGGTGCTAACTGGAAAGCAAGTATAACTCTGCTGCAATAAGCAAATACATTTTGAAGCATTTGGAGGAGAAGAACAGTTTAGGAACAGTTACCATGGATTCACAAGGGCAAGTTATGCCTGACCAACCTGATTGCCTTCTACAATGAGATAACTGGCTCTGTCAATATGGGGAAAGTGGTGGACATGAGATACCTTGACTCCAGCAAAGCTTTTGATATGGTCTCCCACCATATTCTTGCCAGCAAGTTAAAGAAGTCTGGATTGTATAAATGGACTATACGGTGGATAGAAAGCTGGCTAGATCATCGGGCTCAACAGATAGTGATCAACAGCTCAATGTCTAGTTGGCAGCTGGTATCAAGCAGAGTGCCCCAGGGGTCGGTCCTGGGGCCAGTTTTGTTCATTAATGATCTGGGTGATGGTATGGATTGCACCCTCAGCAAGCTTGTAGATGATGCTAAGCTGGGGGGAGAGGTAGATATACTGGAGGGTAGGGATAGGGCCCAGAGGGACCTAGACAAATTGAAGGATTGGGCCAAAAGAAATCTGATGAGGTTCAACAAGGACAAGTGCAGAGTCCTGCACTTAGTATAGAAGAATCCCATGCACTGCTACAGGCTGGGGCCCGACTGGCTAAGCGGCAGTTCTGCAGAAAAGGACCTGGGGATTACAGTGGACAAGAAGTTGGATATGAGTCAACAGTGTGCCCTTGTTGCCGAGAAGGCTAATGGCATATTAGGCTGCATTAGTAGGAGCATTGCCAGTAGATCAAGGAAAGTGATTATTCCCCTCTTTTTGGCACTGATGAGGCCACATATGGAGTATTGTGTCCAGTTTTGGGCCCCCCACTACAGAAAGGATGTGGACAAATTGGAGAGAGTCCAGTGGAGAGCAACCAAAATGATTAGGGGAGTGGGGCACATTATTTCTGAGGAGAGGCTGAGGGAACTGGGCTTGTTTAGTCTGGGGAAGAGTGAGAGGGGATTTGATAGCAGCCTTCAGCTACCTGAAGAGGGATTTCAAAGAGGATGGAGCTAGGCTGTTCTCAGTGGTGGCAGATGACAGAACAAGGAGTAATGGTCTCAAGTTGCAGTGGAGGAGGTCTAGGTTGGATATTAGGAAAAACTATTTCACTAGGAGGATGGTGAAGCACTGGAATGGGTTACCTAGGGAGGTGGTGGAATCTCCTTCCTTAGAGATTTTTAAGGTCAGGCTTGATAAAGCCCTGGCTGGGATGATTTAGTTGGGGTTGGTCCTGCTTTGAGCAGGGGGTTGGACTAGATGACCTCCTGAGATCTCTTCCAACCCTAATTTTCTATGATTCTCTGTAAAAATTCCAACAGTTTGCAGCTCAGCTTAGATCTAACCAAAACCAAACTAGAGCAGCAAGATCCTCTAAAGCTAACAATCAGTGTCCAAAATGCTATGGAAAATGAACTGTACACTGGCTACTTCCATACCTCCCATTCTCTGAATATTGGCATTTATATCTGAATCAGGTGTGATTCTTTCCCTTGTTCTTACATCTTGAGTTACTCAATATCCTGAAAAGGTCATGGGACTGTAAGATTCTTAGCTATCACACTTCAACTAAATGTAAAATACTTGGATCATAGAAGTTTGTTTAGGGGTGTTTCTCTAGTGTGTTCATCCTCCCCTTACCAGCAGAGCATTCCACTATGGTGATAGGATAACTTGTAGGCTATGACTTACTTTCCTAGTTGTCTTTTAAAAGAGTGGCCAGAAGTAAATTTCCTGAGGTAATGTAGAACACAAACTCTAGGCTTCAGTTCCCTGCTTCTCCAGTTTCCTTTGTTCCCTTTATAGTCCACCACTTGGATTCTACTTCCACCCTAACACATTAATGCTTTATTTTGTTTTTTAAAAAATACACACTCATCTAGTAGCTGTTTGATAGCAAGTGGCCTCCCTCGCCTTTTCCTCTTATGATTTTTCTGCCTTTTGTACAAGGCAGGAAAGGTGCTTCCAACACCAAAAGCAATCAATAATGTGTTATCTCAGCTCACCCTGATGCTGGATTTTACCAGGAGATGACACAGCAAGAATCTCCCCATGTGTGAATCTGCTGAGGAGTGGCCATGAGACATACAACACCTAGATGTGATTTGAAAAATTGTCCATCTGCAACTGCAAAGATCACTCCATTTCTTGGAAAAGTGATTACAAAACTGGTGATAGAATTTTTTTAAAAGAAAAAAGATTTAGAGATAAGGAAAGAAAGCACAGATCTAGCAAGGCGTCTGCCAAATCCCACTGCTTATTCCTTTTACTTTTTGCAGCATCTCATCTTCCATTCCTCATGTGTATATTGCCGGTACAGCCATCAATCCTGCACTAAGACACCCATAAAAATGAAAACTGTTTTTAAAATACAGTAGAATCAAAAATCTTCATGCCCACTACCTCCCTCCACCAGGGCCAGAAATACAGGCAGCCCATTGACACCAAGCATGAAATCCTGGCCCCATTGAAGTCAATGGGAGTTTTGCCAGTGATGTTGCTCCAGGTCTCAGAAGTAAACACCATAATTCAGCCCCAAGTACTATTTGCCTCCTCCATAGGGCCTTTTTGGGGCAGAACTCTGAAGTCACTAGCTCCATTAATATGGCCGCAAGAGCAGCAGCATCTTTATGGTCCCCATCTCCAGTCCCAAAGACATCAATACCTGTATTCTTTTTGGACACCCTGGGACCTCAGTCTTCATTTGAAGCAGTCAAGGGGTTTGTCTGATCCCATTGCTCTGCCTTGCCTTATATGCCTCCTGCTGTAGACTTTGTCACCTGTTGGAAGGACAATGTCTACTTGACAATAAATTAAATGTTGTCACAGCTACAATGTATTCCCAGGTCACCCAGCCACGTTTGTACTTTTAAAGCCACATGTCCCTAGTTTTTTAAATGTCTTGTTCTCCCCTGGTGCTCTGTGAGAGATGCACACAAACAACAAATGGAACTGACTATGCATAAAGTGTTGTCCAATGAACAAAGCAATCAAACAATAAACAGATAAAATATTAGTTTAACCTCTTTCATTTATAAGAATTTTAGGAGTAATTGTCTCTGTAGTAGGTAAAATAATCTCAGACACAATGTAGTTTTAAAATTAATATTCTGTTGTTGTTTTTTCAAATACCCATTTTCTTTTGTTGTTATGTTGATACAGGAAAGACCTGCTAACACCCATTTTGCTGTTTATTGGTGTACTGTAGCCTTCTTTATTAATTCTGGTGTTCCTTTAAAACTACTGCTGCTCTCATTTAGCAAAGCAGGTAAGAAGTTCTTCTATTGGGGAAATTTTTTTTGAAGCTATGAAACATGGTGTGTTTGGACTTTAAGATGTTATCAAAATGTCAGGATCCTGTTAGGATAATTCATTCAACTTTAAGGTGTTGCTACCACTTTTGATTGGGGGTTTGCGCTAAAAGAAATGGAGCCTCTGATGTAATCTGGTCCTGGAATGGATTCTCCAAAAACACTTCAGTTCCCATTGGTCAGCCCCAGATAATCACATGTTCAGGTCATCTTTATAAAGAAGCCATCTAAGATAGTTTCTCCATTTTCTTTTGCTCCCTCTCACTGAGAGTTGCTGACTTTTCCCTGTGGTGTGTTATTTAACAAGCTCTACAGAATGTGTGACCTGTTTGTGGGAATCTGGAAGTTTGTCTCCAGTGAAAAATTTGAGGACTATATGAAAGAACTGGGTGAGAAAAATGATACTGTGATATTTGGGGATGTCCCATTGTTCAGCAAGGAAAGTGTAACTAGCCACATACTCTGTCTTGGGATTTCTTTCATTGTTCTTAGGGACTCTTGCTTATGTAGTTCCCTAGTACTCAATAAGGAAAAAATGAGGCTGTATCAGAGTTTAAATTCCTTTAAAAAAAGGAAATGTTGCTTCAGTTAACTAGAAATACCTACTGTGTCTTCCTAGATTTTTATAAGATTCTGACCTTGCATCTTCTTAGGCAGGGGATTAGGATTGAAAGGGAAGAAGCTGCTGCTATAACATTGTAGGTGTAATTTGCTTGTTCAGTAGTATGTGTAGAGAAAGTCTTATTTAATATTGGATGACCACTTTCTGTCTTGATAATGGGGACATAAAAGGGCAGGCTCTGGCTCCTAGCATCTACCACTATAAAGCAATGGAAGCTAAAAAACTGAAGGCTAAATCTTGTTTTGATCTATGCTGGTGTACATCCGGAGGGAGTCAATGGCAGTGTCTCAAATTCTCTGTTGTAAGAGACCAAAATGTGGATGTTGGTATCAGAGACAGCAATATCACCAATAACTTACTATTCCTGGCACCAGAGTGTAGTGCTTAGGGGAAGCAGTAGATGGGTAACAGCTGAGCTATAATTTACCCTCTTTTAGGGTTCCAATCTAAAACCTGCATAGCTTTGGGGTTCACTGATTGGGTTAAAGACTTCTACCCTGTGATTACTGCTTTGCTGAGAGAACTGTAGCAGCAGAATGTACCTTTAAACTGAAAATGCAAAGCTCATAAAGCTGACCTCCTTACACCAGCTCATTCTAGATTCTATGTGGGACAGAGTTTGTCGGCTGCTGATGGAACAATGCTAAGTGTGTGTGTGTGTGTGTGACTTTTTACAGGCCTGTCAGCTGTATAAATAAGAGGTCTAAGTAGCCTGGTTGTCAGGTGGCTAGAAACATTCAGATCAGATGAGGCATTGAGCCTGAACTCCCAACATGTGTTTGGAATGTCCCACACAGAGAGGATAGCCACTTTAAAGAAATGTCTTGGTTCCTGATGGTGAACATAAGTGTCTTGTGCCTCTGCAGGTGTGGGTTTAGCCACCAGGACACTGGGCAGCCTGGCCAAACCCACTGTGACCATCAGCACAGATGGTGATGTGATAACCATCAAAACAAAGAGTACTTTCAAAAGTACTGAGGTCTCCTTCAAGTTGGGGGAGGAGTTTGAGGAAACCACAGCAGATGACAGGAAAACCAAGGTGAGTACTAAAGCAGCATTCATTCTTCATTCCCATTACTCCATTGAGGAGAAACAAACTGAAGGGAGAAAGTGCCCTATTTAAACAAAGGGTTCAGGGAACGTGAAACTTGGTTCTGGGTTAAATACCATTAAAATCTCTTAAACTCATTTTTAACCATTAGTGCCTGCTGTTGGACAACAAGAATGGGAGCAGTCAACTTTGCTAGCATGTGTTCTTGCATTAACATAAACACAAATAGCTGAGTTGGAAACATCTGGGGGATTTCTCTAGTTCTAAACTTCAGACTGTTCTCCCCCACCCCCAACTCTCAGATTCTGGTCAATTACTCTCTTTGCAGAGCATTGTCACCTTGGAAGAAGGCTCACTAACTCAGGTGCAGAAGTGGGATGGTAAAGAGACCACAATAAAGAGAAAACTAGCAGATGGGAAGATGATTGTGGTGAGTGAAATCACTTGACTACTGGCTAGTGGTATTAACTATATCTTAATGGAATTGCATCAGGGCTGATTCAAGCAAACCCAGGGCTTTCTAAAAAGCCACTTAATTGCATTCCTTCTGACTGCCTAGACTATGATTTAGTGTGGAACTATTCCCCACCTGCCTCAAATCTCTATACCAGCTTGGGGTGGGAAGCAAAGCTCAGTCCGATGTGTGGAAGAATTAGCTGGTGAATGGGTGGCAGCACTGTCCAAACTGCTGCTGTAACCAGAAAAACCCTGTTTGAATTGCATAGTCAAAATGCACCTATGCTCCAATGAAAGTGGGGTAAGATAAACAAAATGGAAGCAAATGAGAACTACCTAAACATGACACACTTTTGGGATGGTCAAGGCTGAGATGAAGTGATGAGCTCCATTGTCTTATTGCAATAATGGACAAACTGTCCTTCCCTCTTCTGCTTAAATTGAAGAAAAAGGCAAAGAACCCAGATATGTATCTAGGGAATTACTAAAATGCTATTACTATAGTTCTGAGGGGGCAGAAAAGATTGGCTCTTATTTCAACAGCAGTCTGAATCTCACTGATAGTTCATGAGTTTCAATAAACTCCTTTTTCTTACAGGAATACACCATGAACAATATCACTTGCACTAGAGTCTATGAGAGAGCATGAGTAAACTCAATGTCCAGGAGTGCATCTAACTTGGTCTGAGAATGAGTTCAGATCAAGGAAACTACTATACTTCTCCTGCTTCTTAGTTTTGTTTCCTGAAGAAAAGGCCTAATGGGTGCAGAATCCTAATTCCAAACACTAATGTAACCAGAAATGTTAATGTGGTTGCTCAATAAAATCTTCCAAAATAATTAATGTCTCTGACCAAATGTTAATGTGTTGTAGATTACAATGCTGTTAATCTAATTCTACATACGCATGCTCATTTTTGTGCACAGCCAATCTGCACTTAAATTATAAACAATGTGCTTATTTTCTTGGAGGTGTAACAGATATAGTAATACCATTCTACATAAAAATTAAATGCTGAAAGGACTTAGTCTATCAACAGGAGTGGCTGGGATGAGTTAACTTTCAAGTTTCGTACTAGTCCTGGTCTGTTATGGACTTCATAGGGGATCTACTGGAAAGCTAGATTATGTCCCTTCTGTGGGCTATCTTATAAAAGAGACTTTGAATTTTTTATTTCTGCCTTAATTGAGGTGTGCTAGTCTTATGTATTCAGAGTGTGGGGATATAAGATCTCCTTCTGAAACCTGAAGCTGTATTCAGTACTGGAGCTCTAACCCAGGAAGTCTTCAAACTTTCTCCAATGAGGACTTCCAAAAACAGCTGTGGTTTCTTATGTTCCCAGTCCTCTGAGGCGAGATCAGTGTCGCTACAAAAAACAGGTTGATAGTCTTTCCTCCCAAAAACTAGATTTCTACCTTCTCTCCTACTACTGAGCTCCAACTTATCCAATCCCAGAATGGTTTGGAATATAGTTCATTAGATAAAGAACTAGCTCTTTAGACAAGCTGTCACACCTGTGGTCAGTAGATGCACTAAACTGGAGCTTCTCCACCTTTACATGAGGGCTTTGGAGTAGGTCCTTTCTCTGTGAAGGCCTCTTCATCAAAGCAAGCTTGAATCATCTCTTCAATCCTCCAGTTTTTGGCAAGTCCACCTTCTACACATCACGTAAGGCCTATTTCTTATCCCCAAGGCATCGATGAAATGGAACTTTCCTTAAATCAAAGAATAAAGATGGTGAGGAGGCAATTGAGTGCATTCAGTGGTAGGGAGCCAAGGGGTCACAGCACCTGGTTCCTCCCCTCCTCTTAAGCTGTGTTACCCTGTAGCAGTGTAGTCAGGAGGGAAAGGCCAAAGTACAATCACAAGAGGAGTGAACATCGCTTCATGTTTCTGAGATCCTAGAAGCTGCTGGGTTTTTGGAAATATTTGTCATTGTATCATAACTGTCCACCTTGACCTCCCACTCTGAAAAATGCTGCTCTAAACAGATCTTTAGACTGATGTGGGCTATAATACTTTTTGTCTAATTGGGGTTAGGGTGGGGGTGGTATATAGGTCAAATGATTAGATGTTTCCTTCTGGCCTTAACTCTGATTCTATGAACTTTATTTAATTGCTAGTTGAGATCACTAGCTCAGTCTCTCAGTTCTGCTTATCCATTAACTCAGTATAACTCTGGACCATGAGGAAAAAGAGTGCATCTTTCAACAATTGGCAAATCTCTTGTTTCTATGATTTTTATGGGGAGAGGGGCAGACTGCTGTGCCCACAGACTTCAAGAGGGGGTTAGAATACATGAGGGATCTAGTTAGTATCTAATGGTTAAGCAAGCCAAACATCCTAGCCCTACTGTACTTAATAGTGAACTGTGTAAACAAGCCAAGTAGACTGAAGTGCATTTAAGTGCTTCTGTCAACTGACATGGGGCTGAGGCTATGGGGCTGCTGTGGTGTAGATGGTCAGCCTGATAGGTAGCACATGAACTGCCTGTTTGGAGAGGCTAGCCTGAGGCCGTGGCCCAAGTGCTGGCTCCAGGTCTCTTGGGTCCCAGCCCACTTCAGGGAAGAGGAGCAGCCTGGGTTGGGTCATGGGGGAAAGAACAGGAAGCGGGGGGGGGGCATGCCTGGCTGTTTAGGGAGGCTCAGCCTCCCCTGGCCTGCGATACCAGCTGCCCACAGTGCAGCCTAGACTAGGGATCCTTCATCATGGGATCCTAGAGCCCACCCCCCAGCCCAAACCTAAATGTCTACACTGCAATTAAACAGCCCTGTATCCTGAGCCTGCATCAGCTCACATGGGCCAGCTGTGGATGTTTAATTGTAGTGTAGACATGCCCATGGTGAAAAAGGAACGATCAAAACCAAAACATCACTAGGTTTGGGTCTTGCAAGCAGTGGTTGTTCTCAATCATTCAAATATGCTCCGTGGCTTCTTTTAAAGATAGTTTTGTAAAGTGTAATGGAAAAACACTGATTCCAGTAGAGGATTCATAAAGGGCTGTAGTAACCTATTAAAATTCTTACTAATTGAACTGTAGACTATTACAAAGCAATGGCTGGGTGTTGCTATAAGGCTACCTACCCGCCATTGAAAATCTCTCTTCTTAGTATATTAAAAGACAAAATGACTTCTTAAAATTGGAAGTCAAATCCTGGGAGGGAGATTCCCACACTTGAGCCATTCGTTTTAGGTGACAAATCTGAGGAATTGCCCCAGATTGAGATGTTGGCAGAGGAGCTTTTGGAACAGATTGATACATTAATCAATAAGAAGTCACCAGGACCAGATGGCATTCACACAAGAGTTCTATGGAACTCAAATATAGGGTAACCATATGTCCAGGTTTCCCCAGACATGACCTCATTTTTGATCCTCTGGATGGATTTTGCAAATAAGAGGCAATGGCTGGAATTTTTGTGAGCTGATATTGCAGCTCAGAAAGAGCTGTCTTTATGCCCCAATTGGCCCCTTCCCTCCAGCTGCCAGACCTTGCCGTCCCAGTTCCCAGGCGTGGGGAGAGGGCCTGCAGGGAGGCGCTGGCTGATGCTGCATCTGGGGCCTGCGCCAGCCACCCTGCTGCTGTCACAGGGAGTGACACTGGCCCCCACCTTGAGAGTGAGGCTGCAGGTACCCCCTCCAACAGCCTCCAGGTGTCTCTCCCAGTACACACACACACACCCTACCAGGACCCTCCAAAACCCTATCCTAGTACAAACACACTCCTCCAGTACCCCCACAGAACTCCCTGAATACCCCTCCCAGTTCACACACACCTCTAGCATCCCCAAATACCAGGTAACCAAGTACGTGCTTGGGGCGGCACCTGGTAAGGAGCGGCCAATCTTGGCGTGGCGGGGGGCAGCGCGGCACGGTGCTCGGCGGGGGGTGTTCCGGCGGTGCAGCGCTTGGCGGAGGGTGTTCAACAGCGCGGCGATCCGCAGGGAGGGGTTTGGCAACGCGGTGCTCGGCGGGGGGTGTTTGGCGGCGCGGCGCTCAGCGGGGGGTGTTTGGCGGTGCTCGCGCGGGGGGGCTTCAGCAATGCAGCGCTCCGCGGGGGGCCGAGGTGTTCGGCGGGGGTTTGGGCGGCGCGGCACTCCACGGGGGGCGGGGGTGTTCGGCAGCTCGGCGGGGGGGTGGGGGCTGTTCGGCGGCGCGGCGCTCGGCGAGGGGTGTTCGGCGGCGCAGTGCTTGGCGGGGGGTGTTCAGCAGCGCTCTGCTCGGCGGGGGATGTTTGGCAGCGCTCCGTATGGGGGGGTTCAGCAGCGCGGCGGGGGGCGGGGGGTGTTCGGCGGTGTGGCGCTCAGCGGGGGGGGGGGGTTCGGCGGCGCGGCACTCGGTGGGGGGGGTGTTACGGCGGGGTGGCGCTTTTTTTTGCTGCTTGGGGCGGCAAAAAAGTTAGAGCCGGCCCTGATACCCCCTCCCAGTACACTCACCCCTCCAGCACCCCTCAAATACTTCCTCACAGTACACACACACCCTTCCACCACTCCCCAAATGTTCCTCCCCCGCTTCCCCTTCTCCGGCAGGAGAACCTGAAATATGGTAACCTGAAATATGGTAACCCTACTCAGGTCAGGCTATGCCTGCTACCGTAATGAGAGTAGACATTACTAACTGCGGCTCATCAAACCCACTGCCTTCTGGGTAGCCCGGGAGGGTGTAAGGCTAAGGGAGCAAACTATTACAGAAAAGCCCCGCTGCCTTGTGGGTGAATTCAGGAGAATGTAAGGCTATGAGAGTAAACTCAGACAGAAAATCTGGAGTGGAGCACCAAAGACAGTCAGGTACTAATATTTTAGTATCTTTCTAGCAACTCTTGCAGCGGATCAGGTACCAGACATATTGGTTTTTCCTCTCCTCTGGATTTTACTGGTGATATTGAGAGGGGGGGTCCTGGTTCATGGGCAACTCAGGGCCTCCATATCATCTGCCCTGCCTTGCGCCCTGGAGAGGTACTCCAGCTTTGCCTTGAGTGTCGACACAACACGGGAGGCAGCAGTCACCAGTTCTACAAACTCAAATATGAAACTGCGGAACTACTTGCTGTGGTATATAACCTATCACTTAAATCAGCCTCTGTACCAGATGACTGGCAGATAGCTAATGTAATGCAGATTTTTAAAAAAGGCTCCAGAGGTGATCCTGACAATTACAGGCCAGTAAGCCTAACTTCAGTAGTGGGTAAATTGCTTGAAACTATAGCAAAGAAAAGAGTTATCAGAGCCACAAGTGAACACGATACAAAATTACTCAAGATAGTTAAGTCCAAAGCTGTCTGCAAAGAGTTACAAAGGGATCTCACAAAACTGGGTGACTGGGCAACAAAATTGCTGATGAAATTCAGTGTTGATAAATGCAAAGTAATGCACATTAGAAAACATAATCCCAACTATACATACAAAATGAAGTCTAAATTAGCTGTTACTGCTCAAGAAAGAGATCTTGCAGTCATTGTAAATAGTTCTTTAAAAACATACGCTCAATGTGCAGCAGCAGTCAAAAAAGGTAATAGAATGTTAGGAACCATTAGAAGAGGTGGAGATAAGACAGAAAATATCACAATGCCAGTACATATCCATGGTACGCCCACATCTTGAATACTGTATGCAGTTCTGGTATCCCCATCTTAAAAAAGACATTAGAATTGGAAAAAGTGCAGAGAAAGGCAAAAAAAAAATATTAGGGGTATGGAACAGGTTCCATAGGAGGAGAAATTAAAAAGAGTGTGACTGTTCAGCTTAGAAAAGAGATGACTAAGAGGGGGTTCTGACAGAGGTCTATAAAATCAGGAATCGTGTGGAGAAAGTGAATAAGGAAATGTTATTTACCCATTCACATAACATAAGAACCAGAGATCACCCATTGAAATTAATAGGCAGGAGATTTAAAACAAACATAAGGAAGTACTTCTTCACACAATGTTCAGTCAACATGTGGAACTCGCTGCCAGGGGATGTTATGAAGGCCAAAAGTATAACTGGGTTCAAAAAAGAATTAGATAAGTTCATCTATTAGCCAAGATGGTCAGGGATGTAACCACATACTCTGAGTGTCCCTAAACCGCCGACTGCCAGAAACTGGGACTGAATGACAGGGGATGGATCACTGGATAAATTGCCCTGTTCTGTTCATTTCACCTGAAGCATCTGGCCCCGGCCTCTGTTGGAAGACAGGCTATTGGGCTACATGGACTATTGGTCTGACCCAGTATGGCCATTCTTATGTTGTTCCCTCAGCTGGTCCAGTTGTAATGGCAGTGTCTAAGGTACTGTGAATCTTCTATAAACACTGAAATGAGTGTGCATTACCCAGTAATTAGAAAACTTTTTCAGGGCTCACATACAATTCTTTTCAAAATGGAATTTAAAAAAAAAGTGGCTGGTGGCAAGTACATAATACTGTTAGGATCAATGGTGTCCTGGGGCAGATTCTTCTAGTGAGGCAAATTTAGCATCAGGAACTGTCAACCTTTTTTAAGAAAACCCAACCACTCAATAGCCTATAGATGCCAGTATATAGGCAATAAGTATTTACTGCATGTGTAAGCTTTTTATTAAATACCTACAACAGTTAAGTTTCTAGTTCTCCAATTTTTAGTCAAGCAGGGTACTAACAGAGTTTCTTCAGGCTTTCTCATAGATCCTAGTGCAGGTGATGTCATTCATGGTGCATTCCTAGAAGACAAAAGAGGAGTTCACCAAAACAGTTGTACTTTCTCACAGCAAAACTGTAAAGACAATCCCACTTTAAATACAAAGAGGGAGAAGAAAAATCCTCTCACCCATTTTGTTTGTGCAAAGAAAAATGTGCACTGAACTATATTATAAGGCTATTGGTATTAGTATTTCCCCTTTTCACATTTTCTTCCAACTTACAAAAAAATCAAAATATATGTTAAAGCAGGGATCAACAACCTTTGGCATGCGGCCTACCAAGGTAAGCCCCCTGGCGGGCAGGGCCGGTTTGTTTACCTGCCGCGTCTGCAGGTTCGGCCAATAGCGGCTCCCACTGGCCGCGGATCACCGCTCCAGGCCAATGGGGGCGGCGGGAAGCGGCAGCCAGCACATCCCTCAGCCCGCACCACTTCCCGCAGCCCCCATTGGCCAGGGACGGTGAACTGCGGCCAGTGGGAGCCGCGATCGGCTGAACCTGAGGACGCGGCAGGTAAACAAACCGGCCCGGCCCGCCAGGGTGCTTGCCAAAGGTTGCCAATTCCTGTGTTAAAGACTAATGTTAATATGAATTCAGCCATCTTTTGAGCTTCTTCATTTCTGTCTTACTTATATGGCCCCCACAACCACAGTATCTGAACACCTCACAATCTTAAATGAATTTATCCTCACAACACCCCTCTAAGATATGGAAGTACTTTTATCCCCACTTTACAGTTGGGGGAACTGAAGCACAGAGAGTCTAAGGCCCACATCCTTAAAAGTATTTAGGTGCCTAAATCTCATTGAAATCAACAGGAGTTGGGTGCCTAAATACCTTTGAGGGTCTGGGTCTAAGTAACTTGTCCAAAGTTATAGAGGAAATGTGTGGTGGAGTAGAGACTTGAACACATGTCTTTTGGGTTCTATGCTAACCACCAGGCCATCTTTCCTCTTCTCCCATATTCTATAATATTAACTTGATTCAACCTATTTTCTAATGTTCTCTTCCTGCCCTATGCAACCAATCACATTTCTAACATAAGCCACATTAATTTAAAGAGAAAATGGAATGTATAATAAAACTATAACTGTTTAGATGATCTCTACAGCTTTGCATTACTCAGTGATCAGATAACTAGAATGAATTCACTCACCACCACCATTTTCCCATCTACCACTTGTCTCTTTATTGTGGTCTCTTTGCCATCCCAATTCTGGACCTGATTTAATGACCCATTTTCTAAGGTCACAATGCTCTGAAGAAACAAAACATAAAGAAGCAAAACATGAGTATCCTGCCCAGATTATTATTATTTATAGAGCAGAGGCATACACAATACCCCAGTTATGCTAGTTTCTGTACAAACATATATTAAAAGATAGCCCTGGTCCAGAAGAGCTGATTGTCATGCTGGTTAAAGAAGTGATTCACTCAACACTCAGAAAGTCCCACTTTCTATCTTGGGGTTTTACACTGAACATAAGAACGGCCACACTGGGTCAGACCAGAGGTCCATCTAGCTGAGTATCCTGTCTTCCAATAGTGGCCAGGGCCAGGTGCTTCAGAGGGAATGAACAGAATAGATAATCATGAAGTGATCCATCCCCTATCGCCCATCCCTGCAGCTCATCATGTTGGGTATCTGGGGATCTTTCATGTAAAATAGATGGGCAATGCTAGGTACTATCCCCAGTGCTATTCAACATTTTTATTCATGTTTTGGCAATACATATAAAATCACTACTGATAACATTTATGGATGAAACAGATTGCCAGAGTAGTAATTAATGAGGGCAGAGCAATCTGGATTGGTTAGTCAACTGGGCCCATTAAAACAAAATGCATTTTATTACAGCCAAATACAAAATGATATACCTAGAAGAAGAAATTTAGGCCTTAACTACAGAATAGGGGACTGTCTCCTGGAAAGCAGTATCTCTGAAAAGGATTTTAGGGGTCATAGTGGGCAAGCAACTCAGCATTAGCTCCCAATACAATGCTATGGCAAAGAGAGCTAATGTGATTGTGGAAATCTGTCTAAGTACAGTTTATGAATTCTGCTTAATTTTGTGAAATTACTGCATGTGATTGAATGCCTCAATGTGTAATGAGTCAGCCAGAGGCTGGCAAGGTCCCTGTCACATCAATCCCTTCCCTCCCCTTTTGGAATAAGCTACAGAACAAACAAAAATATAAAACAAAAGATAATGGAGCAAATAATTAAGCAATCAATTTGCAAACATCTAGACGGTAATAATGTGACAGTAAGTAACAGTAAGCATGGATTTGTCAAGAACAAATTGTGTCAAACCAACCTGATAGCTTTCTTTGACAGGGTAACAAGCCTGGTGGATTGGGGGATGATGTGGTATATCTTGACTTTAGGAAAATTTTTGATACTGTCTCACATGACCTTCTCATAAACAAACTAGGGAAATGCCACCTAGATGGAGCAACCATAAGGTGGGTGCATAACTGGTTGGAAAACTGTTCCCAGAGAGTAATTATCAGTGGTTCACAGTCATGCTGAAAGGGTATAACGAGTCGGATCCTGCAGGGATCAGTTCTGGGTCCGGTTCTGTTCAATATCTTCATCAATGATTTAGATAATGGTATAGAAAGTACACTTATAAAGTTTGCGGACGATACCAAGCTGGGAGGGGTTGCAAGTGTTTTGGAGGATAGGATTAAAATTCAAAATGATCTGGACTAACTGGAGAAATAGTCTGCAGTAAATAGGATGAAATTCAATAAGGACAAATACAAAGTACTCCATTTAGAATGGAACAATCAGTTGCACACATACAGAATGGGAAATGACTGCCTAGGAAGGAGTACTGCTGAAAGGGATCTGGGGGTCATAGTGGACCATAAGCTAAATATGCGTCAACAGTGTGACACTGATGCAAAAAAAAGTGAACATCATTCTGGGATGTATTAGCAGGAGTGTTGTAAGTAAGATATGAAAAGCAATTCTTCCACTCTACTCTGCGCTAATTAGGCCTCAACTGGAGTATTGTGTCCAGTTCGGTGCCACATTTCAGGAAAGATGTGGACAAATTGGAGAAAGTCCAGAGAAGAGCAACAAAAATGATTAAAGGTCTAGAAAACATGACCGATGAGGGAAGATTGAAAAAATTCGGTTTGTTTAGTGTGGAAAAGAGAAGACTGAGAGGGGACGTGATAACAGTTTTCAAGTACATAAAAGGTTGTTACAAGGAGGATGGAGAAAAATTGTTGTTCTTAACCTCTGAGGATAGGACAAGAAGCTATGGGCTTAAATTGCAGGAACGGAGGTTTAGGTTGGACATTAGGAAAAACTTCCTATCTGTGAGGATGGTTGAGCACTGGAATAAATTGCCTAGGGAGGTTGTGGAATCTCCATCATTGGAGATTTTTAAGAACAGGTTAGACAAACACCTGTCAGGAATGGTTTAGATAATATAGTCCTGCCATGAGTGCAGGGGACTGGACTAGATGACCTTGTGAGGTCCTTTCCAGTCCTATGATTCTATGAAAAAGAAGTTGTTAACCTTGATGACTGTGCTCTGACAGGGCTATGGGTATGCTATGGAGGATGCCTGAGCCGGAAGAAAACTAGTTTAACCAAGTTTATCTGCAGGGGGGGAAAGTGGAGAGTGGAAAATCCTCAAACAGGAGAACAAATGCGCAGAGTTGTCAGAACAGGGGTTTAAAAAGCGAAGGAGCAGGCTTTAGGAAAGAGAGGGGATTTTTTATTTTATTTTTTTTTTTTTACTGCAGGACCAGCCAAGGTCAAAGGAAGCTGGATGGAGGAGAGAGGTCCAAGAGATGGGACTTGGAATCCTGAAAGGACACTGTCCCAAATGCTGAAGAATACTCCAGAGTAATGAGAAAATTGAGGCAAGAATGATATACAGATATTTTATTGTATTGTCTAGAGCTGTGTAATTTTTGTGCTGTCTAAAGTAAAGAATGATTGGTTTAGGAACCTTTAGCTAAGTCTTTGTGTTGTGTGCTTCACCTATCATGTGTCCCTGGAGACTGTAAACCAGAGCGCCCAAAAGCTAGGAGCCCTTGGAAAGGGTGTGCTTAAGATAATAGGAAGATGAAGGGCGCAAGTACTAATTTCAGGACCTAGGCAGCTGGATCATGGGATCTCAAAAAAGGTGTTATACAGAGGATCTGCATCCTGAGAGTGTGCCTAAAAACCCAGAGCCAGAGGAAGCTTAAAGCACATGGCACCACCATGTTGAGACCCAAACGCAGCAGACTGGTGAGTGTCCAGAAGGGGGAATGACTAGGACTGTGACAGCAGAGAATTAACAGAGAATTAGTGAGTATGAGTCGGAAGGTGATTTCACCTCTGTATACAGCATTGGTCAGACCAATACTGGAATACTGGGTGTAGTTCTGGAGTTCACAGTTTTAAAATGTGTTGAAAAATTGAAGAGGGTACAGAAATGAGCCACAGAAATTATTCAAAGGATGGAAAAAATGCCTTTCAGTGAGATACTTAAAGAGCTCAATCGGTTTAGTTTATTAAAATAAAATAAAATAAAATAAAATAAAATAATAAATAAAAAAGACCAGTGGTGACTTGATTACAATGTATAAGCACATTCATGGGGAGAAAGCACCGAATAGTAAATGGCTCTTTAAGCTAGCAGAAGAAGGCATAACAAGAACCAATGGATGGAAACTGAAGCCAGACAAATTCAAATTAAAAATTAGGAACATATTAACAGTGAGGGTGATTAACCATTGGAACAGACTGTCAAGGGGAATGGTGAATTTTCCATCTACTGATGTCTTCAAATTCAGATTGGATGCCTTACATAAGAATGGCCACATTGGGTCAGACCAAAGGTCCATCTTTCCTGTCTTCTGACAGTGGCCAATGCCAGGTGCCACAGAGGGAATGAACAGAGCAGGTAATCATCAAGTGATCCATCCCCTGTTGCCCATACCCAGCTTCTGGCAAACAGAGGCTAGGGACACCATCCCTGCCACTGATAGACCTATCCATGAATTTATCTAGTTCTTTTTTGAACCCTGGTATAGTCTTGGCCTTCACAACATCCTCTAGCAAGGAGTTCCACAGGTTGACTGTGCATTGTGTGAAAAAATACTTCCTTTTGTTTGTTTTAAACCTGCTGCCTATTAATTTCATTTGGTGACCCCTAGTTCTTGTGTTATGAGAAGGAGTAAATAACACTTCTTTATTTACTTTCTCTACACCAGTCATGATTTTATATACTTCTGTCATATCCCCCCTTAGTAGTCTCTTTCCTAAGCTGAAAACTCCCAGTCTTATTAATCTCTCCTTATGCGGAAGCCATTCCACACCCCTATTCATTTTTGTTGCCCTTTTCTGAACTTTTCCAATTCCAATATATCTTTTTTGAGATGGGGTGACCACATCTGCATGTAGTATTCAAGATGTGGGCGAACCATGGATTTATATAGCAGCAATATGATATTTTCTGTCTTATTATCTATCCCTTTCTTAATAATTCTCAACATTCTGTTCGCTTTTTTGACTGCTGCTGCACATTGAGTGGATGTTTTCAGAGAACTATCCACCCTGACTCCAAGATCTCTCTCTTGAGTGGTAACAGCTAATATAGACTTTGTCATTTTATATGTATAGTTGGGATTATATTTTCCACTGTGCATTACTTTGCATTTATCGACATTGAATTCTTTCTTCTAGATGCGCTTTAACCTATAAGTTATTGAGCTAGGTACAAAGTTACAGAGGTAACTGGGTTAGACTACATGATCTAATGATCCTTTCTGTCCTTAAACTCTATAAATCTAAGGAAAAAATTCCTAGTGTACTTCATGGAATCTGGCTCTTCTCCTTTTTTGGGGATATAAAAGCTCTACTTAAGTTGCATTGAGCTTTCCAGGTGTGTTTATCTAATTATCCACTCTGATAATTAGCAGATGTGTTATTACCATGTGGAAAAGAACTGTCCGTGCCTGTTGCAGCAGATTGGGAGAACTGTGAAGAACAGCTTTAATCCTCACCTTGGTTTTCCGGTCATCTGGTGTGGTTTCATCAAACTCCTCACCAAGCTTAAAAGAGATCTCATTATTTTTAAAGGCACTTTTGGTTTGGATGGTTACCACATCGCCGTCAGCACTGATGGTCATGCTGGGTTTGGCCAGCGTGCCCAGTTTCCTGGTGGCTAAGCCGACTCCTGTAAGCAAGAGAATTCAGATCTCTTAAACTACCAGGAAAAAAAAAAAACATTATGGATTTCAGTGTCTCAGGAAGGAGAACAGTGGCACTGATGGGAATGGCAAACATCCTCAGATGCTTGCATAGGTCTTTATATTTCAAGTCATTAGCAATTTCCTAGTGAGGACTGGGCTCAATTTATTGCTCACTGAAATCAATGGGCTTTAAATCAGGGCAAGAAAAACTTCCATGATCACAATGAAGAACTTTAATGCATATGTGATGGTTCAGGAGCAATTGGCACCTATGATCTCTCCCCATCTCCCCAGTGAGCACTCTTTCCAGTTCCACGCCTTTACCTGTACTTCCCTGCACTCTTTCTAGAGTGGAACTCTGAGGTTCACCCCCACCCGCACTTTAGACTGAATCTGCAGGCTACACCCCCTATTCCTACCTTCTTCCCACAGTTACAGGACAAGTGGTGACTTATACCCCCTTGCAATCCTTCATGAATGAACCTCTCAAGGGACAGGTTATGCTACCTACACCTTTCTCTGGGTGAAACCCCATGGTTCTACCACACTTTCACTGGATCCTAGGGCAGCAGCGCCCCTGGTCCCCAACTGTGTTAACACAACAGGCTCAAGTGCAATTGGTACGCTCCTTCTCAGGTGCCTGACTAAAAGACTCAAATCAGCTACTTCTAAACAGACGTATTTCCCATTCACCCAAAGGTACACAGCAAGCAGAGGTAAAGGTTAAACCCACAAAAGGCCCACACGCCTGGGGCTTGCCTGCAGCCCATCACTTCTCTCAATGCTTAGGTGAGCTCAGCTATCTCAGGCACTTCCTGCAGAGCCCCTGCCTCTGGAAGTCCCCAGTCTGCTGCATGTTCTGCCTAACCAGATATGGGGACTTCACTACATGATGCCTGGTGTAATGCCATCAACTATGGTCACTAGCAGAACAGTCCTCAGTAGACTATGCGTGTTTGATGATGATGTTCCTTTAATCTTAGTCTCTGGCCTTGGAAAAATAGGACGTCACTCTTCTGGCAGGAGTGACGGAAGTGCCCTAAAAGTGGGGAGGCCACCAGCGGCCGAACCGTGGCCCTGCTCCCCCACACCACCCCTTCCTCCCAAACCCCCAGCCTCACACTTTTCCTTCCCACCGGGGGGCCCGCCCTCATACTGCCCCTTCTCCCTGAGGCCCTGTCCTCATGCTTTCCCTTCCCCCTGAAGCCTAGCCCTCTGCTCAATCCTATCTGCCCCCTCCCCTCCATCACTCACCCTTATGGCTGATAAAAAGTGAGGGGCTGTGGCCCTCTGGCCCTTCCTGTTCTGGCATCCCTGCCTTCTGGCAACTGGCAAGCAAGAGTTTTCCAACAACTAGCTCAACCGTTGTTTCTCTTAAGGACCCCTGGTATTCTCCCTGGAGAGACCTTATCTCTGTCCTTGTTTTGTTTCCTGCTTGCATCCACCATCAGCCTTCTTTGATTTTATTCCCCCGGCTTAGAGGGGAAGTGAAATCACCTAAAAAACCACTGGGAAAGTTCCAGAAGATTGAAAGAAAGCTAATGCTGTGCCAGTATTTAAAAAGGGTGAACAGGATGATCTGAGTAAACTGCCAGTCTGACATTGATCCTGGGTAAGATAATGGAGGGGCTGATACAGGACTCAGTTAATGAAGAATTGAAGGAGGGTAATATAATTAATGTCAATCAACATGGGTTATAGAAAACAGAATCCATCAGACTGACTTAATATCTTTTTTATGAGATTACAAGTTTGGTTGATAAAGGTAATAGTGTTGACATAATATATTTAGACTTATGTAAAGCATTTGACTTGGTTTCGCACAACCTGTTGATTAAAAAGCCAGAATGATATAAAATTAACATGACACACATTAAATGGATTAAAAGCTGGCTAACTGTAATTGTAAACAGGGAATCATCAGGTATGTTTCTAGTGGGGTCCTACAGAAACTGGTTCTTGGCCTTTCATTATTTAACATTTTTATCAACAGGCCCGCCGACAGCAATTCTGGGCCCCATGGGTGCGGGGCCCGGGGCGAAAGTGACTTTCGGGACTGACCTGTCACTTCCAGGACTGACCGCGCTGGCCAATTGCGCCGGCCCACAGGGCCCCAAAGCGTGGGGCCCGGAGGAGTCACGCATGCTTAGGAGCCCTGAGGCCCGCCCAGGCGATTTAAAATCACCCAGGCCCCTGGGCAGTTGCCCCCCCACCCCCCCAGTCGGCGGGCCTGTTTATTAATGACCTCAAAAAAAACATAAAATTCTCACTGATAAAGCTTGCAAATGACACAAAAATTAGGGGAGTGGTAAGGAATGAAGAGGACATGTCACTGATACAGAGCGATTTGGATCTCTTGGTAAATATGTGTTTTAATATGGCTGAATGTAAAGTTATACAAGGAGCAAAGAATGTAGGCCATACTTACATGATAGAGGACTCAAGCCTGGGAAGCAGTGACTCTGAAAAAGATTTGTGAGTCATGGTGGATAATCAGCTGATCAGAAGCTCCCAGTGTGATGATGTGGCCAAAAGGGCTAATGCAATCTTTGGATGCATAAACAAGGACACCTCAAGTAGGAACAGAGAAATTATTTTACTTCTGAAATTGGCACTGGTGCAACTGCTGCTGGGATACTGTTTCTAGTTCTGGTGTCCACAGTTCAAGAAGGATGTTGATCAATTGGAGTGGGTTCAGAAAAGAGCCATGAGAATGATTAAAGGAGGGGTGGGGAACCCTTTTTCTACCAGGGGCCACTGGCCCACAGAAAAAATTAGTCATGGGCCACACACAGTCCCGTGGGGGGAGAAGGGGGGGGAGGCTCGGGGCTTCCCCTAGGTTCTGGGGTGGGGCCAGAAATCAGGTTTTTGGGGTGCAGGAGGCTCAAGGCTGGGGCAGGGGTTTGGGTGCGGGAGGGGGTTCTGACCTGGGCATGGGGTATTAGGGGTGTGGGCTCCGGCTGAGCGGTGCTTATCTCAGGCGGCTCCTGGTCGGCAGTGCAACGGGGCTAAGGCAGGCTCCCTGCCTGCCCTGGCTCCGCGCTGCTCCTGGAAGCAGCCGCCATGTCCGGCTCCTAGGTGGAAGGGCCAGGGGTCTCTGTGTGGTGCGCGCTGCCCGCGCCAGCAGCTCCCATTGGCTGCGGTTCCTTGCCAATGGGAGCTGCAGAGCTGGCGCTGGGGGAAGTGCACAGAGCTTCCCTGATCGCCTCTGCTCCTAGGAGCCACAGGGACATGCCGGTCATTTCCGGGAGCTGGAGCCGACCCTAACTTCCACCCACAGCGGGGCAAGCCGGCGCTCACGGCTCCAGCCCAGTGGGGGGGCGCCAAGGCTCAGGGCCTCTGGCTGGCGATGCAGAAACTTGCCACGGGCCAGATTAAATGAAGCAATGGGACGGCTCCAGCCCGCAGGCCGTAGGTTCCCCACCCCGGATTAAAGGATTAGAAAGCCTGCCTTCTAGTGATAGACTCAAGGAGCTCAAACTATTTAGCTTAACAAACAGAAGGTTAAGGGGTGACTTGATTACAGTCTACCAGTACCCACATGGGGAATAAATATTTGATAATGGGCTATTTGATTTAGCAGAGCAAAGTATAGCCTAGTCCAATGGCTGCAAATTGAAGCTAGCAAATTCAGACTGGAAATAAGGTGTACATTTTTAACAGTGAAAGTAATTAACCATTAGAGAAATTTACCAACATGGATTCTCCATCGCTGACAATTTTTAAATCCAGATTGGATGTTCTTCTAAAAGATTTGCCTAAGGAATTATTTTCAGGATGTTCTTTCTATGTCCTGTGTTACATAGGAGCTCAGACTAGATGATCACAATGGTCCCTTCTGGCCTTAGAATCTATGGTTCTATGAATCTGTGATTTAACTCTGAGTAGTCAGCCAGAATAATACCCAGCAGGTAAACGCAGGCACATATATTCATATGAAATAATACAGACATCTTCCTCATTCCCCACACACTACTTTTAATACCTTCCTCATAAAGTTTACTACAAGGTGCCCAGAAAGAGTTTTAAATAGACATGGGTACCTTGCACTTCAGAATGCACTTTATGAGGCAAGATTAAAAGTATGGCTTAGACAGTCTCCTTTGTGTGACCTGATCACGGTAAGGACTCATTTATTCATTGCTTGCAGTCTTACCTATGTTGGATAAAGCTCTGCCAGTGACTGACCAATTAATGGAAAGCCAAACACAAACGAGGCTTTGTGTTTTGGGGGAATCATTATTAGTTAAGCCCTTTGTTCCCACAAAGGACAGAGACAAACCGATCCCTTCAGAGTTTATGCCTCAAAAAGCCTGTATTTGAGAAAGATTGCAGCACCAAAACAAGCTGAAACAATTTATTAGGGGAGATCTGGTGAGCTTTTGAGACATCCCTAGAAAAAACATAAAGGGTAATCAGGGGTGGAGCGTATAGGTTTGTTCAAATCTGGGTTACATTGTGCCTAAATCACCACATTTTTGGGGAGGGCTTGGCTTATAATTGCAAGTCCTTTAATAAAGTTTTATGTAGAGCAAACAGCCATGTCTCAGAATGATGTCAGCAGCCTTGGAGGCAGACTGTAGAAACAAGCCAGCAATTGTCAATTGGTACTAGGGAATCAATGATGTCACTGTCATCAGGGACGGCTCCAGGCACCAGCGCAGGAAGCAGGTGCTTGGGGCGGCCAATGGAAAGGGGCGGCACGTCCGGGTGTTCAGTGGGAATTCGGCGGCAGGTCTCTCAGTCCCTCTCGGAGGGAAGGACCAGCCGCCGAATTGCCGCTGAAGAATGAAGCAGCACGGTAGAGCAGCCACCGAAGTGCCGTCGATCGCGGCTTTTTTTTTTCCTCTTCACCGCTTGGGGCGGCAAAAAAGCTGGAGCAGGCCCTGACTGTCATGATACTGTCATATTTGAGGTATGAGAAGTGTTTGGTAGTACTATTAAGGAGAACCCAATATCAGGTTATTGCAAAAATGATGCTAATTTTAATTGATTGGCTCTATTCGGCAACTGAACAACATGTACCATCACTTTTCCTCTTATTTGCAGTGGCTTCTTCCAACTCTTGGCTTAGTTGAAGGAGGTCTTGGTATTTTAACAGGATTTGGGGTTTTGATGGTACTGTCATGTCCACATTTTACAAGTATAGCAATTTTCCAGGATAAAAGCAAAAATGTAGCCATTGAAACAAAATCAATGCAAAAACCCCACATCTTTTTATGTTATCTCAAGAAAGGATTCAGGGAGTGGGAATCATCTTTAACACAACCACCTCTGGCTAGAATATTTACAAACAAATTACTAATTAAGTTACTTTATACATATCATAGGCTTTTTTCAGGTGTAGCAGATTATCTGGGCAATTCCCAGGCAATGGAGGATCAGTACCTGCAGTGTCATTTCGAGTCCACTATAGTGGTGAATGTCTTAATCAAAAAGGAGTGCCACCACTTCCCATAGCCTCCTCTACTGTCTCATAGTGGTCGCCCCTTTGTGCTTGCAAGTGACAAGAAAGCAATAGATCCCCAGATTATTTCTACTTAAAAACAGTGTATATTAAAGAGAGAAAGGACACTTAAAATTAAAAGAAAATACATTAAAACCCTGTAATATTTCTTACCTAATTCTTTCATGTATGCATCAAAGTTTTCACATGAGGTTGATTTCCATGTTCCCAGGAGATGATCAACCATTTTGTCCGATTTAGTGGAGCGCTCTGTCTGAAGGGGAAAAAAAAAACAACTGCTTTAATGGCCTGATCCAAAGCCCAGTGAAGTCAATGTGAGTCTTTCCAATAGCTTCAGTGGGCTTTGGATTAGCCCCTAAGCATGTGGTGTGTAATGCACAGGGAGTAATATCTTGTTTTTAATATGCCTTGAATATGTGCTAACCAGGGCAGAACAGTGTCTTCAGAAACCCCCATTACTAACCCTTCACATTTATCCCAGCATTTCCATGCGAAGACAATCATCATCATATAATGAACTTTTCAAATCCAATAGGGAAAAGGAGCCTGGCTGAGCACTAATGAAACACAGCTGCAAAAACAAAAGGGAGCAAAGATTCTGCAGCAGGAATGGATCTGCTTCCTGCTTCCTCACTTCACCCCAAAGGGCATAAAATCTCACAATGAAACTCACATTTGTCTTGTCTTATTGGTTAATTGTGGATTGCTTTTGGGGGGTTGGATATATTGGGCTGGATTCTCAGCAGAGGTAAGTGCTCCTCTGGTCATAGGGCTGAACGTAATTTAGAGCAGACTCGGGACTGTTCTAATTTACACTGGCTGGATCAGTGACCTGGGTGGCCCAGGAAAATGAGGGGATTAAGAGAGAGTCCTTGAGGAAAGGGCCTTGGAGAGGGGGGAAATGTAAGAGGGACTTAGCGAAGGGACAGTGGAGGCGAAGCTGGTGTGCCACGTATTTGTGAGTTTAGATGTGGTATATCAGGTCTTAAAGTTTGAGGTGTGATGCAGAGGAGAGGGACAGGAGTAGAAATGAGAGGTGGGAGAGAGGAGAAGTTATGTTTTTGAGATACTGACTTCATGCTGATGACATTCAGGAAGAAATGTCTGAAAGACAGTGGCAGATGAGAGTGAACAGAGGATGAAAGCTCTGAGGAGAGGAAGGAGAGTGATAGAGATGGTAGCTGAGGTCCAGCTAATCAAAGCTATTTAGATACCTAACTCCCATTGATATTGATCCTGAATTCCTTTGAGGATCTGAGCCTGAAGGCCCAAAAACAGATGAGGTAATTCATGGATATGCTGGAGCCTGATCTTTGAAACCCTCACATTGGGTCAACAGCAATTTTTAGCCCTGCAGCCTGGGCCCCATGGGCTCAAGTCAGCCATGCCACGGGCCTTTTATTCCAGTAGAGACCAGTCTGAGACGCAGCTTTGCATGGTTCCTGGAGATGCTGCTGCTAAGGGTTGAAATATTTAAAATAAGCTTAAAATAAATAACACAGCAGGACCTACCTTTTGCTAATGTGTTTTGATTTAGGGTTCTGAGCCTGCTTCTCTTTCCCTGCAGGCATCCAAGGGGCAGGACACAGGGAACCTGCCTACAACTCCACTGACCAGTAGGTGAGAAAGTGCTGGCTCACATCCATATGCAGCTGGCAGTTGGCACTGACAACTGTCAAAGAGCCTTTAGTCATGGCAGTGGTACAATGGGATTGGCAAGCAGTTGGTGTTCTCCAACCAATCACTGCACTCTAAGTCACAATGCTTCTGAACTTCACCTTTTTGCCTGGCTGCTGAGAAGGCGAGTGAAGCAGGTTTGTGAGTGAGATTCATGAAAACAGACTGAAGGGAAAGTAAATTTGCCAGAAACAGTTACCTACGTTACCCTTTGTATTGTTTTCTTTAGCCTAAATGATTGCTCACTGTTAGGAAAAAGTGACTCTGTGATTCTTTACCATCATCACATGACACATACGACTCTTCAGTCCGTTTTCTCTCTCTCTAGGGCCACTGACACAATATATAATATCAGAGTACCTGAAACTCTACCTCTCAACCTCCAATGTACTACACATCTAACCAACGCCAGTGTGGAAAGCGGAGACAGCCACAGTGCTAACAGTGCACCACTGGGCCAGACTGGCTGCATTCTAAAGTTTGACATAGACAACCATGTTTTCAAGGGGTCATTCCAGACTAGTGGTAGAATGCTAAAGACATCCAGAGGGTTATTTTTTTTATTGCTATCAGGCTGTTTATTCATCCTTGCTCTCTGCTACCATTGAAACTCTGTCATTCCCTATATGCTATGTTGAATCTGCAGGGTTGTTTATAATCACTGAGGCTGTTGTTACAGTGCTATTTTCTTGGGAATTACCTTGACGTTTTACTCTAACACATAGAACACATCAGGCCAACCCTGGGGTAACACCTTGAGTTCGCTGGAGTTACAGCAAGGATAAATTTTGTCTGTCGGCTCTGAGGTCTAGGAGTTTGTGTTAATTTTGTAACTGGGGAGCTGTGGGTGGGTGGTCCTGTTCAGCAATTACTCTGCGATGTCAGTACACCAACATACTTCTCATGCCTGTGTGTCTGGCTTTTGTAGGATCTCTGGAGTGTAATAAGAACTGTTATAACAAGTTGAACAGTTTAACACTTCATACTGCAGGACTGTCACCCCATGACTCTTCGTGAGGTGACATGGGAATCTAGGGTGCGTTGAAGCTTAACCCATATGCTCTATATCTCTCTGGCGATATTATTAGCCAGTTATGCAGGCTAAAAATGTATAATTTATTGTGGCACAGTCTGCAGTGCCTTTACATTTCTCTAATCTTCTTTTCACTAAATCCTTTTCCTAAACAATTACTTAGGAAAGAAAATGGTACTGGGTAGAGCAGGATTAAAATAATGAGTGTATGAACCAACTGGGACTGAAGAAAATGAAGATATCTCACAGATATAAGAGTCACTAAGGCTCAGATTTACTTCTGCTGACCAGGATTAGAGGATAAAAATGGTCCACATTTGAAAATCTGCAAATATTTTATCTAGGGCTTCCCTCCCCCACCAATGAGATATACATAATGAAAGGTTTAGTTTTAGAGAGTTTGAGAGACTTGGTGAAGTTATTCAAGACTGCTCTGAAACCGAAGAGCTTTTAAAATAAATCTGATCAAGAGGGTGTATGGGTGAGCGAGTCGCCATATGCATATTTAAAATATGTGTCATCTAATATTTATTAAAGATTAAAAATGACAGTCTGAGACATTGGGAAACTCCTCTACGGAGGCAAGTACCATTAGTGGGAAAGGGCTTGTAGGCTTAAGAGCTTACTCATGGTCAATGGAGAATTTAAAAGTGAGAAACAGTTAAGGCTGTGATTAATAGTAAATACGATGTTTTAAAAATCCATTTAGTAGAGCCTGAAAGCTGTCAAAAAGGTGGCTGGGGTGCGTGGGGCTAATCGTTATTAGGGCATCTGAAATTACGAAAAAATTGGGAGTTGCAAATATATAGAAAGAAATACAGAAAGTCATAGGATCACATTATTTTGTGCAAAATATCCTTTATTTTGAAAAAAAAATCCCAGGTGACTCTCCCATTCTGGACAGGACATTGTACACATTCATGGAGAGATCTTGCTCAGTTGCAGGCTGACTGGGGCAGAAAAGATAATGATTTATTATGAAAACAATTTTTTTAGCTGAATGTTATTTCCAATATGCCTGCACAAATGTAATTGCAAAATTTGTGTATTCATCACGGTACATGTGAAAATTCACATTTGTGCATGCAAAACCAGTAATTGCCACCATGACATTTTTGCACAAAGTACAGATTCTCTTTCTCTCTTTCTCACACACACACAGCATAGGTGCTGACTCCAGGGGTGTGGGTTCTGAGCACCCACCGGCAGCTCCGTATCAGCCTTCCAGCCTGACATTTCTATGATTCCATGAGCCTCTCCGCTTTCATTTTAAAACAAAGTTTCTAGCCCTAATGGTTATACAAAAAAGTTGGAAAATGGGCACCCTAAAAGCTCAAAAACCAGCAGGGAAATAAAAGAACCCCAAATCTATTACTTTTGAAAATCTCATTTTTAAGTCAGTCTTATGGGGTCTGACTCATGATTTTTGCATGCTTGGGGGTAGCAATACGGAGCTGCCTGTTAAAAGAGAAGAAAATGTTGAGAGGTCCCACTACATAAAAATGGCTCTTGTTTAAGTGTGATGAGCATCATCTTAGTTATCTCTGGTGACTGAAGCTGGTCATCCAGCGCTAAAGTATGAGCCTCTGCAGTTTGAAATGACAAACGTATCTGTACTTCTGCCCTACTGAACATAACCCTAGATTATTCCAACCTCTCAATAGCCTTAAAAGTCTCTATAAATCACAATCACCTTCTGCCCGACTCAGTCTAAATTTAACAACAGTATTGCAAACCTTGAGATTAACAATTCAATCCGTTCATGAATATGAATGATGTAGTTGGACACAGATACTAGAAAATTGCATCACTCACCTTTAACTGGACTACCTCCCTGATTTCTCTGCCTAAGGGCTGATGGCTCTCGCAGCCTGTGGGCTAGTCTCCTTCCTCAAAGCTATGCTAGGCCCTGGGCCTTGCTGTTCAGAACCAGCCCACAGCTTTCTCTTGGCACTTGTAGAAATGGCTCCCCCTGCTGCTCAAAAAGCCTGACCTCCACTCTCTGCACAGATGACACATACAGAAATATTTGTGAGGGCTCCTTAAAAAATATTGCCTGTACTGGTTAAGCTTGACTGTCTGGTTCTGAATGAGAAACCAAAATTTGGAGTCCTATTCCCAAGGTTCATGCTTCTCTACTTCGTTCATCAAGGGAAGAGGTATTCTTAGATGTTCAAAGGATATGAAAAGACCATGGCTGGACTTTCAGAAATAGAAAGAGCTTCCATCAGATGTTCACTTGCTTCCATCAGATGTTCACTGTGCCTAAAATGGCATGCTGGGTATGCACTAGGTCTGTGGGATGAATCATAGTATTTCCAATCCCAAGTATTCAAAAATCATGTATCAGGCCCCACAAAATCATGAGATAGACTTAAAATCATTATATAAAAAAACAGTCATGTTACAGTTCAAACCAATGTACAAAAAATAAATAAAACTATACATAGAGGCACAATGCAAGGTGACAGAGAAAGAATCATTATATATATTTCTGACTGTTTTTTGTCAAAACAATTAACCTCTTTCCTGCTGAAACCAAGTGCATGTCGGTTACTTTATATTTGCCTTCTCGTCTCTGAGCCTTTGGGTATGTCCAGACTACCCGCCGTATCGGCGGGTAGCGATCGATTTATCGGGGAGCGATATATCGCGTCTCGTTAAGACGCGATATATCGATCCCCGAACGCGCTCCCTGTCGACTCCAGAACTCCACCGGAGCGAGCGATGGTAGAGGAGTCGATGGGGGAGCCCCGGCCGTCGATCCCGCGCCGTGAGGACGGGTGGTAAGTCGGAATAAGATATGTCGACTTCAGCTACGGTATTCCCGTAGCTGAAGTTGCCTATCTTACATCAACACCCCCTCCTAGTGTAGACCAGGCCCTAAAGTTCACTTGTTTTGCATTTTCAAGTTGTTCTCTGCCATCATGAGGGCTAGACACTTACTTTTCTTCTCAAATAGAAGGTTGTAATCCCAACAGTCCAGGAGCTGCTGCTTCAAGAAAACCCCCAAACATCATGAGGTGCATCATGATAAAATTGTGAGAGTTGGCAACACTGGAATCATACCTCAAATGCTGCCCTTGCATAGAGTACTTGGAATATGCCTTTTGTAGTGCTGTATTTTTCAATGTGCATCTCGCTTATCACAACATTCCTTTACATTCTGATGCCAACTCTTAAAAGAACTCCACCACAGGCAGGGTTGCCCTTGGTTTCAGCAAAAACAAGATTAACCTTTGACGAAGAACAGTCATTTTACAGTTCAAACTAATGTACAAAAAATAAATAAAACTATACATAGAGGCACAATGCAAGGTGACAGAGAAAGAATCATTATATATATTTCTGACTGTTTTTTGTCAAAACAATTAACCTCTTTCCTGCTGAAACCAAGTGCATGTCGGTTACTTTATATTTGCCTTCTCGTCTCTGAGCCTTTGGGTATGTCCAGACTACCCGCCGTATCGGCGGGTAGCGATCGATTTATCGGGGAGCGATATATCGCGTCTCGTTAAGACGCGATATATCGATCCCCGAACGCGCTCCCTGTCGACTCCAGAACTCCACCGGAGCGAGCGATGGTAGAGGAGTCGATGGGGGAGCCCCGGCCGTCGATCCCGCGCCGTGAGGACGGGTGGTAAGTCGGAATAAGATATGTCGACTTCAGCTACGGTATTCCCGTAGCTGAAGTTGCCTATCTTACATCAACACCCCCTCCTAGTGTAGACCAGGCCCTAAAGTTCACTTGTTTTGCATTTTCAAGTTGTTCTCTGCCATCATGAGGGCTAGACACTTACTTTTCTTCTCAAATAGAAGGTTGTAATCCCAACAGTCCAGGAGCTGCTGCTTCAAGAAAACCCCCAAACATCATGAGGTGCATCATGATAAAATTGTGAGAGTTGGCAACACTGGAATCATACCTCAAATGCTGCCCTTGCATAGAGTACTTGGAATATGCCTTTTGTAGTGCTGTATTTTTCAATGTGCATCTCGCTTATCACAACATTCCTTTACATTCTGATGCCAACTCTTAAAAGAACTCCACCACAGGCAGGGTTGCCCTTGGTTTCAGCAAAAACAAGATTAACCTTTGACGAAGAACAGTCATTTTACAGTTCAAACTAATGTACAAAAAATAAATAAAACCACAAACAGAGGCATAAAACAAGGTTACAGGGAAAGGACATGGGTCGTTGTGAGTAAGTTATATAAGAATTAAATCACATATGACAAGTTAAAAGCACGGTGGGGTGAGAGCTGGGGTGAGTTCATTTTGAAACTTTAGTTGCATATTTGTTCTATTACCGTGATTTTCAACCTTTTCAACCTTAGACATAATCTGTGGACTCCCAGCGGTCTGCGGACCAGAGGTTGAAAACCATGGTTCTGTGAGAATCTTAAGGTGATGCAATTTCATCAGGGAAATTCCGATTAACATGCAGCTGTACCTATACATAACACAGTAAAGCTACCGACAATTTACTGTATTCAGTGCAACCTACATATAACAGTCAGTTTCCACACAAGATTCATAGATTTTTTAAGGTCAGAAGGGACCATTAGGATCATCTAGTCTGACCTCCTCCATAAAACAAACCGTAAAACCTTACCAGTAATTTCTGCATGAAACCCATAACTTTTAATGTAGCTAAAGCATATCTTTTAGAAAAACACCCAATGTTGATTTAAAGACTTCAAATGATGGCAAATCCACCACATGCTTAGGTACGTTGTTCAAATGGATAATTACCCTCGCTGTGAAACATAAACCTTTGGTATCAGAGGCCTGGTATGAGGCCTGAGGCCTGAACCAAAGGCATGGTTAAGACTTTGCTAACATAAAGCAAAGTTAAGCTGTGAGCTAGAGGCAGGCCCTGCTCACAAAAGTTGGCAAGAGGAAGGCTGCTAATTGGATGTATACACATATCTAAAGGGTATCAAGCACTAATAGGATAAACATGGACCAGGATGGCACCAGAACAGTCCGGTACAAACACATTCCACAGAAATAATGACCCATCCTAAAAGACAGGGTCAAAAGGATAATATGATGGATAGACTTGTTTGTTCAAACCAACATACCAGGAGAAAGGCAGCACCCCAATATGCAGAGGGGTTTTACCTCAATACGTCAGGAGTGATGTGTAACTTGTTTGTACCTGTGTATAAGAATGCATCCCTGGGTCAGTGTCTTTGTCCAGCCTAGGGGGCAGTGGAGTGTCCCACCACTGACTGAGCTCTGTCCATTGTCAGGGAGCACGTATTCGTAGTATGGCCTTAGAGTCTGCTGGAAACTATTACTGTGCTTCGTTTGACAATAAATGTGGCCGGGTGTCCTCGTACCTTATCGGAGTCTGTGGTCTCTTGGGGTCTGTGGTGCCAGCGATCTGCAGAGCAGGGGCAGCACACAGAGGGAACACACGCACACAGCTGACTGTTATCAACATTGAACAAGAGCAGAGCACCATACCGGTGACATCTGACGACAGGACATATATCATCTAATCATTTCCCTGTAATTGCAGGGGCTGGAGGCTTTTCTGAGCCTCACTTACCACAGGACTTAGAAGAGACCTGACCTTTAATAGCAATTATATCCTTTTCTTAGAATTTTAAAATTCACCTATACAGTTTAAGAGAGGATTATACTGCAGCTATAGAATTCTACAGGGTGGTTTCAAAATTGTTCTCCTTTTTTTCCCCTTGCATGTTTGAAAAAGTCCATGTAGTTCTCTGTATGTTGCTTCTTATTTCTTGGATTGTTTACTTTGGGGAGAGCAGCATGAAATCTCCTCATCCCAGGGGTTTGGTAATACTAATGGTGCCACCAACAGGAAATAGCTAAGTGTATTTTTCAAATTAGTGTTGTGCTAGTCGAAATATGTTCTTTTTAATTGAGACTTCTCTTTTACTCTTCTCATGGCCACAAAGCAGGAAGCACGCTGAGTGCACTGTGAAATATTTGGGCTGGGCAGATTGTGCTGAATGTGGAGAGAGAAAAGAGCATCTGTGAGAACATCTGTAAGGCTGAGATCAGAATATGACAGTGCATGTTTCAACAGGCTAGCTGAGTTTATTACAGCCTTAGAGACGAACCGTGCAGCAACTACAAAGAAGACACACAGCAACACTAAGAGCTCTAATAGCTCCTAGCTGGTTCTATCAAGAGCGTGTTTAACAGATCAGAATGAAATCTGTGAAAACCTGTGGATCCCCTGAGGCTGTCATTCTGAACGTCTGACAAAAATGTTGACAACTCCTACCAGACTAAAGACAATTCACGGATCGCACACTATGCCCTTCTAAAAGATTTGGATGTTGAGTACCGTATATTGTCTCAATTCAACCCATTTTGTTCAAGGTTTTACAAACGCTTAACTAATATCTAAGGGCTTGATCCTGATGCTGCCCATTGGCCCGTGTGCTGAAGGTTGCCAACCCCTGCACTTGCCAACCTGCAAGTGACCCGTGCCCCATGCTGCAGAGGAAGGTGAAAACTGACCTGGGGGAAAACTCCTTCCCACCACAAATATGGTGATGCTGATAAACTCCTCTAGGCAGGGACTGTCTTTACATTTGTGTCTTGGTCACTGTTTAGCAAATTGTCAGTACTTAATATGTTATTAAATCATATCAGGCTTGAGCATGCAAAGTACTGAGCCAGAGTGCTCGGCCCCTTGAATTTAAATTGGAGTGTATACATTTCTCAGCAAGGTGATTGCTACTGACTTGGTTATTGTATCTTTCTTTCCAGGTACTTACATTGTCATCCTTGCTGTAGGAAAATGGCTCTTTCCACCACTACCCTCAACTCTCCATAAATTTAAAAACAAATTGAAGAAAGAAGAGCAATACTGTGTCTGGGCCCCTAACCCTGCTAATAGGATGTAAAGGCAAAGAATCATTGTCTTAAATCTGTCAGAGAAAAAATAAACTGTCCCATAGAAGTAAGAAGGAGAAATAGAATCACTGTCAGGAAGCTGAAAGGGGATTTGGAGAGTCAGGTTTCTCATGCATTAACTGTATGGTCAGAGTGACTATGGCTAAAGTTTTATTTACTCTTAGGTATTTGATTTCAGTGGAAGTTGGGAGCTTAAATACCACTGAAGATGTAAGCCTCTGACTCTGGGATTGCTGGACACATGTGAGGAGTCCTTCTGAAGTCTTATGAGCACACAATGACAAGACATTCAGTGGCAGTTTGAAATCAGCTGTTCACATAAGTAAGGATCATTTCTTGTGGGAGTAACGGCTGCAGGATTAGGTGACATATTGTACAGCTTCAGCCTGATCCTGTAATATATATCTGGGGAATAGGGGAGATTCCACATAGAGACAGCTATGTTCTTAAAGCAGTCCAGCATTTACTCTGCACAGCGAGTACATTTGTTCTGACCACACTGAGTGAAGTTGGAAGTTTTCTGTTGATGGCCCAAAAGTTGTAAAAATTTGCAATGTGCTTAGAGTTCAGATAAAGGAAACGTGTACATTGAAATAAATCAGTCAGTTCAGTGAAAGGCTGATAACAGTCCTAGCAGCTGTATCAAGGTGTAGGTGGCTGTTTATTGTCTGCATTTCTCTGACTAAGCTGAAAATTTCATTGCCAGTGCTGAACAGATTTAGTTATCTTTTCCAGTATGGCTTTATGTGCTCCCTGGACCCAGGACTAACATCCATTTGTTATGGGGATTTTCGATTAGCTCTCCAGTACAGTCCTGTTGACCAGACATAAACTTCTCTATTCAAGCTGATAGTGAAGTGTGAGACTACAAATCATACAATAGTTTTGTATTGCATTGTAACCAAGATCCGGACCCCATTGTGCTGGGTGATGTATGTATATACACATAGGATGAGACAGTCTCTACAATCTAAATAGACAAGAAAGATCTAGGATAGGAGAAAGCAACTATTATTATCCCCACTTTTTACAGATGGGGAACTGAGACACAGAGAGATTCAATGCCTTGCCCATGACCAAACAGCAAGTCTGTAGCAGAACTGAGAATTAAACCCAGGTCCCCCAAAATCCAGTCCAGTGTCTTAACCACAACACTCCCATTACTCTATTATACAGTAATATAGCATAGGCATGTTGTGCTACTTAAAAATTATTATTCTGTATCTTTGTGCATATGACACAATTTAATTAAAATAACCTTGTACTGTTAGTCATCAGAATTTTTATCTAATCTTGGTAGTTTGCTACAGACTTTTCTCCAGGAAAAGCCAGCATGAGTTATTGCTAGATATGCTGAATATACTAAACATAATCATTTCTATTGCTTGAAATGCTAGTAATGTTTGTGAACTCATCTATTAATCTATATTGTGTATTTTTTTGTTTGTTTCTAGCAAACCTAATGGTGATTGCAATTAACCTTCAACACTTCTGTATATGGATTAAGGTAAATCACATTGCTTTGCAATACCAGAAACAGCTGTTGAGATGCATTACACTCTGAATCTTAGCTGAGGCATTAATCATTCTCAAAAGCTTGTTAATTACAAGGCTAACATTTGTGGCAGAGAAGTATAAAAAGCAGTAAATGGCTTTTGTGTGAGATAAAGTGCTGCAGCAAAATGGAGGGATTTGTCAGCCACAAAAGCGGCTGAGAACATAATTCCTATTACTGAATTAGACAAAGGAGGATTCAACAAACCCAATTATTAAAATAATGTTTGTCTCATCTAATGAGGCCCTAAAACTCAGTGAAGCTGCCCCTCCAGAATTTCCATTTGGGTGTCAAGCAGAGAGCCCTGATTTAACACGGTACTTAAGCACATGCTTAATTTTAAGCATGTGGGTAGTCCTGTTGCCTGCCTAAAAAGGCCCGAGATGGCAAACAGGGGGTTCGTCGCCCAGTGTGCTTGGCACCAATGAAGACACCGAGGGGAGAAAGCAAGCCAAGTTTATTTCAGAGCTCTGAAATGGCACTAGGAGACCAGCATGTCTCAAATCCAGTGCAACAAATACAAACAAATTTTACCTTTTATACTCCAAACTGTTTGCATACATCTCTTTGTCTGGCTGTCCCCCCTTACCCCTCCCTTCCAGACAACTGTTACAATAAGCTCTACATAAGCTTGTGAGAAAACTTTCCCCAGTCTCTGCGACCTTGGGTTAGACATCTGCAAACTAACTACCCCTCCTTTCCCTCCTCCTTATCTCTATTATTTCTGCTAGTGTGAGTGAAACTGCAGCCATCTGCTAGAAACGCTGACCAATACATTTCTGCTTCAGCCTACTTCAGAGCATGTGAGCAGTTAGCACAGAAGTAGGTGAGAGTGCACAAGATGGGGTTTGGGGGTTCAGATAGGCCCAGAGCAAAAGAGTTTCATCGACATCCTAGAATACTCAAGGAGCTAATAGAGGAGGTATCTGAGCCTCTAGCTATTATCTTTGGAAAATCATGGGAGACGGGAGAGATTCCAGAAGACTGGAAAAGGGCAAATATAGTGCCCATCTATAAAAAGGGAAATAAAAACAACCCAGGAAACTACAGACCAGTTAGTTTAACTTCTGTGCCAGGGAAGATAATGGAGCAAGTAATTAAGGAAATCATCTGCAAACACTTGGAAGGTGGTAAGGTGATAGGGAACAGCCAGCATGGATTTGTAAAGAACAAATCATGTCAAACCAATCTGATAGCTTTCTTCGATAGGCTAACGAGTCTTGTGGATAAGGGAGAAGCTGTGGATGTGGTATACCTAGACTTTAGTAAGGCATTTGATACGGTCTCGCATGATATTCTTATCGACAAACTAGGCAAATACAATTTAGATGGGGCTACTATAAGGTGGGTGCATAACTGGCTGGATAACCGTACTCCGAGAGTTGTTATTAATGGTTCCCAATCCTGCTGGAAAGGCATAACGAGTGGGGTTCCGCAGGGGTCTGTTTTGGGACCGGCTCTGTTCAATATCTTCATTAACGACTTAGATATTGGCATAGAAAGTACGCTTATTAAGTTAGCGGATGATACCAAACTGGGAGGGATTGCAACTGCTTTGGAGGACAGGGTCATAATTCAAAATGATCTGGACAAATTGGAGAAATGGTCTGAGTTAAACAGGATGAAGTTTAACAAAGACAAATGCAAAGTGCTCCACTTAGGAAGAAAAAATCAGTTTCACACATACAGAATGGGAAGAGACTGTCTAGGAAGGAGTACGGCAGAAAGGGATCTAGGGGTTATAGTGGACCACAAGCTAAATATGAGTCAACAGTGTGATGCTGTTGCAAAAAAAGCAAACATGATTCTGGGATGTATTAACAGGTGTGTTGTGAGCAAGACACGAGAAGTCATTCTTCCGCTCTACTCTGCTCTGGTTAGGCCTCAGCTGGAGTATTGTGTCCAGTTCTGGGCACTGCATTTCAAGAAAGATGTGGAGAAATTGGAAAGGGTCCAGAGAAGAGCAACAAGAATGATTAAAGGTCTTGAGAACATGACCTATGAAGGAAGGCTGAAAGAATTGGGTTTGTTTAGTTTGGAAAAGAGAAGACTGAGAGGGGACATGATAGCAGTTTTCAGGTATCTAAAAGGGTGTCATAAGGAGGAGGGAGAAAACTTGTTCACCTTAGCCTCTGAGGATAGAACAAGAAGCAATGGGCTTAAACTGCAGCAAGGGAGGTCTAGGTTGGACATTAGGAAAAAGTTCCTAACTGTCAGGGTGGTTAAACACTGGAATAAATTGCCTAGGGAGGTTGTGGAATCTCCATCTCTGGAGATATTTAAGAGTAGGTTAGATAAATGTCTATCAGGGATGGTCTAGACAGTATTTGGTCCTGCCATGCGGGCAGGGGACTGGACTCGATGACCTCTCGAGGTCCCTTCCAGTCCTAGAATCTATGAATCTATGACACTTTTGGCCTTCCGCTCTCCCGAGTTACCTGGTAGCTATGCCTAGTGGACCCCAACAATCCCTCCTTTGAGAACACTCAACAAACCTTTGTCAGAGTTTTCTCATACTCTAAAGACAAAATGCGATTAAGCTCCATGCAATCAGGATTATCAATGAGAGGGTATAAGGGAACTTCTGGGGTATGGGAGGTACAAATCTTACGTATGAGCACTTTACAGCAAATGAGCAAAAGAACAAGAACAAAACATATCACTACACCTGTGAGCAAGATGCGAACAATGCTTCCCCCTATATCCCCTAGTTCCCCTAAACCAGGTATCCAACCCCAAAGGGAATCCAAAATAGTGGGTTCTCTTTCCTGGGCCTTCCACTGGTTAAAGGCCCGTTCGGCTGACAAGATGTGCTTGTTAATGTCCTGTGAAAACTCTGGGACATAGGTATAACACTCTTCTCCAATAAGGGCACAGACCCCGCCTCGTGAGGCTAACACATAATCTAGGGCCTGACGGTTCTGCAAAGCCAGCAGTCGAAGCTGGTACAGCTCAGAACTTATGCTTTTCTCTATGGCTAGGGTATCATTGGCAAACTGGGGAGAAATTTAGACAGTCTTCTGTAAGAAAATAAAACCAATGCTCAGGGTTCTCGCGGGGAGTATGCTGTGACTGTTCAGAGAGATCACAAAGCATTCCCAATGACCCTTACTATCTTTTGAATAACAGCTTAAGTCCCAAATCGTCGTTAGCAGTCTTCTCCGCAGGCTGGACAGTCCATTGTTCAGGAGCGGGTACTGCTTTCAGTCGAGAGTGATGAATCCAGTTCTTATGTCCTTCGACCTTTGCCGCTGTATGGGTGAGAACCAGGACGGTGTGGGGTCCCTTCCCCTTCTCTTGGAGAGGCTCGTCCTTCCAGGTCCGCACGAGAACGGAGTCATCAGGCTGCAAGGAGTGGACCCGGGGTATCCAGCAGAAGAGGCTGTGAATCTTTGGTATATCTGTGAAGAAAAGAAAGAACAGCAGACAGAGAGCACATGTACTGAGACAAGAAACCATACCCCATCTCCCACTCCCCTGCCAGAACTGGGGTACCATTCATAGGCCATGCTCTTCCAAACATAATCTCAAAGGGACTAAGCCCTATCCTACCCTTAGGGAGAGCACGAATGCGAAGTAACACAAGGGGCAAGGCATCAGGCCACTTAAGAGAGGCCTCCTGACAGACCTTTGAGAGGTGTCGCTTGAGTGTCTGATTTGTGCGTTCCACTACTCCACTGGCTTGTCGTCGCCAGGGTGTGTGGAGTTTCCAGGGGATTTGCAGAGCACTTGATATCTTTTGAACAATTTGAGATGTGAAGTGTGTTCCATTATCAGATTCCATCCACTGAGGAAGGCCGAAGCGAGGAATGATTTCCTTAACAAACTTAAAAGCCACTGTCTTGGCAGTGTTGTTACGACATGGGAAGGCTTCAGGCCATCCGCTGAATCGATCCACTAAGACGAGAAGGTACCTGTACCCTTGGGTCCTGGGAAACTCAGTAAAGTCTATTTGCCACACTAATCCTGGGCCTGGGGTAGGTTCCAGGGTGGCTGGTGGCACTGCTACTCTTGGTTGAGGGTTATTCTTTTGGCAGATTAAACATTCAGCCTGTACCTGTGATGCTAGGGGTTTAAGTCCAGAGGTTAGAAAATATTTATTCATAAGCTGGGTAAGAGCCTCTCTGCCTGCGTGTGTGGTTTGATGCAGTTTCTGCAACACTGGTCGAATCAGGCCCTTGGGCAGGAGGATTTTTCCCTCTGTGGAATAAAGCCATCCCTCCTTTTCCTGGAGACCGAGACTGTCAGCCAGGTTTCTGTCATCATGGGAGTACTGAGGGGCTGCAAGCTCACCCACTGATGGGATGAGGGCATGCATTTGGGCATTCTCCTCAGTTGGTGACTTCAGGGTAGCAGCACGCTTAGCTTCCCTGTCTGCTCTGGCATTGCCCTTGGTTACATCTTGATCTTCCTCCTGATGAGCTTTGCAATGTACCACTGCTACTGCTGAGGGGAGTTGTACCGCTTCTAACAGCCGGAGAATTTGAGACCCATGCTTGACCGGAGAGCCTTGGGCTGTTAGCATTCCCCTTTGCTTCCACAAACCAGCATGAGCATGCAATACCCCAAAAGCATACTTTGAATCAGTAAAGATATTAACCCGTTTGTCTTTTGCCAGCTCGAGTGCACGAGTTAGGGCCACTAGTTCAGCAAGCTGGGCAGATGTCCCTGCTGGTAAACTCTCAGCTTCCATGGTATCATGAAGTGTCACAATAGCATAACCAGCCCTCCTTTGCCCATCCACCACAGTACTACTTCCATCTGTATACCATTCCAAGTCAGCATTTGGGAGTGGCTGATCTTTTAGATCTGGGCGGCTAGAATACTGAACATCTATGATTTCTAGACAGTCATGTTCCTGCTTTTCTGTCTCTGGTAGCAGTGTAGCTGGATTAAGGGAGGGACAGATCTGCAGGGTGACTTCAGGATTTTCTAACAGCTTCGCCTGGTACCGAGCAACACGAGCCTGTGTGAGCCAAAGACCACCCTTAGTGTCCAGCAAGGCTTGAGCCATATGGGGAACATACACTTGCACAGTTCCTCCCAGTGTCAGTTTTCCAGCTTCCCCAAGCACTAGGGCAGTAGCTGCGACCGCCCTCAAACAGGCTGGCCATCCCTTTGAAACTTGATCCAGTTGTTTAGAAAAGTATGCCACAGGATGCTTCCAGGCACCTAATAGCTGGGTAAGCATTCCCAAAGCTACCCCTTTTCATTCATGCACATACAGTTGGAACGGCTTAGATATATCGGGCAAACCCAGGGCTGGAGCTTCCATTAGCTTCCTTTTCAAGATTTTAAATGCCCTGTCCGCTTCTGGGGACCAGTGAAAGGGGTCATGTTCCGCTCCCTTAACACATTCATACAGAGGTTTAGCCCACCGTCCAAACTCTGGAATCCATATTCTGCAAAAACCTGCCATGCCCAGGAATGCCCTAACCCGTTTACGGTTGCTGGGGATGGGAACTTGGCAGATAGCCTCCTTTCTTTCGTTTGAGAGCTGTCTCTCTCCCTGCCTGATGTGAAATCCCAGATATTGAACCTCTGAAAGAGCAATTTGGGCTTTGCTTTGAGATACCCTGTATCCTCGCAGTCCAATAAAGTTTAGGAGACTCACAGTAGCTCGGAGACAAGGGATTAGACTCACAGCAGCAATTAACAAGTCATCTACATATTGCAGCAGGAGGGCTCTGTCTGAATTATCCCACTCCTCCAAGTCTCTGGCCAAAGCCTGTCCGAACAGAGTGGGGGAATTTTTAAATCCTTGAGCCAATACTGTCCAACAAAGCTGCTTTTTAACCCTTCGTTGTCCTCATTATGCCTGGCAGTATTTTGCAGATCTCACAGTTGCTTGGGCACATTCAGGCCCCCCTTTCTCTTGGTTGTCAGCCAAGTCTTGGCTGTGAACACTGTCCTTGGATGAGCCAGCATGACTGAGCTTGCTAGCTGTATTTTCCTGTTAACTCATTCTGTGCTTTCTCCTTAGCCTTAGCTGTAACCTGATTCCGCTCCACTTCAGACAACAGGGTTCTCATAAGTATATTACAGTGATCCCAGTCAGGCTTATGGCTAGCTAGACAACCTTCAAAGATAGAAATGAACTTGCTTGGATTCGTTGAAAATTCTCCTAAAGGGGTGGGGTACTCTCTGGAGCCTGTGGGGGTGGAGGAGCCGAAGGGGACACCGATTCTGGCATTACAACAGTGGGAGGGTTCTGGGGTTTAGCAGCCGTTACTACCGAGCCTGTCGGAGTCAAATGGCACTTGAGCAAAATATCAGTCCTATTTCTTAACACCATAAACGTATACGCATAGAGATGTTCATTCCATTTACCTGTTCTCTGACAAAACAAAAGCAATTGAAGGATCATGTTGTAATTGAATGATCCTTCCGGTGGCCACCTTTCTTGGCACTCTAGCTGGTACTGAGGCCAATCAACTGTACAGAACCTCTTCAATTTACTTTTAATCAACTGGTCAGATCCAGACACTTCCCAGTTCCCCAGAATGCATGCTAAGGGTGTACACTGTACCCTGCCGGCTGTACTCTGTTCCTGCCCCATACTGAGGGAGACTCTGGGCGTCCCCAGGTCAAAACAGGCAGACACTGGGCGTCCCCAGGTCAAGACAGATAAAGTCCCCACTGGACTGTTCCTACCTTATCCAAGGGTCCGGTTCTGCACCGTCGCCCTATCCACGGGACCGGTTCCCCACCATCGCCCGCAGCTGCTTCTCCACTGTCTGTGTGCGTTGCACCGTTGTGCCCTCCGGGGTCGAGCAAATCACGTCTCCGCTGAGTCCCCCGATGAAGTCACCGGTGAGCTCTGGGCGTCAGTCGTCGTCGTAATCCGTCGGCCACCAGGAGGGATCCGGGCAAGGCTAAATTTCAGCCTTGAGCCCCACGTTGGGCGCCAAAACTGTTGCCTGCCTAAAAAGGCCCGAGATGGCAAACAGGGGGTTCGTCGCCCGGTGTGCTTGGCACCAATGAAGACACCGAGGGGAGAAAGCAAGCCAAGTTTATTTCAGAGCTCTGAAATGGCACTAGGAGACCAGCATGTCTCAAATCCAGTGCAACAAATACAAACAAATTTTATCTTTTATACTCCAAACTGTTTGCATACATCTCTTTGTCTGGCTGTTCCCCCTTACCCCTCCCTTCCAGACAACTGTTACAATAAGCTCTACATAAGCTTGTGAGAAAACTTTCCCCAGTCTTTGCGACCTTGGGTTAGACATCTGCAAACTAACTACCCCTCCTTTCCCTCCTCCTTATCTCTATTATTTCTGCTAGTGTGAGTGAAACTGCAGCCATCTGCTAGAAACGCTGACCAATACATTTCTGCTTCAGCCTACTTCAGAGCATGTAAGCAGTTAGCACAGAAGTAGGTGAGAGTGCACAAGATGGGGTTTGGGGGTTCAGATAGGCCCAGAGCAAAAGAGTTTCATCGACACTTTTGGCCTTCCGCTCTCCCGAGTTACCTGGTAGCTATGCCTAGTGGACCCCAACAGTCCCACAGAATACTCTATGAAGTCATGTGATGATTCAGGCATAAAATTAAAGCATGAGTTTAAGTGCTTTGCTGGACTAGGTCCCAGGTGATGATTAAAAGGGAATATGGTCCATTCACAAGCAGCTTTACTGATCCAGGTAAAAAGAACAAAATAAAAATATTTTACACTATAATTTCTGTTAACTGAACCCCCTGTTATTCAAAACTCAGTTACATGCTCTGACACTGTCCTGTGCTCTTCTTCACTCAAACCTGGAGCACAGTGAAAAGCAATGGCTGGCTGGTAAGCATGCAGCTGCTCCCAAGTTCAGCTGGGGCTACAGGGGCTTCTGTACTCTGGAATCTTACCCACAGAACTTAGTGAAGAAAAAAACAGTGGGCCAGTGAACAAAGTCTATCCCCTTCTGTCATCAAGCTGTTAATCCCTGGAGAGCAGAAAAGAACTTGTGTGCAAAGCTGGCAGGTCAGCCTCTAAAATCAAAATCTCAATTATCTACAGTTTGCAGATAGAGCTGAACAAATAATAAAATGTTGTGCCTGCTCCTGCTCCCATTGAAGTCAATGACAATACACTCACTGACTTCAGTGGAGCAGCAACAGGTCACTCACTGGCCTATTTAAAGCTGATCCTATGTAATTAAAGTTATTGGTTTTAGCTGTTCCATGGTAGCTACTAAGGGGTTGTCTCTACAAACACCTAATTAATGGCAAACTGGGGTGTAAATCTACTGTAAAAAGTTCTATAGTGTGCACTGAGCTACCTGCTTTGAAACAGAAGTAGATTAAAGTGAACTAGGAAACTTTTAATGTGCAGCAGCAGGTTCCATACAGACACTTAGTGCAGGGTAGATTTATGTCCCAGCTTGTCACGAACTAAGCGTTTGTATAGACAAACCCTGAGTAATAGCTGGATAAAAATATCTAGCACCAAAGGAAGCAAAAATTCCTGGGAATGGCTACTGTGAATCCACCATGCAAATTTGGAAGATTAATGGCTAAACATTTCAATCTGAGAAATGTTTCAGAATTGTCTTCAAGTGATCTCAAGCCAGCATTAGGGCCTTGATTCAGCAAAGCTCTCACACACATGCTTCAGAGCCTAGAAGAGCAAGAGCAAAAAAACCAAACTTCCACAGCATTTCTCCAATCCAAGCAAAGCTTTGACATGCAACTAATTTCAGTAACTCCCATCGGTAAATTTATGTGAGGCTGTCAAAAGAGGATGGGCTGGTTAACGTTTTATGTCATACAATGCTACAGCTCAGAAACCATTACTCATCAGTCTCGTTGTTACATGAATTTTAGCTTCTCCAACTACCCTGTCATTGATCATTTGGCAGAAATGAAATCCATCCTAGCATTTTTTTACTCATTACAATATTCAATACAATTTTTTACTCATTTATGATAGATTTATAGCAGCCTGCTGACAGTAGATGCTTTAGACTGGGTCGTCCCCTTGCTGGAAGGCAATAGGCCAGTTCTGTCAGACTGGGATGCTTTTCTCCAATTGATGTCCACCATCTTCAATGACCCGCACTGATGGGATTCCAGCAGGGGCAACGCACAGTGGCCTCCTATGCAGAGCACTTCCACTACCTCAGAGCAGATACAGAGTGGAACGAAGGAGCACAGCTATACCAGTTCCGATGGGGCTTGCAGGAAGAAATCAAAGATGAACTGGCCCGTATAGAGATGCCAACGGGCCTAGATGCCTTTGTGCACCTCATGATCCACATAGATAATGATCTGTGAGAACAAAGGGAGGAGAAAGGGGGTTGCTTGTAGCCTCCCTTATCATGTATCATGACCCCAATTTTTGTATCACCCACTGAACTCATGCAAGCCAATCTAGCTCGCCAATGACTCACACCTGAAAAAACCAACAGTCCCACCAGCACCAGCTGTGCTTCTACTGTGGTGAATCTGCCCATGGCATCTCGGCCTGCCCAGTACAAATGCCAAAGAGCATGGGGAAACAAGCCAACCCAGGCCTGGTGTGGGGACCCAGACTGGACCTTGAAAGAAGGTCCCTAGTTCTCACTGAGGCACACCCTAAGCCCCATCCACAGGCTTCCCATTAGCAGGTGACTATCCAGCTGCACATCCTGGGGACCCCCTGACAGACTCCCTTCCAACAGACCCTCATCGATTTAGGAGCAGCAGACAATTTCATGGATGCAGCTACAGCTCAGGCCCTACAGTTCCCCTTGCTACACAAGACCATGCCCGACACAACCAAATCTATTGACAGCTCCCTGCTGTCCTCAGATCCAATTGTGGAGGAGACTGTCCCCCTGGAGGCCATTATTCAGGGACACAGAAAAATGATACAATTTGGCATGATCCATTCCCTGCATTTTCCATCAATCTTTGGCATCTCCTGGCTGACCCTTCATGACCTCTTTGTTCACTGGCGAGAACAGAAAGTTACCTTCCCATCAGAACTCTGCTGACAGCATGGCAAGGGACCCCCTACGGCCACTTCAAATATTTAGTTATGTCATTCGGACTGACTAGTACTCCAGCAACGTTCCAGCATTTCATTAACAATGTGCTTCGAGACCTACTGGACCAGTTTGTGGTAGTGTCCTTAATTGATATATTGATATTTTCAGATGATCTGGACCAACACACCACTCATGTCTGCACAGACCTGAAGAGACTATGACAACACGGTCTCTACACTAAACTAGTGATGTGCGCATTTGATCAGACCTCAACAGAGCTCCTGGGTTTCGTCCTGTCCCCAGAAGGCACCAAGATGGAAGGTCCATGCAAGGTCTAGTTTGTCTGCAACTGGGCAACCCCCCTACATCATTTTTTAGGCTTCACAAACTTCTACCGGGGTTCATTTCAAAATTTTCAAAACAAGCCAAGCCCCTTACTGCCCTACTCCAAAAAAATGCCAAGTTCCATTGGTCACCCAAGGCCCAGCAAGCATTTGAGCAACTGAAGCTTGCCTTCACCACCGCTCCAGTATTGGCCCATCCTGACATGGCTCAAGCTTTTGCTGTGGAAGCAGACACCTCTAGTACTGTGATTGGGGCAGTCCTCTCCCAAAGCCAGGGACCCAAGCAAATACTGCATCCCATTGCCAACTACCTAAGGAAGCTCACACCTGCTGAGTGAAACTATGAGATCCAGGACAAGGAGCTCCTGGCAATTAAGACTGCCTTTGAAGAGCGGCGACACCACTTGGAAAGGGCCCATCATCAGTCCAAGTGTTTACAAACCACAAGAACCTGGAATACCTTTGCAGGGCTAAGGCCTTAAACCAATGACAGTTCCAATGGGCCCTATTTTTCTCCCAGTTCAATTTACCCTGACCTACCACCCTGGAATCAGGAATGGCAAGGCCAGTGCCTTGTCCCAAAGATATGGGCCTGACCCAGAAGGCTCCAGTCTGGAACCAGACCACAGTCTCAAATGCCATAACTTTCTTAAAGCAAATTACTTCCAAGACCTGCTCACACTCATCTCCGTCTCTGGAATTCCATCTGACAAGCTGGCCATTGTAATATACAAACAAAAAATATATCTAGGTTTAAAGAACTAACCTACTTCAATGATTTTTATAAGGGGCCCAGAAATGGGAAGGCCACTTGGAGACAGAATTTCCCCACCCACTAGAAACAGGGGGGTGGGGGGGGGGGGAGGGGAATTCTGAGAGACAAGACGTTATCCTGACCCACCACTAGAAGGAAGCGCAGGACCCACTGAGGTGGAGAAGAAGCCCTGTTACACCACCTCCATGAGGGGAGTAGCTACCAGCGCTGTAGCACTGTCTACACTGCCACATTCCAGTGCTGAAACTTGAGCGAGAAAGATGCAGCGCTGTAAACTGGCAGTGTGGACAAGGCCTCAAATCTCTGATCATCACACACAGTGACCACTTGCCTTCAAATACACACCAATTAGCACTTTCCTGCTAAAGTTCTTCATTTGCATTACACAAGGCTTCTTTCTCATTTGATGGGTTATTTATTTACAGGTGTATATATAATGTAAATGTTTGCTATTACATTATAACAGGATGAGATAAGTGAAAACCGGGCATGTAACATCCCATTCATTTTCATTAAGTTTTAACACCAAATACATTCTTATACAATTAACAATCACTGTGATCTATACTAATAAACAAGTGGATTGGCCTGGGGCTTTGGCAGGAGCTGACACCTGGTCTGCCAGTGTAACTGGGCAAATTATGGTACCTGATCAATGGGGAAGGTTATGGCCCAGAGGAATGCACTTGTTCATACTCCTGCCCTGGTTCAGGCCTTCAATAGGAGCCACCCTGAGAAACCTGGACACATGTCACCCAGAGGGGAGAGGGTGATGCCATGACCCAGGGGTCTCAAACTGGGGTCTGTAGGAGCAACCATGCTCCAACCCTCTATCTGGCAGTCTACTGATGCTTGCTTACCTGGCACCCATGAAGCCTAACCCCAGTTTGAGGTGCCGCCCCCTGAAGTCCTATTGGCAGAGTCCTGGAGCTGCTGATTGGCCGGCTGCCTCTACTGAAGCCAGCATCAGGAACAGGAAGCTGTCTGAATAACTGGACTCCACCCTGTTCTGGTCTCCTGCTCCCCTGGCATCCTGACCTAGCATGACTCCTGGCATTTGATTCGTGGTTCTGATCTCCCGTTTGTCTCCTGCTTCTGACCTCCTGGTATCCTGACCCAGCTGACTCCTGTCTTATCACCCTGAACTCTGACTCTGACTACTAGGTCTGGCCACCCAGGACCCGGCCCTGACATTAAATACTAAGGTGACTGTGGGTGAAATCTTGACACTCTACAAATATCTTAGATACCAAGATTAGATAACATGGTTACAACACTGCTGCTGAGGTACCTCAGTAGAGCAATCAGCTTCAGATTGAGTAGAGGGACTGCTTTGTTGTAGGATGAGAGCTGAATAGTTGTTACTTTCTGATGGCTGTGCATTTTATTTTTAATTGTATTTTTCTGGTGCTCATCCTTCCTCTGAGCTCCACCCAAAATTTGAAACACAACAAGAACCCTACAACTTTCAAAACAAAACTTTAGTGCATAGGGCAGGGACTGTCATTTAGTACATACTGGTACAGCACCTAGCACAATGGAGCCTTTAGGTGCCACCGCAATATAATATTAAAATTAAATAATAACAAAATTCCCAAGAGATTTCACATAGACCACTAGTCTGTAAAACAAGAGCCTTATCCTGCAATTATCAAAGGGGTAGCCCTGTTAGTCTGGATCTGTAAAAGCAGCAAAGAGTCCTGTGGCACCTTATAGACTAACAGACATATAGGAGCATGAGCTTTTGTGGGTGAATACCCACTTCTTTGGATGCATGTAGAGCATGCAATCCGAATTATCCTGCAATGTTATGCACATTAACTTCAATCATGAGAGTAGCACTACTGACTTCAGTGAGGATACTCATCAGTTTAAATTAAGCATGTGCATAAATTTTTATTGGAGGGGGGCCTGTGCCCATTGAAGTCAATGGAGAAGTTCCCATTTTTTTTAATTATATGGAGATATGCCTATCTCATAGAACTGGAAGGGACCCTGAAAGGTCATCAAGTCCAGCCCCCTGCCTTCACTAGCAGGACCAAGTACTGATTTTGCCCCAGATCCCTAAGTGGCCCCTTCAAGGATTAAACTCACAACCCTGGGTTTAGCAGCCAATGCTCAAACCACTGAGCTATCCCCCCTCCCTATTAAATTCAATGATGCAGGATCAAGCCCTGAAATAGTGATCTCGCTCCAGTTCCCAGCAGATAGGTGATCTCATTTAAAAACAACAACAACAACAACCCACCACCACACAACAGTTCATGTTATATTTATTCTGCAAACCATGGGTACAGATAATGCTCTACCTGCACCACTGAGTGGCAGTGTAGGCATCTCTGCTGTACTCAGCAGTGTAAACAGCTGCTTGTTTGTATAAGTTGAAGGAAGCAAATCTGTCTTGGCATGTGAATCCTGATGCTATTGGCAAGCTGGTTGTTACTGGCTAATTAAGGAGATTGATTTGCTGTACTTTCACTTAAGTTATCAGTTTTATAAATGTGAAGATGATAGCATTGCATTGGTGTGATTTACTAACTGTATTTTGGTATAATACCAAAATTTAATGTAGTGAACTGAATCCCTCTAGTGCAGTGGTTCTTAACCTGGGGTGCACACACCGCCTGGGGGTGCGAGATGGCCTTTCTGGGGGTGCGAGACATGCCAGATTTTTTTAGAAGGTATCTCATCGAAACCACAAATTAAGCACAGGCACGTAAGTACAACTACTTTGTTTCATCAAACCTATGTATTTATTAACATTATACATTTTTTAACGATTACTGTAATATACAAACAAAAAAATATATCTAGGTTTAAAAAACTGACCTACTTCAATGATTTTTGATAAGTGGTGCGAGAGCATATTTTGAGAACCAAAGGGGTGCAGGCTGCAGTAAAGGTTAAGAACCACTGCTCTAGTGGATAAAGAATGCTGAGGAGTAAACTTTGGTGAAATGACTTTAGATACCCAAGGCAGTTTCCCATTTCATGTTCTATGCCTCGTTCAAAACGGCTAGAAAAATAAACATGTAAAGTAGCAGTAAATCACAAAATCATTCACAGTATTTGCAAGCTGACATTCAGATCCTTTTTGGATAGTCTACACAATCTTCAATATCATCAGCATAAAAAGGGTGCAAACTGATAAATTACTTTAATGATGTTCCTGTCTGGAATGTATTCAGTACCCGTTCCCAAACCTACAAATGGACAACACTAGAAAAATATGGGGAACAGTTCTGTATTGGTAAGGGAATAATGACTGCATAGGTCTTTTCCATCTCTAATTTCTAGGATGTGCACCCTATTTCCTTACAACCACTGACAAATGCCAAATGGATTGAAATGAACTAAGATTCTAGTCAGCGCCTCAGCTGGTGGAAACTGGCACATCTCCATTGATGTTAATGGAGCTATGTTGGTTTAATGGAGCTATATTCCCAGTCTGCAAGAAATTCTGAAATTCTGAAATACAGTATGTTCTGTTTCAGAACAAAAGGTAGCAATTTAAAAATTCCCAGGGAAGGGAAGTTGCAAGAAAAAAAATGTTTAAAAAAAAATCAAAATGCTTCATTTTGAAAATTTCAAAATGAAATGCCACTTGGGTTCACAAACTTGGGAACCCAAACTCAGGTGGGCCCCTCAGGGTTTCTTCGCTCTTAGCTTCACAGAAGGGAGCCTGGATGTCTTGGGAGTCATGTCTGAACTGCAGGCCTCGGATCCCCAAGCTCCCAGTTCTTCAACAGGGAGCCTAGAAGCGACAGCAGGGAGCCCTGTAAGCTCTAGGGTCTCCAACCCCAAAGCAACTGGCATGATGGGCTGCCACAGAGCTGTAGACCCTAGAAACCCCAGAGTTCCTGGCCCTGGGACAGTCCTTCGGGTGGGTTGCTGATGAGCCTGACAGGCAAGCTGGCAGAAAACCAGGCAGGCAAGTTTCAAACCCTGTCTGTGATTTGTAAGAAGAGTCATCGATATCGGCACATTTCTGTGAAAGATTTTGCTTTTGACAAATCGGCATTTGCAGATGGAAAACCATCTGATTGTAGAATTTCCTACCAGTTCCACTGGCAATGCCATCTGCTGAACAAGGAAGGGCTGGGTTCAGGTTAGCACTAGGCTGCAGTTTCTGGAGGTGCCGAATGGCACTACACACTTCAGACACTGGGGCACAGAAAGAACTAACACCCTTGTTGTTATAGACTCCACTACGTATTCATTTTCCATGGTGTTTAGCTACTGTGATGAAAGGCACAGCTGGAGGTGGGGGATGCTGGGCAGAGTAGGGGATGAGGGCCTGGTGGAGGCTGGCCGGTCATAGTGGGGGCAAGAGGCCCAGTTGACTATATAGACAAAAATACCGAAGAGTGGAAATTTTATTTTCTTTTGTAACTGATATTTATCGGACTGAATGCCAATGTTTTTTCAGTTTCAAACAGCTAAATGGCTTTTGATGGGCAACATTACATTAGTGTTTGTTCTGTCTCCAACAAAAAGGCATATTAAGAGCTAAGTATCTACAGAATGAGGGCTTTTAACCTCTCTCTCTCTCTGCTATAGTAGTTTGTCATTAACAATCACGTTTATACATGTTTAGCCAACTGAGGTGCATGAATAAAGGGGCAGTACAATTGGCCCCTCTGTGCTAATGGCCTTAGAGTAAATATTGAAACAGGAACCTCTAACACTATTAAGAACTGCTATCTTCTAAATGTGTTTTCCTATGTGAGAGTTCAGAATGCTGGTTGTAATTACATGTACAATGAAGCAGAAGTAAAGGGAACTTTTATAATGTTCACCTTTCGGTACTGGGGCAAACCCAACAAACATTTCTTTGTCCTTCGCCCACAGAGGCTAGTGCAAAGCCCTAGTAATCGGAGTCTGTTACTCATTTATAACAGATTCCCAAGATTGGTAAAGCCTTCTTGATTTATTCACAGTTATAAACTTATTATAACCTTTCTCTGCTAGATTGAAATTATCAAAATTTTGTTCTTCGTGTAGCTACTTAAAGACTGAGATCAAGTCACCCCCTACTCTTCTCTTTGTTCAGCTAAATAAATTGAGCTCCTTGAGTCTATCATTATAAGGCAGATTTTCCAAACCTGGAATTGTTCTTGTGGCTTTTCTTGGATCTCTCTCCAAATTATCAACATCCTTCTTGTATTGTGAACACCAGACTGAACACAGTAGTGCAGTAGCAGTCACACTTATGCCAAATACAGAAGAAATATGACCTCCTTACTCTTACATGATATTCCCCTGTTTTTACATCCAAGGATCACATTAGCCAGTTTGGTCACAGCATCACACTAAGAGATCATGTTTGGCTGATCATCCATCATGACCCCAAGTCATTTTCAGAATCACTGTGTCCCAGGATAGAATTGCCCGTCCTGTCAGTCTGGCCTCCATTTTTTGATCCTAGATGTATAACCTAGGTACGCACATATATATAATGAATGAGGAGAGACAGGCGCTTTAGAATGGGATCCACAAAATTCAGCATGCTAGGCAGGGGTCAACAAAGCTAGCCAATGGGAGATGCTGAAGACAGGGGCGTGTCGTAAGCCCTGCCCCTCTCATGGAGATAGGCACCTAAGTCTGAGCTGCAGAAGGAGGTGTGTATCCATGCTAGTGATCCACAAATGGGAATCCCTCACCTGCAATCAGGCAGCCTAGCCACTTAAGGTATTTCTTGCAGGAATGAGTTATGTGGCTATCTGGCTCCACACAAAGACTCTAGAGAAGGATATTGGTCCCCACCTTATTACTCAGTATTCCAGAAGAACCAGCGATGGACAATGGACCACAATTCACTGCAACAGAATTTAAGTCATTCTGAACAAAATATGATTTTGATCATATTACTAGTGTAACCCTTCTGCCAGGCAGAGTCAGCAGCAACAGGGCCGGGTTCAATATCTAGGGGATCCTTTCCATTGATACAACATAGAACTGGCTCAAGCCTCCACCCAGTAATTTGGGACAATTACACACCACCCCGGGCACCTCTGAGAGGCAATACTTCCCCACTCGCAAGCACAGTCTCTTAGTGTAGAAAAGAAACTTTTAATAAAAGGAGAGAATTAACTCAACGTTAATTTGGGAAAATACTGCAAACAGGGGTCATAAACTATGAGCAAAAAACCCACCTCCAAGTAAGTTGGGCAGTGTCCTTTTTCCCTCAGGTTCTTAAGTCCATCAACCCAAACATCCCTTTAATGTGCCCGTCCCTTCTCTGCACCCCACTCACAGTCACTGTCCTTGGTCAGTACAGACCCAGAGTTCAAAGGTGCAGCTGCAGAGTTCACCTCCCACCCTGTGTGGAGGTAAGCAGGCACCTTACTTGCTGTGCCTCTCCAGCCACTCATTTGCCAGCTGTCAGTCACCTTCTGCTGCCACCTGCCTCTCTGCTGTGACCCCTGCACATCAGTCTCTCGGTGATTTTCAGCTCTTTGCAGGCTGGGTAGAGATGTTGCCCCCTCTCAAGTGATTTCAGCTCTGATAGAGCATTTAAAATAATGAAAGAGGCTCCTAATGACACCTATTTAGCTTTTTCTTTGAACAGTGGGAAGGAACAGATTAAACCAGACAACCCTTGGGGAAGGCTTACAATCCTCCTAACTAGGACACCTATCTCCCCCTCCCCTTACTTTCACAGGGCTCTGGCATTCAAGCCCCTGGCTTAACGAGGTTCTTTCCACTGAGGGTAACCCCCTCATTTGGGACAGGTTGAGCACAGTCCTGCTTCCCTGAATTCCTACACTAATATTTCACTACCCCTGCATTCAGTACTAAAGTGATTTGTAACCCAACACAAGCCAAAATTGATTACTTTGACACCGCTCTGTCTGCTGAATATCTAAGCAGAGCAGGAGCAAACTGTATTTACATAAACACAGCCAAAGTCTCTCCCCCACCAAGCTAGCTGTCAGGGAAGCATTCATTCAGACCCTGCTCACACTAGCAGCCCACAGTACCCACAAGTGAAATGTGAGGCTGAGAGAGCTGTACAGACAGCCAAGAAAATCCTATGGCAGGAAGATCCATTCCTTGTTCTTCTGAGTCACAGATCAGCACCAATAGTAGCTACTGGCTATAGTCCTGCACAACTCCTGAGGGGAAGACATCTCAGCACTAGTGTTCCACCTTTGGAAAAGAATCTATCTACAAAGTGGCCAGACATGAAGACAGTAGTCAAATCAGATAAAAAGGCAAAAAGAGCTTATTATCACTTCTACAACAGATGACACTCAGAGAACTGCTGAGTCTAGAACCTGGTGATCATGTTTGTATCAAATTGGATGGAGATAAAGGACAACTCCAGACGTTGAAAAGAAAAAGAATTCAGCGCCTAGATCATATGTAATTGTGTGGAGAGTTCAAAAGAAACTATTAACACCTACAGTTTGTTCCTCAGCAAGAACAATCAACAGAGCAAATGCTACAGATGGCAGATGCCTAACAAGAAGACTCAGTGATTCCAGACCAACCACAGCCAGTCATTGCAATTAATGGACAGCCAGATGACCAAGTTGTTATGGGTTTGGTTCATGTAATTAGAAAGCCAGTACGATTCAGAGACACTTAACAAACTGATACATACTGAACTTCAAAGACAATGTGATAGTGTAAATTTTGTAAATGGTTGGAATGTACAACTTAAAGGGTGTAACTACACTGCAGAATTCTTTCAGCAGTATGTAGCATACATACATGTGTACCTGTGTGTCCCGTTCCCCCGCAGCACGGGTATAAATAGCAGTGTAGATGGGGGGTCATGGATTAAGCCAGTAGAATACAAACACACCTGAAAGGTGTGGGTACGTACCCGGTGTACATAACCTACACGTTCTCTACTGACCCTTGCCGTGCCTCCCATCTACACGGCTATTTTTAGTAGTGTAGTGTCCTGCCACCTCACCGCTGCTGGAAAGACTCTCAGAAAGACTCCAGCAGTTGGGAAAAGCTCTGGCAGGCGGAAGGCAGTGGGTAAAAGGCTCAGCCTCTGCCCTGTCAGAACCTTTCCTCACCACAGTGAAAGGCTCTGGCAGTGGTGAGCAGCTGAAGCCTTTCCCCACTGCCTCCCCTCTGCCAGAACCTTCAGTGACATGTAGCTTCACACCATAGTACGGATGCAGTGTGCTTTCACTGTGATGCACATTCACTGCATGCTGCCGAAAGTGGTGTGTAGCACATAGGTAGCCAAAGGGGGAGATGTAATGGAATGCTAAACGGTATAATACTGTTCCACCACTAGGTGGTGCCATGTGCATCATGCCTTATGTAAGCTAACTGCAGCCAGACCTGGCAGAATACTGAAGAACCTTACACTGAACACATCTGGTGTGTCTCTCTCTGACAAGGAAGTTCTGTAGTCAGTCCATATCAATGGTACAGGAGCCTGACCTGCTTGTAGCAGCCTTGCAACCTATTGCGTACAAGAGGTACATGACATGAGGCTCCCTCAGTTTCTCCTCTTGAAGCTGTTCCTCTGTGGATAACTAATTTTCATTAGTTTGATTGCAGCAGGGGAACTGGAACCTGGGTCTCTCGTCCTCCCTGGACAGTACTCCCTACTCACTGGACAACACAGTCATTCTCTCATATGCAGAGGCAGAAACTTAGGTGCTGAGGGGACTTTTACTCTGAAAACTTAGGCACCAAGTGAGTTTAGACATTTACTGGGTGCAGCTGGAGTTTCGTAAATCACAATGGAGCCAAAACTGGGACGTTGGGACCAAAACCACAGACTTAGTCACCAAAGTCTGGGCTTTAGCTCCCAAGCACCTTTGTGGATCGGGGCCATGTTTGCTTGTGCTCACCTTACCAAGTGATCCAGATCATTCTGTCAGTGACCTGTTCTTTTCATTCTTTATCACTTTGTGTCATCTGCAAACTTTATCAGTGATGTTTTCTTCCAGGTCACTGATAAAACGTTAAATAGCCTAGGGCCAAAAACAAAACCTTGCAGGACCCCTTTAAAAACACACCGGCTCGATGATTTTCCCATTTATAGTTACATTTCAAGAGCTATGCGTTAGCCAGCTTTTAATCCATTTAACATGTACCATGCTAATTTTGTCTTTCTAGTTTCTTAATCAAAATGTCATGTGATACCAAGCCAAGTGCCTATAAGGGCCACGCAGTTACATGTATCAACTAACTTGTAATCTCATCACAAAAACACTTTGTTAGTTTGACAGGCTCTACTTTCCATAAACCCCTGTTAACTGGCATTGATTATATTACCCTAATTTAATTATTTTTAATCAAGTCCTGCATCAGCATTATTTTGTTCAGAATTGATTTGACTGACAGGCCTATAATTATCCTCATCATTCCATTTACCTTTTATTAAATATTGGCACAACATCATCTTGAACTTCCCCAGTGTTCCAAGACTTAATGAAAATCAACATTAAGAGTCCAGTGAGTTCCTTGGCAAGCTCTTGTAAAACTCTTGGACATAAGTTATCCAGATGTGCTGATTTTAAAATGTCCATCTTTAGTACCTGTTGTTTAAGTACCTAGCTTTAGTACCTAGCTTCTGATCTATATTCATTACCATTAATTTCCCATTTCTTTTGTTATATATTGGTGGGTTTTTTGTTTTTTAATAACTGTCTTCTAAGCCAGGTTGGCTTTTTTTAACCAGTGCAGCCTTCCTTCTTGATTCTAGCTTTTGGGACACCTAGTAAAACGTTCCTAAACAATTCCCAATTATCATTCACATTTTTCTGTTTAAATTCTCTCTCTCAATGATTTGGCTCATAGTTGTTTTCACCTTTATGAAATTGGCATTTTGAAAGCACCTAGTATATCTCTCTCTCTCTACATATATTACTGGTTTGGGACTTTATTCTGTTCACATGTCCTGATCACTTGTACACAAGCTACTACTAATTTACCACTATGATCAGTTCTTTATTTGTCAAGATAAGGTCTAATATCAAATTCCTTTGTTGGATGCAACACTTTTTGAGTTAGGACACTGTCATCTATAATATTTACAATTTCCAAGGATGTTTTAGTACTGGCAGCATGAGACCTCCAACATATATCACTCAGATTAAAGTCCCAGTGGTCACTCAACCTTTTCCCCCCTATGGAACTGGTCATCTTATTTCTTAGGGTATGTCTACACTGCCGCGCTAGTTCGGCGGTTGGGGATCGAAGTTCCGGGTTCGATTTATCGCGTCTGGTGTGGACGCGATAAATCGAACCAGGAAGCGCTCGCCGTCGACTGCGGTACTCCAGCTAGACGAGAGGAGTACCGCGGAGTCGACGGGGGAGCCTGCCTGCTGCGTGTGGACCGCGTCTGAACCGCGGTAAGTTCGAAGTAAGGTATGTCGAATTCAGCTACGTTATTCACGTAGCTGAATTTGCGTACCTTACTTCGACTTGGGGGGTAAGTGTAGACCAAGCCTTAGTGTGATTTGGTGGTCTGTGGCAAGACACAAAAGTGTTTCCCTTCTTGTGCATTATCTGTTAGGACATTGACCCATAAGCATTTCTTATGACTTGTCAGTGACTCAGAAACAGGTAATTTTAAAAGGTCTTTTGTTACGTACATACAGACAAACACAAATGCCATCAAGTTGAATTTAGGGCCATGCTTTGCTCAGCCAAAAATACTCAATTGCTGAATCCAGGGGCCAGATCCTCTGATTCACTATCTACACTTTGCACGGCTGAGAGCAAAGGGGACAGAAATAGCGACTAATTTCTCTGTCTTAGGAGCACTCATTGCTGGAGAAAAGCTGATGGGAGTACTTTAGCTGCCTTCTGTGCCAGCTCTTCACTCCCACCCCCAAATATAGGGGTCTTGTTGGAAGAGTTAGGGGCAGAGGGAGGCTGTGGTGGAACAGAATTCCACTATGCTGATACTCACTGGGTTGAAGTCATGTAGGTAGCTCTAACTCAAGCAAGGCTGGGCAGTGCAGGATCAGGGAGCCACAACTAGCACCCTGTGCCCATTTCTTCACTCAGACACAGACAAATTGAGCCCAAGGGGTCTTAAGCCCACAATCCCCAGCCCACCTCTTCTCCCTCATAGCTTTCAAATAGCCATGGAGAAATTTTTACAAGTTGCAGAGGCTTGAACTTCAGAGTGAACTACGGGGTGGGGGAAGAGTAAAATTGCTCAGAACTAACCCCAAAGACATAGTCCTGGGACAGCCCAGCGAGAAACAGGGTACATGAAGGGGCACAGACAAGGATAGTAGGAACTAGTGTTAACTCATTACAGCATATTTTTAGCTAAATATTTCTCATCGAGTTTGATACTCTCTATTGACCTTTGGGCAACTTAACAGGTACATCTCCACATGGGATATAATGAATTGAGTTCTGATAATTTATATCTGCATTGTGTCCCTAGATCTATGTCCTGAGGTTATGTACATACAGTGTGGATCAAAGGTGTTTCTTATTTTAAGATAGAGTTGATTATTTGCAAAATAGTCACTGTCTTTCAATATATCAATAAATGTACTTTTTAAAAACAGGCAGGGGGATGTGTGTGTTCATGCTAGTACTGCGAAAGAATTATTTTTCCATATTCCTCAGCAACACGCATGGTCCAAATCCTCACTTATTTGATTTCTAGGTATTTTGAATAACTATCATGAGAAAGATAAGGTGGGTAAGGTAATATTTTTTATTGAACGGTCTGTTAGTGAAAGGGACAAGCTTTCAAGCTCCACGGAGCTCTTCTTCAGGTCCGGGTTCAGAAATGCTCTTATTTCCATTCACCACCACTTTAAGGACAGCAGAAATAGGAAAAACCTGTCTTTCAAAAGGTACCCTGCACTATAGTGTATTTTCTAGGTCCAGCTGCCATCTAGCGTTCAGGCAGGCACATTGAAACACATAGTATTTGTCTATATATTACTCAAATACTGTATACAAAGAGCATGAGCTAGAATTATAGTTTAAAGATTTTCCTTTTTTCTTCAGGTGCAAGTCATTTTATGACCCAATCCAGAAAAAGTGTTTTGCACCTCTGAGGTCACAAAATGACACAGGCTGGTGGAATAGCACCAGCCTACCATCCAAGGGAAAATAGGGAAGTGGGTTATTTAACACAGGGAATTTGTATATAGCTCTATGCTCTCCACCTCCAGCAGCAGAACTTCATCTTCTTAAGTAACTTCCCCTGCATAGTCACATGAGAGAAGAATGGCTCTCATTGAGCCAGACAACCAGGAATATTCAAATAAAAACTACCTCATCCCTTCTCATAAGAAAGGATTTGCTCCTACACCTCAGTGTTGCTGTTGTATTTTGGTTTTCCCTTCCTCCTGCCCAGCTGTGAGAGAGAAAGTCTTGTTCCCCACCCAGGATCACACTTGGCATGGGAAACTCTAGTGTAAGGGATGTTTCACTTGTCTTACTGTTCTTCACAGTGAAATTGTTACCCAATAAAAAAAGCACGGGCTGTACAACATCTTTAAGCTTCTTATTTCAGGCAAAATGATTTTGATTGGTATTATGCTTAACTGATCAACTGTGTAGGAACCCACCCATGGTAAGATGTAAATATTTGCATGAAGGAGTAGTCATGCAGTCCTAATTGAAAGTCTGTGGCTGCACCTGGGACATTTGGACAGGGAGTGAGGGAACAGAAGGGTACTCCTTCTAACTAAGAGTGAGGAAATGGAGTCACAAATTTGGTAGTTGCAAGGAGGCAGTTGCTATCTCTTGTAAATATGTGATAGATTGTTACGTAGGCAGACTCTCTCTCTCACACACACACCCACCCCTAAGTTTTAAAGGTACAATCAGAATACAAATTTCAGAGGGGTAGACGTGTTAGTCTGTATCAGCAAAAACAATGAGAAGTCCTTGTGGCACCTTAGAGACTAAAACTTATTTGGGCATAAGCTTTTGTGGGCTATAACCCACTTCATCAGGTGCCACAAGGACTCCTCGTTGTTTTTTTCAGAATACAAAGTTTGCTAGTTTGACTTCTTTTTATTTTTTTAATAATTAAAAAACAGTTTTAATATTAATCAAAATTGGCCAGCAACAATTTTGTCTGTAATATGGTCTAAACGCCTTTGGCATTTTGAAAGACAGAATGAAAATATCTAACAAACCAAATATGTACAGAAACTTTTCAGACGATCCACTAATAAAGCAATCTTTTTTCTTTTATTATTGCAGACATCTCTCACATCAAGTACTAGTTTATACATTTCCATTTTACAAAACAAATCAGTTTAACATCAGAACTTCTGCACAGTTCATATTTCACACTCAAACTCAAATTTCTCACAAAAACCGATAGAGATAATATATTGGGCAGACCTGCTAAGACATCACATTCATATCTTAGATTTAAAAACAATGAAGCTGTGGTGAAGTTCAAAAGGTTTTGATTATTTTTTTCCTACAGGGCCCCCAAGAAATGAAACTCTAATGAGTTCCTTCTCCTTAGCCCCTGAATTATCATGCAATTCTTTTTCTCCACTAGGGCTAATTGTTTAAAGTTGGCCTGGCACTGGAGTTTCTAATTAAACACTTCTGTAAAACTAGCAAAATATAACTGTTCCAAGGAAATTTATCAAAATACCTGCTGGTGCTTGTATTTTAAGATACAAAACACCTTTTTCCATACTAAGAAATAAAAAACAACCACATATTTTCAAAAGTGATCATAACTTGGGGTGTCTCAATTAGACATCCAAATTTAGAGGACACTTCTGAAATTTTTGGCCCTAGTTACTAATCAGTCCCTAAACTGACTAATTTTTACTCTAAAATGTACAGTAACTGTTCAATGTACCCATTGATATCAACATAATTCTAAAAATAACTCAGACTGCAAAGAACAACTAACCTTTAGGCTTTGAAATTAGAAAAATTAGCATTAAGATTTAAAATACTGTAATTTCTTTAATTGTAAATTTTAGAGCTCGACCTGTGCCCTCATATGTGCTTATACAGTATGTAGCACAATAGAACCCTGATCCTGACTGGTCATTACTGTCATAACTATCAAATAAGAATTAAGATGAAAGTCTGGACTACTGGCTTAATTTTAATTAAAATGGGTGGGGAGGGTTGGTTTTTTGGGAGGTAGGTCAATGAGAGTTAATGAGTTATGAGAATCTTTTGGATTTCAAATTGTATTTAGACTTTGAGGTAGATTCTCTCCTGGAAATGTATGAGTAAATCCCCTAAACAGTTAATGGGAGCTACACACACATCAAGTAGAGAATATGCAGGAGGCAGCATCAACTGAAACCAATGGACCCATTCAGCTTATGGTCTTGCTTTTAACTATTTAGCATAAAACCCACTTCATTTCTCAGACTTTTGCCTGAAGGCATGACAGGAGGTGCGTACAGAGTTTTCTTCTTCCACATTACATCTTATTTTTTAGGAACAGCGGTCAATTAGGTCTATAGAAGTAATGGGCACATAAGTCTAAAAAATAAATGTGTCTTCTTTTCTCTAGGTATTTCTCTAAACATTCCCTGCAATAGCAACTGAAATCATTGTTGAATCACTCTTGCACAGTGATAACATACAAGTGTCCTGAAGTGTGCCAAAAACTAAATGTGACTGTCTCCAAAGTGAAGTCTGGGATCATGTGATCTACTTCTACATTTCCTTCACCGGTGAGAACTTCTGGACAGACTGATAGCACTGTAACAATTTAGAGGCTCTATATGAAAATCTCATAAGCAACAATCAACCTTGATCACATTGGGGGAAAACCATGAGAAAATTGGAACCAGGAGCAATAAACTCTCTCTTTGTAACATATGACTTAGAGCATTAGTTGCTCTCTATCTTCCAGTGTGCTATATAATTTTTAAATATCACTTTTATGGGATTGTGTCCTTTTTTCCTTTAACTCATTTAAGCAGCTATAATACTATATAGGAAATAAAATTTACAGCAAAACTGATGTTTTATTTACACAAACTGCAAACTTTGTTAGAAACAGTTCTATAACAGTTTCAAATGGGTCTGATTTCAAAACCCTATTTAGAAATCAATTTGTAATAAGATATATTCAGAAGTATATTACTACCCATTTAAGTGCAACATGTGATCTTACGTGGGACGTTTTCTTCTAAATTCCCAGAGTACGTGACAACTGTTGACAAACTTAGTATTACCACACTTAAGTGTAGTTGTGGTATTCAATTTGTGGCATCGTCCCTTTGTAGGGGGATTATCTGAAGCTCTTTGGCTATTCTCTCTCCTATGGCTCGACTACTTGCAGCAATTATTCTTCGTGACATCAAATCAAATGGTCCTCCTAGAAACAAAGTCAACAACGTAACTGGCTCATAGTCTTAGAAGAATTTTAATCTTGACAAAAATGAGCATTAAGATCAACTGTCAAAATGCAATACTTAGTCTAGCAGAAAGTGTATTAACAAATCCAAATCTAAAAAAAAAATAATAATAATATATTACAGTGTGTAAAATCAAATTCTCAACACTAACAATGTAAAACACAATCCAGTGGCTCATTCATGTATATAGCAAGCAAATTCTCCATGCTACCCAACCTTAGGAAACGCTGCCAAAGGGGATGGGCTCCTAACTCTACTTGGTTTATACTGAGCACCCCCTAACAATACTAGAAATGTGTTATATTAATGGTTGCATAAGGGAAGCAGCAGACATGTTACGTTGTTGACATGTTTCACTTAGAAACCACATACATTTGATTTTTAGTTTGGAGAAACAGTAAAGGATTTGGTGAGAAATGAATCAGGGAAAAGACAGAATAACAAAGCTGTGTGCTGAAGGAGATTAGGAAGGCATCCTCCACGGAACCCACAGAGTGGCTGAAGAAATGTTTCACTGGGGCGACTTCAGCCCTGTGGCTGATGTAAATCCTGCATGCCCCCAATTTGACCCTATCATTGAGGTAAAACTAGAAATTGACCCTTGCACTGCACAGGGAATGGCCATCAGAAATGGGGACCACCATGACCATGGAGGTGGGTGGGAGCTCTACTATCCCTTAGTGTGGGTCTAGACATTCTCCACTTTCTTTGAAGCCTCTTTTTGCCATCACTTACCCAAACATGGAAGGGTTTTACTGTCTGTGGTTGAATGTATAGCACCATTTCACTTTGGCAGAATTAAAAAGTTGTTATACTAGCACAGAAAAATTGTAAGTACACCTCTACCCCGATATAACGTGACCTGATATAACACGAATTCGGCTATAACGCGATAAAGCAGTGCTCCGGGGGGGCGGGGCTGCGCACTCCAGTGGATCAAAGCAAGTTCGATATAACGCGGTTTCACCTATAATGCGGTAAGATTTTTTGGCTCCCGAGGACAGCGTTATATCGGGGTAGAGGTGTATTTAGCTAATGTAATTAGTTCAGATCAAGTTCTGCCCCTGGATAAGCATGCACAAGTCTCATTGAGTTCAGCTGGTACCTAACATTAATACCTGGGAGAAGAATTCAGACTTATTATTGACTTTCATATCCTAACAGGGAATGATTCTACTGCAAGAGACTCAATGCTAGTGAGCAAGAACTTCTGCTAAGTGAACTAAAGGATAAAACAAGTGACAACTATCCCTGTGCATTAATTTGATGGAAACACTGTTTAATAGAGTTAAGAACCACCCAGATAATAGGATGGCTGAAAATCTTACTGATATGGGTCATCATTATGGTTTGCCAGGTGGTTGATAAAAAAGAGCAAGAGAACACCCATACACTCTAATGTTCTACATACCTCAGTTTCAAAAGTATCCACATTTAAAAAAAAAAAAAAAAAAAAAAATCAATTTCCTGAAGGTTCCCTTTCATTTACCTGATACATCCAGCAGCACTCCACCTGCTTCAGTAATGATAATTCCAGCTCCTGCCATATCCCAGCAATGAATGCCCATCTCATAATATGCATCAGCTCCACCAGTTGCCACAAGGCACATGTTTACAGCTGCTGTACCAACAGCTCTAATCCTAAAACAGATACGAGATTCATTAATTGAGAGTAGTTTACAGGAACATCAAAATATTAAAACTAACCAGACAGTGTATACCAGCCAGCGTGAATAAAGCAAAGAAGGAAACTAAGGCTAATGTGAAGGCATATTACTTGTGAGAAATAAGCCAGTTCCTCTGTTTTCTCCTGCTTATTTTTTATCCTAATTGCAAACAAGTGTGCATGCATCCATTCCCAGATTTCAGTTAACTAGTGTTAAAAAGAAAGAGTAATTAAGTAATTTAAAGGAAATCACTTTCAAAATTGCTTTCAAGGTGAAAGCATGAGGTGTGTTTAAATAACTCAAGAAAAACATTATTAAAAATATCCACCTTTGAAATAATGGATAGTCCACTTTGCTTTGTGAGTGCTAATTAGTGTGCAATTTAAATTGTTGTCTGATTGGAAAAGTTACTTAGCTTTCACAACTGAGTCAATAAGCAGCTTTCTTGACTTTTGCAAAGATGTAAATGTAATTCTCACAAAAAACAAATAACTATGCAATGTAAATCAGCTATAAAGAGGACATTTTCAATATTCTTTTCTGTTTCATATTCACAGTGCTCTTATCAGCATTATTGCCCCCTGAACAAGTTGTACAATTATCTGACAAGTTCACTAAAAGGCATCACATATTTTCATATATCAGACAGTTATAAATAAAATATAGATTGAATTGTTATATAAAGCAGGGTGGTGCTCAAGTCACGGCAAGAGCCAGTTAATCATCTGTGACCCTTGATTTACCAACAGCATATAGCTGGCAGCTTAGAACTTCAAAGTGAAGATTCAAAATGGAACAGACGATACTACTGTGCCCTGAGCAAAGGTAGTTTAACTCTTCATTTCACAGAAAATGTAAAATCTGTATTCAAGTGTAGACAGGTGATACCTTGTTTCATTATATCAAAAATCTTTGTGGAAGTATGAATGGCATATGTGCTCAAGGAACCAGAAAGGAGCCTAAGAATCCTGGAAGAAAGGATATTTCCTGGTCGGTACTCTGGGCCCAATCCTGCAATCCTTACTCATGTAAATATTCCCACTAAACTCAGTAAGAGTACTTGTGTGAATAAAAGTTGCATGACCAGAACTGTAACTAGGCATTTTAGCGCCTTGGGTGAGCAAGCATATTTGCACCCCTACCGTTTTTCATCATCATTTTTCTGCCTCCACTGTTTTGTGCCCTGGGCGGCTGCCCTTCTCGCCCCACCTGGGCTACGGCCCTGTGCATGACTGGACCCTTAAAGCCAGATATATACAAGTAAGGCTGGTCAAAAAGTATCCATTGAAACTGTGTTTATGATAAAAAAAAATTGGCTGTGGAAAACTGAATTTTTGTGGAAATTTTTTTTGGCCAAAAACCAAAAAAACACAGTCCATGGCTGAATTTTTTTTGTCTGCAGGAAAAAAAAAATTCTGAAAAGCTCTACATAATAGTTACAGTTTTTTACCTCCTGATATTTCTCCTTAGTTACATCAGAGAAGGGGAACCTAGATAACCTGATAGAGCTTCTTTGTATCTAGTTTCTATGATTTCACATGACTTTTTCAAATGTCTCTGTACCAGAAGGTAGAAAACATGATTTCAGAAAAAAATAGAAGACTTCATTTTTAGAACCCAGTATAAAATGATACTTTTTAGACCAGAGAAACTAACGTTTAGTTCAAAGCATATACCAAAGTCTTTAAATCCTCAATGGTGTTTTGATTGGCATGGTTTTGTACTATATATCCTACTTTCTAAATAATAATTAATTAAGCAGGTTTTTCAAGGTAAATTCCTATTCATTTTTTTTCATTCAAGGCCTTGGGTTTAAACAAAGCCATGAGGATCTGTAAGAATAGCTGAGATTACAAAGTTTAGTACCTCTCTCCATGGGCATAATTTGGGGAGGTGCAGGCGTTGCCCCCCCAAACTGCAAGATCAGGCAGGTGCAGAATTTGCCCTCCTCCACACAGGGCCACCGTTTCGAGGGACGGGGTGGGGGGGGGCACCTGCTCACCCCTGAGTTTTGTACCAGAAGTCTGCTCGTGGTGCACACCCCAGCCCCAGGAAGAGCTCTTCGCTGCAGCACCGTGCAGTCAGGTCCCTCCCTCCAGGAGCCGGGGATTCACCCCTGTCAGTTTCCTCCTCTGCTGCACTAGCTCACCCATCCCGTCCCCCTCCACCAATCAGCAGCGGAGACTATATGGAATGACAATCCTCCGAACCAATACTAGCGGGGCAGTGAGCAGGCCTCTGAGGGTGGGGCAGGCAAGGAGGGGGAGCACAGGGTCCGCAGTGCTGGTGGTGGTGGTGGGGGGGTAGCATAGCGGTGGGAAGGAAACGGAAAGCACAGGGTCCCCAGTGGTGGGGATATTGGAGCCGGGGGAGGGGAGGGGGGGCAGTCAATCTTCAGGGGAAGGGAGAGGAGAGGGCATAGGGCTGTGTCCTGAGGGAGGAGCAGCTGAGAGGGAACCGTCCCTAGTGCAAGGATTCTGAGGGAAGGGGAGCTGCAGAAGGCTGGGGGGCTAGGAGCAGCTAAGTGGGTCTTGGGGTCAGTTTGCCCTCAGAGAAGCAGGGAGTAACCTCTCCTCTCCATGGGAAGAGGCCGGGAACAGACCCTTCTGGTCCAGAGCTGTCATGTCCACTAGTGGTTGCAGCTTCAAGGACATGTATGTGTCCATGCTACGCTGCAAATTCTGCCAGTAGGTGCTGAGCTCGTGGGGGATGAAAGCTGTGCTTCGGGCCAACCCAGAGACTGACCTGTACTCCACCGACATCCAACCCACCAAGTAAATTCCCTTCAGCTACCACCAGTAGGCATCTCAAAAGCTGACTAATGTTATGGTAGCGCCCAAAGACCTTACACCAGTAGGAGTCCCCCATTGTGCTAGGCATCATACAAAACATTAAGACCACCCAGTTCCTGCTCCACAGATATAAATCTAATCCTTTTAATTCCATATGGCAGGCAGGTGTTGTTTTTCCCATTTTACAGCAATGGGAACTGAGGAACAGTGTCCAAACACAGAATGGTACTTCAAAAAAAAAAAAAAAAAAAAAAAAAGTATATAGATATATACCCAAACTCTAAATAATAAACAAGACTGTTTTTTTTCTCAACTTTAAAATATGGAATTTTCTCCGTGTTTGGTTTTAAATATTCTCCTGTGAGAACTGCAACTCAATCACTGCAGCGTTGTGTTTAAGAGCCTCTGGAAAGTAAGTTGACTTTAAACTGAAGTGAAAATGACTTGAAAGTGTCAGTTTCATTCCTGTTTAAAGTCAGTTTCTAGTCTATTATTATCTGTATTAGAGTAACACATCTAGAACCCCAGGCAGGTGCAGTATAAACTCACAGGGCCTTGGCCTAGTAGGGTGTTTCCAAAAGTTAAATTATCTATTCCACGCTTGGTGAACTGCAAAAAAGTAAGTAGCCTAAAATTTAGGCTAATTTATTGTCTTATCATTTAGGCCCTAAATGATAGACAATAATCAGATTTTTCTACAATTGTTTCAACTGCTGTATTCAAGAGTAGTAACAAAGTAAGAATATACATTAGAATTTTTAAACCTAACCACTGTCCCTTTATTTAATTTTCTTTCTTTATACAGGAATTAGATATAGTGCTCTTGTCAGCTAATTTCTAAGTTATCTGCAAAAAGCTAGAGTTTTCAGGTGCTTAAGTAGCCCCTGGAATCACCCAATCGGAAATGGCTCCCTGTCCACGCGCAACCCCACTGGCCTGACTGGAGCTGCCTCCCCCCCTCCAAATATAGAAGTCAAACTACCTCTCTCATCATGATAAATAATGTTGCGTAAATCTTGTCTCTTACGTACAGTTTCTTGGTAAAAGCCACAAGACAGCTTGATTTAAATTGTATCATCCCTTTTTTTTTTTTTTAAATTACAGCAAAGAAAGCTGAGTTTGACTGCCATTTTCCTTTCTAAAAATCAGGTTTGGTGCAAGCTTCAAGCAGAAGACGAAAAACAAATTAAAAAATACCTTACCCATGAACAGGAATACTGAGAAGCCTTTCCATGTTAGAAAGAACTATCTTTAAAGTCTCTGGTTCACGGTTAGATCCCATTTCTGTTACTAAAAGTGATTTTGTAATATCTGGGAAGGGAAAAAGTGACAATTTTTTCCCCAACACTTTGACTTACATAAGGACAATATTTAAGCATTTGAGTATATCATGCACTTTCACTGATTGCTCATTGTAATAAACATTCATCTCACATGTTCACTTTATATTCAATATAGCATAGAACTAACTACTTTTGGCTAGACACTAACAGGAAGAAAAACTTAGCCAAAAAAAAAAAAAAGGCAGCACTATCCAGTCTCACTTTGTGCATGTGTTCACTGGGGTTACTTATAATCGCAAATTGCGATTCTTGGTAAGAATCGGAACATTTTTCAAATCGTTAAGGTCTTAATGCAGCCAAGTATTTAAACACGGACTTAACTTCATGTAAATTGAGAAACAGGTGAACAGTGGTACAACTACAGTTAGGCCTACATTTAAATGTTTTGCAGGTTTAGGGCTGAAATAAGACTAATTTTTTGGTAGATTTGTCACTGTTTCTAAACAGACCAGTTTAACAAATACAGGCGATAAAACTCCCAAATTTCTTAAATTTTATTTTTATTTTATAACATTCACAAGCATGTTATGTGCTTCAAAGAAAACAAAATATGGGATCCTTCCTCAAAGGGCTTACACTCTATGGGTAAATAAGTGTACATTTGTGCAGGGATGTGAGTGAGGAATAGCTATAAGAAAAGGAGACATTATACATCAATGGTTTCTAATAATTATATTTTGGAAAAAGTAAATGTAAGAATTTCCATCCTCATTCCCCTTCCCAAAATAAGCTACTCAGTTCAACTCACCTTCTTGTCCTGATACTCGAAGCTTCTGACCGTTGCAAAATGCACCTTTTCCTTTCCTGCCAGTGTACATTTTTTCTTCCACACAACTGTATACAACTCCAAATTCAATCTGCAAAGAAGAAAGGTTTCTTTTCCATTAGTGTGGAAATGCCAGTTTTACATAAAGAGAGTGGTGGTTAATAATATGTTATGAATTTGATTTTATTTCTCTGTTGGATGTTAAGTAATAAAACAAATATACCTTTTTGTTGACAACAAAGCCAATCGAAACTGCCACAAATGGAAACCTTCAAAACAAAACAAAATATTTTACTAATTTATAATTGAGATATTATGTTTCTTTTGTTACTATACATTTTTTAAACTCCTAGTTGTACTCCAGCCGTGTAATAACAGAGGAAATATGGAAGGTGTAAGCTACCCTTCGCCACCAAACAGGCTCAGCAATGCCAACTGTAATTACATAGGGTTTATTTGTTAATACTGCATCTTTTGCTTTCAAACTTTCAGGTTGATATTTGCAGCAAAATGGGTGTTTTCTTCTAACTCTGTACTAATTATACTACATAATGCTAGTCTCTCAAGGCATGCCAACTGTTGGTTACAGCTGGAAAACATTCTATTTGAGAGCATTATAGTACTTGCAGAAGTACTGCTACTCTGGTAATACTTGCCTGGCTGTTTCTAATCAAATATAAGCAAGAAACTCAAGATCTATAAAGAGATGCAATGAACACAATTGCAAACACCATTAAACATGGTTACTTAAATGGTTCCAAAGAAAACAGCAAAAAAAATTCTAGTCTAAATGTTGCCCAATTTAAGTAGTAATCATGGACAAAATAAACAGATATACCTGTGTACAAAGTTAGTAGTTCCATCAATAGGGTCAATAATCCACGTGGGATTATCTGTCAAGGTACTGCCTTCTCCAGCTGCAACAGATTCTTCTCCAATGAAACTAGAGTAGCCAAAATATATTTAAAACACGAATAGTTTAAGAGGCTAGAATTTAACTTTGCAGTGGGTGATGTTTATCATTCTTAAAAGAAAACCAGATGTAACCTGAAAATTAAACAGCAATTATTAATGTGAAATTTATCTGAAAACAGCTAAATTGCAACTGGTATCTTAGCAAGCTGGAGGGCTACCTGTTGAGGAATGATATTTGTGGTATTAGAGATAAGGAGGCACAATGGTAGAGCTAGTAAAAACGTTTCTATCCTTTAATATTAGTTTACAAAATTTAGCATTATTTTAGACATAACATTGAAGTTTCTCTTCTTATTAGAGCAGTCTGGTTTACCATTTTTCCATATATCCAGTGTCATGAGGTCATAGTACCACATAAGGATGTAAGAAACTAGAGGACAACAGGGAATTTTGGCAAAGTTGTTTTATGTAAACTGTACTAAACATAAGCAATAAGTCAATTGGGAGGCTGCCTTGGGGAGGATCGTCAATTAAGCAAAATATATGAAATTCCCATTCAATAAACCATTTATTTCTGAAGAACTGGGAAGGCTGAGGGATATAATTAAAAACTCTAAAGAGAATATGTGCAACTCTTGGTCATGTATGTCCAGAAGGCCTTTTCCTGTGCCAAAGTATACTATGACTACACACTGTCAGGTACAAGTAGAAAATCAGAAGTACTTCTACGGACCTTATAGTAAGTGCCACTTAAATATTTTACATCTGAAGTTATGGAGTTCTTCCTTAACTTCCCGGCAATCTCATATTAAATTTCCTTGAGAAAAAAAAAGAGACTCCATACTTTAGCCCTTCACCCACCATTTCCTCTTCTCCCATGAGTAGCAATTAAAATATCAATAGAAGTTGTACCTGTGAGAAGGATATTTTTCTTTTATAGAAGAAATAATCATTTTTTCCACTTTTTGATCAGTGACTGTCACTAGATCTGCTGGTGAGCTTTTAACCATAATGGATATTTCCTCTTTCAATGCTTCCCGGACTACCTGTAAAGAATATTATTTTGTTTATAAGAAACTTCAGGAAAATATTATTATTTAATATTTATTATTATTATTATGGCTTCCAGGAAAGTCCAACACATCATTATTCTTTTCTGACTGTAATAATCTGATCCTAATTTACACATGTGCTTAACTTTATGTACTGCAAGTAATCTCATTTAAGGAGGGAACATCAGTCAGCTCCGTTTTCTTAGGAGCTGTTTTAAAATTTCTTACTCTTACAATATTTTAGCATTATCAATGCTACAAAGCTGTAACGAAACACTAAACGCTGCCCCTAGGTAAGTTATTTCCAGGCCAGGCCAGGCACATGTGACTGAATCTCTACCTCCCAGCCAAGAAAATCCTATTGAGGACTTCTAATGAAATGAGATGAACCTTTGTTTGAGGGAATGTTTACTGAGGCAGTTGAAGGGACTTCAATATTTACTGTGATTCTGAAGACTGTGTGGCTGGTATATGCCCTCGTCTTACCTGCATACACAGTAAGAGGCTACTGTATAGAAGCAGAGGCAGGAAGTGGAGACCTGGCCATCCACCCTACCCCATGGCTCCTCAGAGATCTGCTAGCTCTTTTTCTTGCTCTCCTGCCATGTTAGACCACAGCCGGAGGGGCAAACCACCTATAGTGAGAGAGCAGGAGCTGTTGCCTGGCAAGGGAGAGAGCCTCAATGAAAGGGAGAGGAGGGAAGAAGGAGGCAAATTGTCTGCCCAAGGGCTAGAGAGGCACCATAGTGGAAGCAGGCTTCCTGTGAGAAGAGACACAGGACTATGGAAAAACCACTCAGAAAATGCTGCCAGTAGCCGTGCACACTGAAGTACAGTACAAAACTGTTCAGACAAAAAGACAGTGGTATGAGGGACAAATGAGATGCTGTCTGCTACAGCAGCAAGGGAACTTAAAGGGAAACACTTTTAACCAAATTTAAGGTACCAAAAGTGTTTGTGCAACAAGGAGAAAGGATAGACCACAAATCATTGCTCAGTATCAGCCTGAGGAGTTGCAAAGATTTTTTCCTAAATTAGCCCAGTCGAGAACAGGATACCTTCCTATTTCTAACTTAATGTCATTTTGCTTTAGACGATTACGCTAATTTATGTTTGTTTTTGACAAAATATAGAGGTGGAATATCTGGGCAAACCTAAAAGTAAAATTCCCCTATAAGACATACATGAGTTTCTCTAGAAACAGACAGTAATTTGTAAGTAAGTTTACATACCTCTCCAGCCTTTCTTGCTAAAGTAACTGCATAATCCATGCATTGTTGCCAAGGATCAGCCATCTTATCCTAGGTACAGTACCTATTGGGTAGATTTGTTAACACAGATACTTAATACAGTAAAAGCTGTGTCATCTGGCACTTCATCAACCGGAAAGCTCTAGAAATAGGCATTTCTGATATCTCCCAATACAAATCTTCAATGGGGTTGCCAGAGGTCTGGTTGTCCCTGCTGCTCCTAGGCAGAGGAACGGCCACAAGGGCTCCATGTGCTACCCCCATCCCACACGCTGGCTTCGCAGCTCCTATTGGCCAGGAACCATGGCCAGTGGGAGCTGTGAGGGTGACACCTGTGGGCAGAGGCAGCGCACGGAGCCGCCTGGCCGCGCCTCTGCCTAGGGATATGTCGCCGCTTGCGGGGGGGAACGCCTGAGGTGAGCACCACCTGGATCTGGCACCCCGAAATCCCTTCCGCACTCCAACCCCCACCCCTGAGCACCCTCCCACGCTCAAACTCCCTCCTTCCATTGGTAAGTATAACTCTTAGTTAACCGGAATTTTTGGCTAACCAGCACCTGCCATTCCCCCAACATGCCAGATAAAGCTCTTACGATATATAGAAAGTTTTACAAGTCCTCAAAAATTGTTGACCAACAGCCCACTACTTTCCCTGTTTCTGACTTCAACATCCCCTCTCTGCTGGAATTTATGCTCATACAAAAATGCTAGACAATGAAAGCTTGCCTGTTCTCCACAGTACAGGGTTAAGTCATGAAAACACTAAAGCTTTGCTTTGTTCGTGTATTGTTGGGTAATTTAAAGTTTATATCATTATTTTTCTATACTTTTAAAAACAAGCGGGCAAGATTAAATCCAAGACACTATTAGGCATAGACCCTGAAACTGGAAAGACATACATGCGTGCTTAACTTAACATACGGTGGGCAGTCAGCAACTTTGATGGGAGTACTCACCATGTGTAAACTTAAGCACTAATATATGGCTTTGCAGGATCAGAGCCATAGTGGTGTTATGTAGATCATGTTTTTAGACAATGTCTAATGCTCAGTTCAAATTGTTAGAATTTTCACTATAATTTGCTTTGGATGAAAAACTGGCTGACTATTTTTAAACCAACTTTGGGTTAAATTGCTTCAGACATTTTAAAACCAGAGTGCAAAATAAGTAACTGTCCTATTTTGGAGATACATTTCACACACAGACCCCTCAAAAATGGTTAATTCCACATAGAAAAATTTACAGAATATCGCAGTTATTTAGTACACACTTGCTTTTACATCCTCAAGATATTCTGCACCAGTATGAAAACACATTATCAATATTATAATTTAGGTTAGTTTGCACAAGCAGTGTACTATACAATGTACTACACAATATTTTTAGATAAGATTAATTTTAATGACATAAAATTAGTGTATGACCCACTAGATTAAGTGAACTGTAGGAACCTCTGGCATTTCCAGGAATTATTTATTTATGTAAAACAGAGAGTAGAGTCCTAGTACTCCAAAACCTATTCTGGAGAACAGTGTTTTAAACCTGATGGATCCACCACAGCACTCCATCAATACTGCTCCTGAAACTGAGAAAGGGATTGCTAAAAAGCAATGCAATGCAAAGTATTCTTTCCATGGCAGAAGGATCTGTTGAATTAAGAGCATTCTGGCAATGTTGTTAAATATCTTAGCACTTATAATAAAAAATAGTTGTAGAAATGTAAAAATAATCATGTTAGGCTACTGGATTTAGTAAGAACGGCATTGAGCAGAATAAGGTTATATAGCCAGTAAAGATGTATGATGATAATGGGTGAAGTTACTATATTTCAGGTTCCCCAAGAGAGGAGTCTGCCGGGGACGGGCGGGGGGCAGCTGGAGGGGGTATTTGGGGAGACACTAGAGGGGTGCATGTGTTACTGGGAGTGAGGGCTTGCCTACAAATGGAAATTGACCAAAATAGCTGTTCTGGAATAATGAGCCCGGCATAAGTCCCTGCGTGGGCACTTGTTGTGCCACGGGAGCGCCCTCTTCTGATTTACTTCAATCCACTTCGGAGCCACCGCGGATCCAGGTGCCGCCCTCCCGATGGCAACAGTCACAGCGGGGAGCAGCCAGGAAGGGTTTCAAACCCCGAGTAACAACCCCGGAGCGCCGCAGCCCCCGCCCGGAGCGGGCTCCCACACACCGCCGGGCCGGGGTGACGACACACAAGGAGGAAGCAAATCGTGACCGTTTTCAACCCAAAGCCCCATCCCGCCTAATTCGCAACCCCCGGACCAGGCGGTAGCAAGTCCTGGGAAGTAGCCAAGAAGGTCACGTCCGCGTGGCGGGAACTGCGACTAGTAGCAAAAGTGGAGGGCTGCTGGTTGTGCCGCTACACCGGCCCGTTGCTATCCCGCTCGGGCACCGCCCCGCTAGTTTAACCCCAACCGGACCGCGCCTGCGCTCGGGCCCCAGCACCCCCAGCCGCCTCCCCGCGCAACCCCCAGCGCGCGCAGCCTCCGCCAGGGGGCGCGGCTCGGGGCACCCGCCGGCCAGGGCGCGGCCGGGAGAGTCTCTGCCCCGCGGGCGCCGCCCCGGGCTCGGCCGCTACCGGGGACGCGGGGCTAGGCCGGCTCCTCCGCCGGCTGACACCGACCTGCCCGCGGCAATCGGATGCCGAGTAGCCCCGGGCGGGGAGTCCCCTTACCTCACACAGCCCGTGCCGGGTCCTTGTCCGTGCTGGTGGTGAGTCAGTGACCCTCGCAGAACCGTCCCGAACTAGTGCGCATGCGCAAGCGGGCAGAAGCCCTTCGCCGGCATCTGCGGTAAGTGTTAACCCTTCCCTCCCCTCTGCTCGTTTACTCTCCTCCCCGCTCTGTCTGACCGGCTGTCCCTCTGCGCCTGCGCGAGGCTACAGCACCCAGCCAATAGGCGTCCCTCCCCCCCCGTTTTGGAAGTGCTATGCAGCCCTCGCCCCGCATTCCATGGCTGCCCGCAGCACAGCGGGGAGAGGGATGATCTCGGTGGCGGAGGACGAGGGGGTTTAGGCCCGTCTCCCTGTAACGTTACTGGCGGGACAGTGCGGATTTCAGGGGACGTGACACGCGGGGACTCTGCAGATTCTGGGGCCGGGCAGATTTGGGGCAGAGGCATTTATCCAGCGCGCGCTCTCGCTGTTCCCTGTGGCCCAGCGGACCCCCACTAGTGCTCTCCATCGCCGCGGGCCTCCCCTCTTCCTGATCATTGTGCTAGCTTTCATTCCTGCTTCTGTGATGCAGAGGTGGATTAAGCCTTTGTGGCGCCCTGGGCCAGAGCAAATGGGGGCCCTGTGCTCCTGCCAGGGAAATGGGGTTGTGGCATGGGGGGTTACCCTGTTCTGCCCACCCGGCACTCCTGCCAGGGAGTGGGGCAAGCCCCCATGCCCCAACCCTGCTCCCTAGCAGGAGTCTGGGCAGGCAGAGTGGGTTGAGGCACAAGGGCACCCCCAATTGGCTGGGGCCCTTGGGCACAGGCCCCATTGGCTAATCCGCCACTGCTGTGGTGCATTCCCATGGTCTACCTACCTCATTGCCATCCCAATTCAGGGATAATGCTGCTGTATTCCCTTTCCATGGTCCAGTAATGGCACCCACTCTAAGCTCCCCGGCCAGCACCTCTTTTGGGTGCAGATCCATGTCTCTTTCTCCCTCCTAATCAGGGTATTTCCATGCTGCACAGTTCCCTGCCTACAAGGTGAATTCCCCAGCAAATCAGACTGCCTCAGCAGGCCTGCTTTGCCTTCTGAGAGATAACAAACAATGTAATCGCCTACAGTTAATTTACCACACAGTTCTTTTTATGCAAACACATTTATTATTAAGGTAAAAGCATTAGAGAGAAAACACATTAAAAACAATAAAAGAACCTACATCCATGCCAATAAGCTAGATCACTCCCAACTTCAACAAGGGCTCTGGCAGGTGAACAGTCCTTCAACCCCCACACTGGCGGTTCTGTTTGGTCACAGGTTCATAACACTGTTACCTCGGAACAATCATGCCCATGAATCTGAGAGTCCCTTCCTTATACCCTTTGGGTATTTGATCTGGCCTCACATAACAGGTGATCAGAAGACAAAAGGTCCCCTCCTCAAGAGCTAGCATCAAAAGATTGGGTTCAGAGGTGAGAAATTTACATTCCCTCCCTCCAGATATTTCCTAAGAAACTCACTTCACTTTAAAAGTTCACAGTTTCAAACAGTTGAAGCTCACAGCACTTCCTAGGGTTTACATTAGTCAGGTCTCCTCCCTGGAGACATTACATACAGTCCCACAACAAACATTTGCCTTTTGAATACAATGAACTTCTAAGAGTATGTCTACACTGGCAGAGTTACAGCACCGGCAGTTACAGCGCCGCTCAGAGAGTGCTGAAGGGAAACCGCTGTTGTGTGTTCACACTTTCAGCTGCCGGCGCAATAGCGTTTTCACACTTGCAGCACTTGCAGCAGTAATCAGAGCAGTGCACTCTGGGCAGCTGTCCCAGAGAGCATCTCTTCCTCTTCTGCCGCTAAGAGTTGGGGGAAGGTGGATGGGATTGCGGGGCATCCTGGGTCCTGTCCCCATCATGCATTGCTTCACATCCCAGCATTTGGCTTCCGTCCGCATTTGGCACTATCTTTCAACAGTTTGTGTACTGCACACTCTTCGGTCTGCAGGAATGGATCCCGCACTGTTGACCAATATGCTGCTCGGTCTCATTAACACATCACGAGTGGTAGTGGAGATATTCCTTAAACTACAAAGGCAAGAACAGTTCGACATTGATCTCACCACCTATAGTAGCTACAACACGAGATTACTTGTGGCATTCACGGAGGTGCTGACCACAGTGGAACGCCGCTTCTGAGCTCGGGAAACAAGCACTGAGTGGTGGGATCACACCGTCATGCACGTCTGGGATTACAAGCAGTGGCTGCAGAACTTTTGGATGAGGAAAGCCACATTCATGGGTCTATGTGATGAGCTCACCGCAATCCTGCGGGGCAAGGACACGAGAATGAGAGCTGCCCTGCCCTTGGAGAAGCGCGTGGCGATTGCACTGTGGAAGCTGGCTACTCCAGACTGCTACCAATCGGTCGCTAACCAATTTGGAGTGGGAAAGTCAACCGCTGGACTGGTGTTGACAAAAGTGTGCAGGGCTATTAATCGCATCCTGCTCCAAAAGATTGTGACTCTGGGCAACGTGTGTGACATTGTGGATGGCTTTGCACAAATGGACTTCCCTAACTGCGACGGGGCGATAGATGGCACGCATATTCCAATTCTGGCACCAGACCACCTAGCTGCCGAGTACATTAATCGGAAGGGGTATTTCTCAATGGTTCTCCAGGTGCTTGTGGATCACTGAGGGCGTTTCACAGACATTAACGCAGGCTGGTCTGGAAAGTGCATGATGCACGCATCTTGCGGAACACTTGCCTGTTCAGGAAGCTGCAAGCAGGGACTTTCTTCCCGGACCAGAAGATCACCGTAGGGGAAATTGATATGCCCATTGTGATATTGGGAGACCCTGCCTACTCTTTAATGCCGTGGCTTATGAAGCCATACACGGGGCACCTTGACAGCAGCAAGGAGTGGTTCAACAATAGGCTGAGCAAGTGCAGAATGACTGTTGAGTGTGCTTTTGGCCGTTTAAAGGCCCGCTGGTGCTGCCTATATGGGAGGCTGGACCTGGCCGATGACAATATTCCTATGCTTATAGCCGCGTGCTGTACGCTTCATATTTGTGAAGGGAAGGGTGAAAGCTTCACTCAGGGCTGGACTACTGAGGCTCAGCACCTGGAGGCTGAATTTGAATAGCCAGAGACCAGGGCTATTAGAGGGGCGCAGCGTGGGGCCATAAGGATCAGGAATGCCTTGAGGCAGCAATTTGAAGCTGAAAGCCACTAATATTTGTTGCTATGCTCGGGAGTGCAGTGCTCGTAATGCTAGAAGGTGATTGTGATTGATGCAGACGATGCACTATGAAGGCTTAAGAAAATTACCTGTTGCTTTGCAGGGCTCTGTTTGCTTTCAATTAATGGAATAAAGATTGCTTTCAAATCAAAACAATTCTTTTTTTAAAAAAAAACAACAACCGGAGGAGAGGGACAAATGAAAAAACACATCAGCACTGAGGGGAATAGGAAAAGGGAGGGTCTCAGGAGGTGGTGGGGTCCCGGGACGGTTAAAGATTTGTGTATGTCTAGGTATAGATTCATAGATTCTAGGACTGGAAGGGACCTCGAGAGGTCATCGAGTCCAGTCCCCTGCTCTCATTGCAGGACCCGATACTGTCTAGACCATCCCGGATAGACCTTTATCTAACCTACTCTTAAATATCTCCAGAGATGGAGATTCCACAACCTCCCTAGGCAGTTTATTCCAGTGTTTAACCACCCTGACAGTTAGGAACTTTTTCCTAATATCCAACCTAAACCTCCCTTGCTGCAGTTTAAGCCCATTGCTTCTTGTTCTATCCTTAGAGGCTAAGGTGAACAAGTTTTCTCCCTCCTCCTTATGACACCCTTTTAGATACCTGAAAACTGCTATCATGTCCCCTCTCAGTCTTCTCTTTTCCAAACTAAACAAACCCAATTCTTTCAGCCTTCCTTCATAGGTCATGTTCTCAAGACCTTTACTCATTCTTGTTGCTCTTCTCTGGACCCTCTCCAATTTCTCCACATCTTTCTTGAAATGCGGTGCCCAGAACTGGACACAATACTCCAGTTGAGGCCTAACCAGCACAGAGTAGAGCGGAAGAATGAGTTCTCGTGTCTTGCTCACAACACACCTGTTAATGCATCCCAGAATCATGTTTGCTTTTTTTGCAACAGCATCACACTGTTGACTCATATTTAGCTTGTGGTCCACTATAACCCCTAGATCCCTTTCTGCCGTACTCCTTCCTAGACAGTCTCTTCCCATTCTGTATGTGTGCAACTGATTGTTCCTTCCTAAGTGGAGCACTTTGCATTTGTCTTTGTTAAACTTCATCCTGTTTACCTCAGACCATTTCTCCAATTTGTCGAGACCATTTTGAATTATGACCCTATCCTCCAAAGCAGTTGCAATCCCTCCCAGTTTGGTATCATCTGCAAACTGAATAAGCGTACTTTCTATGCCAATATCTAAGTCGTTGATGAAGATATTGAACAGAGCCGATCCCAAAACAGACCCCTGAGGAACCCCACTTGTTATACCTTTCCAGCAGGATTGGGAACCATTAATGACTACTCTCTGAGTACGGTTATCCAGACAGTTATGCACCCACCTTATAGTAGCCCCATCTAAGTTGTATTTGCCTAGTTTATCTATAAGAATATCATGCGAGACCGTATCAAATGCCTTACTAAAGTCTAGGTATACCACATCCACAGCTTCTCCCTTATCCACAAGACTCGTTAGCCTATCAAAGAAAGCTATCAGATTGGTTTGACATGATTTGTTCTTTACAAATCCATGCTGGCTATTCCCTATCACCTTACCACCTTCCAAGTGTTTGCAGATGATTTCCTTAATTACTTGCTCCATTATCTTCCCTGGCACAGAAGTTAAACTAACTGGGGTCTGTAGTTTCCTGGGTCGTTTTTATTTCCCTTTTTATAGATGGGCACTATATTTGCCCTTTTCCAGTCTTCTGGAATCTCTCCTGACTCCCATGATTTTCCAAAGATAATAGCTAGAGGCTCAGATACCTCCTCTATTAGCTCCTATCATATCCAACCTTCTCCTTTAGAGTACAGTGAAGCAGGTACTGTACTTCAGCAGGGCCAAACTGCTGAGGGATGGGTGTTGAGTGCAGTGGGTAGTGGGAGTCCACACTCCTGGACTGTGAGGAGGGAGCAGTGGAATGCTGCGGGTAGAGAGTGGAGCCAGAGGGTTGATAACTGTGTGTTGGCAGGTGTGTGTGGGGAGCATGGGAAAGAGTTTTGTGACAGCGGCTGCAGGGGAGGGTGGGCACAGAGTTGCTTGGTTTGAAGAGCTAGTATCGCCTGGAGAGTGTCCACTTGGCGCTCCATAACTGTTAGGAGCTGTCCGTGGCTTCTTTCTGGTGTGCCACGTTCTCCTTTCGGTCCCTCTTCTTGCTGTCAACATTTCAAAGGAATCCAGCTAAGCTTGTTGATTTTAGAGGACTTAGAAAAGTTGTCCTTTTAGCTGTGATGCAGCCTTAACTATAGTGGCACTCCCACACCACTATAATAACAGAGATACTCCCTGCCTCAAAGAATTCAGTCAACGTGAATTGGTGGATGTGTGCAGGGTTTATGCATGGGTTGGGGTGCACTCGCAGAGCTGTGGGATGGAGGGTGGTTGGGGTGCACTGATAGAGCTGAGGGTGCAGGAGGGTTCGGGTGCAGGGTTGGAGTGCACTGGAAGAGCTGTAAAGTGCAGGAAGATTGGGGTGCACTGTCAGAGCTATGGGTGAAGGGATTTGGGGTGCACCTACAGAGTTGTGGTGTGCAGGGGATTGGGATGCACCTGCAGAGGTGTGGGTGCAGGGTTGGGGTACACTGGCTGAGCTGAGGGGGAAAAGGGTTGGGGTACATTGGCAGAGATGTGGATGCATGAGGACTGGGGTGCAGTAGCAGAGCTGGAGTGTGCCATGCCTCCCTCACCTGATCCCCCAACCTCTCTCCCCTCCCCACCACTCATCCCCATGTATCCCTCTGGTTTCATGAACAGTAACTTAAAGCAGCCCTCTTGATAAAACCTGTACATTCTAGATCTCACAACTTCATATTGCCTACTTCCCTGACCTATCACTTCTTCATCCACCGTGAGATTTACTGGATCTATTTTGACTTCAGTAATCCACATCGTAAGGCCCAAATTGTGAGTAAGAAGCTTCTTCTCCTTGTATGGCTGTGCTGGGGCAACTCACAACAACCACCTCTGAGCTCTCCAGATTGCTTGTTCCACACAGACGCCTACTCAGACCAGTAGCTGAAAAGCCACAATCTAGCCTTAAGGGCTTGATCCTGTTTCCACTGAGGTCAGTGGCAAAACTTTCACTGGCTTCAGTAGATAAAGGACTGGTCCCCAAATTCCCCATACAATGAACTATATTTATCAGTAGGGCTGTCAAGCGATTAAAAAAATTAATTGCGATTAATCGCACTGTTAATAATAGAATACCATTTATTTAAATATTTTTGGATGTCTTCTACATTTTCAAATATATTGATTTCAATTACAACACAGAATACAAAGTATACAGTGCTCACTTTATATTTATTTTTTATTACAAGCATTTGCACTATAAAAAAACAAAAAAAATAGTATTTTTCAATTCACATAATACAAGTACTGTAGTGAGTGACAGAGTCCTGTGGCACCTTATAGACTAACAGACGTATTGGAGCATAAGCTTTCGTGGGTGAATACCCACTTCGTCAGACGCATGTAGTGGAAATTTCCAGAGGCAGGTATAAATATGCAGGCAAGAATCAGTCTAGAGATAACGAGGTTAGTTCAATCAGGGAGGATGAGGCCCTCTTCTAGCAGTTGAGGTGTGAACACCAACGGAGGGGCAACTGCTTTTGTAGTTGGCTAGCCATTTACAGTCTTTGTTTAATCCTGAGCTGATGGTGTCAAATTTGCAAATGAACTGAATTCAGCAGTTTCTCTTTGAAGTCTGGTCCTGAAGTTTTTTTGCTGCAGGATGGCTACCTTTAAATCTGCTATTGTGTGTCCAGGGAGGTTGAAGTGTTCTCCTGCAGGTTTTTGTATATTGCCATTCCTAATACACTGCTACCTTGATATAACGTGACCCGATATAACATGAATTCGGATATAACGCGATAAAGCAGTGCTCCGGGGGTGGGCGGGGGGGCCCTGTGCACTCCGGTGGATCAAAGCAAGTTCAAAATAATGCGGTTTCCCCTATAACGCGGTAAGATTTTTTGGCTCCCGAGGACAGCGTTATATCGAGGTAGAGGGGTATCTGACTTGTGTCCATTTATCCTTTTACGTAGGGATTGTCCAGTTTGGCCGATGTACATAGCAAAGGGGCATTGCTGGCACATGCTGGCATATATTACATTGGTGGATGTGCAGGTGAATGAACTGGTGATGTTGTGGCTGATCTGGTTAGGTCCTATGATGGTGTCACTGATGTAAATACGTGGGCAGAGTTGGCATCGAGCTTTGTTGCATGGATTGGTTCCTGAGTTAAGAGTTACTATGGTGCGGTGTGTGGTTGCTGGTGAGAATATGCTTAAGGTTGGCAGGTTGTCTGTAGGTGAGGACTGGCCTGCCTCCCAAGGCCTGTGAAAGCGAGGGATCGTTGTCCACGATGGGTTGTAGATCACTGATGATGCTTAGAAGAGGGCCTCATCCTCCCTGATTGAACTAACCTCGTTATCTCTAGACTGATTCTTGCCTGCATATTTATACCTGCCTCTGGAAATTTCCACTACGTGCATCTGACGAAGTGGGTATTCACCCACGAAAGCTTATGCTCCAATACGTCTATTAGTCTATAAGGTGCCACAGGACTCTTTGTCGCTTCTTACAGATCCAGACTAACACGGCTACCCCTCTGATACAAGTACTGTCGTGCAATCTCTTTATCATGAAAGTTGAACTTACAAATGTAGAATTATGTCCAAAATAACTGCATTCAAAAATAAAACAATGTAAAATTTTAGAGCCTGCAAGTCCACTCAGTCCTACTTCCAATCGCTCAGACAAACAAGTTTGTTTACATTTGCAGAAGGTAATGCTGCCCGCTTCTTGTTTAAAATGTCGCCTGAAAGTGAGAACAGGTGTTCTCATGGCACTGTTGTAGCTGGCGTTGCAAGATATTTACGTGCCAGATGTGCCAAAGATTCATATGTCCCTTCATACTTCAACCATCATTCCAGGGGACATGTATCGATTCTGATGATGGGTTCTGCTCGATAATATCGAAAGCAGTGCGGACTGATGCCTGTTCATTTTCATCATCTGAGTCAGATGCCCCCAAAGAAGGTTGATTTTCTTTTTTGGCAGTTCGGGTTCTGTAGTTTCCACATCGGAGTGTTGCTCTTTTAGGACTTCTGAAAGTATGCTTCTCACCTCGTCCCTCTCAGATTTTGGAAGGCCCTTCAGATTCTTAAACCTTGGGTCAAGTGCTGTAGCTATCTTTAGAAATCTCACATTGGTACCTTCTTTGCATTTTGTGAAATCTGCAGTGAAAGTGTTCTTACCATGAACAAAATGTGCTGAGTCATCATCCGAGACTGCTATAACATGAAATATATGGCAGAATGCGGGTAAAACAGAGCAGGGGACATACAAATATCCCCCAAGGAGTTCAGTCACAAATTTAATTTACGCATTTTTTTTTAACGAGCGCCATCAGCATGGAAGCGTGTCCTCTGGAATGGTGGCCGAAGCATGAAGGGGCATACAAATGTTTAGCATATCTGGCACGTAAATACCTTGCAATACTAGCTACAAAAGTGCCATGTAAATGCCTGTTCTCACTTTCTGGTGACATTGTAAATAAGAAGAGGGCAGCATTATCTCCTGTAAATGTAAACAAACTTGTTTGTCTTAGCGATTGGCTGAACAAGAAGTAGGACTGAGTGGACTTATAGAGCTCTCAAGTTTTACATGGTTTTGTTTTGGAGTGCCGTTATGTAACAAAAAAAAAAAGAAAAAGAAGAAAATCTACATTTGTAAGCTGCACTTTCACGACAAAGGGTAGGTCTACACTTACCTGGTAGTTCGGCAGCGAGCGATCGAACTTCTGGGTTCGACTTATCGCGTCTTGTCTGGACGCGATAAGTCAAACCAGGAAGTGCTCGCCGTCGACTGTGGTACTCCTGCTCGGCGAGAGGAGTACCACGGAGTCGACGGGGGAGCCTGCCTGCCGCGTGTGGACCGAGGTAAGTTCGAACTAAGGTACTTCGAACTTCAGCTACGTTATTCACGTAGCTGAATTTGCGTACCTTAGTTCGACTTGGGGGGTTAGTGTAGACCTGCCCAAAGAGATTGCACTACGGATTGTATGAGGTGAATTGAAAAATATTATTACTTTTGTCTATAATTTTTACGGTGTAAATATTTGTAATAAAGCTAATATACACTTTGATTTCAATTACAACACAATACAATATGTATGAAAATGTAGAAAGCTGAGCTTTCTGCTGCATAAACCTGCAGTGCCTGCCTGTAACATTATTGTGTTGAATGTGCAGCATGGGACATGGATCCCTGCCTGGGAGAAGACACCTGTTTAAACTCAAATATCTACTATCATTAGCTAAATAGCATTTTACATGTTATGAAAACTTGCTTGTCTTTTGTACTTGTATGGCCCTGATTACCTTAGTAATTAAGTGCCTCAGAATCTTTAATATATTTATCCTTATAATACCCCTGAGATGTAGGGAAATGCTATTATCTCCTTTTTACAGATGGAAAACTGAAGAACAGAGAGACTAAGTCCAAGGTCTTATAGGAAGTCTGTGACCATGTAGGGACTTGAGCCCAGGTCTCCCAAGTCGTAGGTTAGCTCCCTAACCACTGGACAATACTGCCGCACATGTGAGCTTGTAAAACATGGGTTGGTTTTTTTCAAACTCTGTCCTGTACATTCTTAAAAGGAAGAAATAGAAAATAAAACATACATTACTGTCGTGCTTTAGAAAGGTATTGGACTGTTCTGTTCTGTAGGGCTGTCACTCTGTTTAGCCACAAAAGAGGGAGATGGAGAATGAAGAAGGGCTCTAGGTCAAACCAGGTATCCCCTCCAATAATATAAGCAGCTTCTTATCTCTTTAGTTAACGGTTCACTCTGCTGGTTTACATTATTAATTCATTTATTGTTTTCATCAATACTTTGTACTGTACAAAAAAATACTTTAAAATACAAAACCAAAGATAAAAATTTCATTTGGTTGCATAATGGCAATAGAATAAAATAAATGGAAAGATTCATGTCACAGAGGTGATGTCCGCTTACCAATCCATTCTCTTTTTAGCAGTATCAACCACTCCCAAGTTTTGGTAGCTGGTGGATTAGTTAGTTTACTTGCCATAGGCATCCTGTGCCAGTTGTGACCGGAACACTTTCTGTCTTATAAATATTTCAAATTGACCAACATCAAATATTTATTAAATGGGTTAAACTATTGTTTCAAGTAACCACAACTGTTCTACATTAAAAATATACATTTATTTTTAGAGATAGGGCTCAATTCTACCCACAGTTATGCAGATGCAACTCCCACTGAAGTTGGTGGGAATTGTTTCTGGGTGGCTGAGGGCCGAATCAGGCCTGAACCCATTCTAAATGTAAGTTGTGTTTGGCTTTAGCTCAGTGTTTTTTCTGGTGATCTTTGTTTCCATCCAGTTCACCAATTAGCTACTCTAAATATGAATTTGTATCTTCTATAAACTGATCTTCATTATCAAGGTATTCCAGAATAATGTTTCCACCATTATATAATGGACACTCTTGATTGGATAGCCAAGTAGCCAATGTGTGGTCCAATGGCAAAGCTTCTCCAGATACAGTATGACACAGCCTTAATTTCTGCAAGAAATGCCCCCCGCAAAAAAATCTTGTTGTTAATTCATATTCATGCATGAAAGACAGAAAAAAATTATAACATTAAATGAAAATTGCTACCACTGATTTACCTTGGCTGTTGATTTGTTGTTGTCATTTTTAAGGTCTGCTAAGCAAGCTGCAAAATCTACTACTTTGCCAATACTCCACTTACTGCAAAAGAACATGGATTTGCTCTTCTCCTTGCTTCCCTTAGGTAAAAACACTTGAAAGTAAATTCTTTCTGTCTACAGTAAGAAACAGAGAAACATACACTCAGGAGAAACGAACAATCACAAACACACATCAATTAATTTTGCTGGTCTAAAGAGAATTAAGCTGACATGTACATTATTAATTATTATTATTATTATTAATCACTTTATACTGCAGTACTCCCCAAAGGCCTCAGTCGAGATTAGGCTCCCATTGTGCTAGATGCTGTTACAAATACCTATGACGAGAAAGTCCCTGCCCTGGCTATCAGACAATAATGATCGCTTTGAAGAGGAAAAAGGTACACCTCTACCCCAATATAACGCGACCCGATATAACACGAATTCTGATATAACTTGGTAAAGCAGTGCTCCAGGCAGGCGGGGCTGCGCACTCCGGTGGATCAAAGCAAGTTCGATATAACACAGTTTCACCTATAACGCAGTAAGATTTTTTGGCTCCCGAGGACAGCGTTATATCGAGGTAGAGGTGTAGTTTAAAGAGGTAATGCTGGTTGGGCTCCCGTGCTGGTGTGTGTCAGGAATACGATATGTCACAATATTGTGGAAGTCCCAAGCTGGAAAGCAAACAAAAGGCTACTGGTAGTCATGTACACTGTGGAGCCGATGTGCTTGAGTTCTGATGATAAAGAGCAATCAGTGATATCAGAGGTGCCTGCCAGCACTTTTGTCTAGGCCAGCTTCTCAACCTTCATCCCATCCCTCCTCCCTGTAGGTACCAAAAGCTTTGTGGCCTTCCCCAGGACTGAAACATTTATAAGAGAGGGTACTATTACAATCTTTATTGCCTAAAAGATGCATATTTTAAATATGAAGTAGGGACCACCTGTTTTTTTCTGGTTTGTTTCCCCTTCATACTTGTTTCTCTTGTTTCATCAACTTCTATTTTATGTTCTATAAACACAATAGATAGGTTCGCCTTTGCCAGGTGCCAGCTGAAAGCAAGTAAGCAAGATAAAAAATATTTCTTCTTTTCATTGGTTTTACTTGGGTTTCCCCTAGAAAGAATTCATACCTCCCAACCCTCACCACCCCTAAGTCTGTGGGCTTGTCTTCACTGCAGTTAACTCAAGTAATAACTTTAGCGCTGACCCTAACCCTGAATTCCATCCACACACAAAAACCTTTAACTCAAGCGTGGTGGTGTTTTTAACTCAAGTTAGCTGGCCCAAGAGGAGATATAGGCTGAAACTCAAACAAGCGCAACTCATAACCTACTAACATGACCACTCAATAGCTGGATGCAGGATAGTGCCACTCTACTGCCGATAGTCCTCCAATGCTTTCCCACAATTCCTACTGTGTGCCCAGAAAGGACAGACAAGTTCTCTCACAATTCACTGGGACAGAATTCAGACAGTGGCTCAGCATACTGCAATACTAATCATGAGATATGCCTCCATAAGTCTCTGCAACACCTGAGTGAGTACAATGCCAGGGCAGACATAGCAACTTGACTGTTATTTCACAATCTGGCTACTCTCACTCAAGCCAGGCAAACTCAAGAGGAGTAACTTGAGTTTATTCTGAAGTCAAGACATATCCTGGGAAACAATCTAGAAAAAAACCTACAAATCTAGAAAGGGTTCGACAAGAAAAATTTGAGGGCTTAACTAGACCAACTTTCCAGCTGTGAAAAGTGATGCAGCAGAGAGGGATCCAAGGGACATCTGTCACTAAGCTGAAGGGAGAGTTGGGGAGAATAGCACAGAATGAGGGCTGGGAAGAGAGTTTGAGAAGGGAACTGAAAAGAGAGTAGAATTGTGGGTTGGAGTTTAAATTACATCTGTGATAGATTATCACTATTCTACATGATTAAACAATTAAACTCCAGTTAAGCAAATGAATAATGAAAGGAATTAACATAGAGCCATTTGTGCTGTGGGTTACAATCTTTAGAGTTAGGGAACAGCAATTTAATTTCCTTATAACCAAAAAACCCAAACTCATTATGTTACCTCCTGCATCTCAAGACGTTAATCACTGTCTCCATTCGTACATCTATTAAAATGGCATAATCTAAGGATTGTGCGGCAAGCAGGACTTCACATTAAGATTGCTACCTAAACAGGAATGTTTAATTTGTACTCCAAGCATGTGGAGATTTGTAGTAGAGAAAAAGAAGTCATAATAGGATTCAGAGAGGGAAGAGCTACGTTTGTTTTACAATAATTAAATGTAAAACAAGACAAAGCCTAATGGTAAAAATGATGAAATGCATTGTATATGATGTGGCCAATATATAAAATTACAAATTGGTCTAGAATGAAATCCTGCAAGAGGGAAATAGAAAGACATTTACAAACTAAAAATCACCCTGGCTTGAAAAAAAAAAGGAGCTGTTGTTCTGAATGATCATAGTGAGAAACAATGAAGAATCAGTGAAGTAATGGATGCTGCTGACCTTAGCTATGGTGAAATATGTAGCTCAGCTAAACTGTAGAAGTGTGAACAAATCTTGTTTTATCACTCAAAGCTCAGGCCAAGTATGAGCTAGATTTCTCCAGGCTGGCACAAAGATATGTAAATTGCACCCTCTATACACCAACCAGGGTCACTACATCCACATGAGAGGGCAGGCAGGGCTTCAATTGTGAACCTCTCTCAGGGGTTATTGGCTTTAAGACTTAGGTCATGTCTATGCTTTAGTGGCACAGCTATGGTACTGCAGCTGTGCCGCTGTAGCATAGATGCTTCCTTCATTGTTGGAAGGGGTTTTCTGTCAATGTAAGTAATCCATCTCTCTGAGAGGCAGTACCTAAGTCAATTATGTCTACAGTGGGGATTAAGCTGAACTAACTATGTCACACAGGGCACAACATTTTTCACAGCCCTTAGTGGTGTAGACCAGGCCTTCTTTTGGACTGCAATTTGTTCATGGTTAGTGTCGCAGATTAATTTGCTGTTTAAATAGCAAACTACATGTCCATTTTCTCTCTCACGCACAATATAAGAGAATTTGCTTTCAGGCAGGAGATTCAGGCCCTGATCCTGCATATGCTGAATTTTACACATGAGTACTCCACTGAGTTTAATAGGACTACTCTTGTGTGTGAAGTTAAGCAGGAGTGTAAATGATTGTGTTTTCAGGGGCTAATTCAGAAACAAAAATAAATAAACAGAATACTTTTTTTTAATATTCTGTTTTACTCTAAATGAGAGTAAAATTAACAATAAAAGTCTAGAAATCTGTTTATATCCTTAAATAAATAGAGTAAATCAGAAACACGGATGCGGTTTGAAGGCAACTGCTTATGACTGACCTGTGGCAAGGACTTATCCCCACACGCGTGCATTTTCAGTTTCATTAGTGCCACCTTTGCTGCTGTTTCACTGTTTTTTGCTCCTTTCCGTCTTTTGCTTCTTACTGCCTCCTCTTTTTTAGAATCTGAGGAAAATATTATTTCTGAATGTTACTCCAAGTCACGTTTTCTTTCACTCTGTTACAAATGAAATTACCATTGTGTCTATTGTCACAAAAGTTTAGAGTTCACTGCACTGGAATAATTTAGATCTGCCTCTATGGGTGTGCCCACGCTGCAGCGGAGGCGAGCCTCCCAGCCAAGGTAGACAGACTCACGATAGCAGGGCTTGAGCTAGCGTACCAAAATAGCGGTATGGACATGGCAGCTCAGACTACAGCTCGGACCCTCAAGCCCACCTGTCCCCCTAAGTTTGAGACATACTCTTTGTGAGTGGATCCCCTTCTGTTCCATGCATCCGGGCAACCATCATACAATTGCTGGTACTCTGAGTACTAGGGAGTCTGGCCAGTCCTACTGGAATTAGTAACTAGGGCTGTCAAGTGATTAAAAAAATTAATCACGATTAATGACACTGTTAAACAATAATAGAATACCATTTAATTAAATATTTTTGGATGTTTTCTACATTTTCAAATATATTGATTTCAATTACAACAGAGAATACAAAGTGTACAGTGCTCACTTTATATTTATTTTTGATTACAAGTATTTGCATTGTAAAAATGATGAAAGAAATAGTATTTTTCAATTCATCTCATACAAGTACTGTAGTGCGATCTTGTCGTGAAAGTGCAACATACAAATGTAGATTTTTTTTGTTTGTTACATAACTGCACTCCAAAACAATGTAAAACTTTAGAGCCTGCAAGTTCACTCAGTCCTACTTCTTGGTCAGCCAATCTCTCAGACAAACAAGTTTGTTTACATTTGCAGGAGATAATGCTGCCTGTTTCTTGTTTACAATGTCACTGTTGTAGCCGGCATCGCAAGATATTTACGTGCCAGATGCGCTAAAGATTCATATGTCCCTTCATGCTTCAACCACCATTCCAGAAGACATGCGTCCATGCTGATGATGGGTTCTGCTCGATAACAATCGAAAGCAGTGTGGACTGACGCATATTCATTTTCATCCTCTAGTCAGGTGCCACGAGCAGAAAGTTGATTTTCTTTTTTGGTAGTTTGGGTTCTGTAATTTCCACATCGGAATGTTGCTCTTTTCAGACTTCTGAATGCAAGCTCCACACCTCGTCCCTCTCAGATTTTGGAAGGCACTTCAGATTCTTAAACCTTGGGTCGAGTGCTTTAGAAAGCATTTCCTTAGAAATCTCACATTGGTACCTTCCTTGTGTTTTGTCAAATCTGCAGTGAAAGTGTTCTTAAAATGAACATATGCTGGGGTCATCATCCGAGACTGCTATAACATGAAATATATGGCAGAATGCAGGTAAAACAGAGCAGGGGACATACAATTCTCCCCCAAGAAGTTCAATCACAAATTTAATTAACTCATTTTTTTTTAAATTAGCGTCATCAGCATGGAAGTATGTCCTCTGGAATGGTGGCCGAAGCATGAAGAGGCATACAAATGTTTAGCGTATGTGGCATGTAAATACCTTGCAATGCCAGCTACAAAAGCCAGTTCTCACTTTCTGATGACATTGTAAATAAGAAGAGGGCAGCATTATCTCCTGTAAATGTAAACAAATTTGTTTGTCTTAGCAACTGGCTGAACAAGAAGTAGGACTGAGTGGACTTGTAGGCTCTAAAGTTTTACATTGTTTTGCTTTGGAGTGCAGTTATTTAACAAACAAAAAAATCTACATTTGTATGTTGCACTTTCATGACACAGAGATCGCACTACAGTACTTGTATGAGGTGAATTGAAAAATACTATTTCTTTTGTTTATCATTTTTACAGTGCAAATATTTGTAATAAAAATAATTTACACTTTGTATTCTGTGTTGTAATTGAAATCAATATATATGAAAATGTAGAAAAAGATCCAAAATATTTAATAATTTTCAATTGGTATTCTATTGTTTAACAGAGCGATTAAAACTGCGATTAATTTTTTTAATCGCGATTAATTTTTTGAGTTAATCGCGTGAGTTAACTGCGATTAATCGACAGCCCTATTAGTAACTGGGCCAGAGAAATGTGCTGGGATGGAGCAGAAAGAGACAACGTCCTCTGCACTGATCTGTGGCTGCAAAGCAGCACTGGGGGAGCATAAGCTACATGAGCTGAACAGATGTAGAAAGTGATACTTCTAAATGTGCTTCACCACAACATCCCTGAGGTACTATTCCAGCCCCTCCGCTACACAAACATAACGTGGCCATGTCTGGCAGTGCTCCTTAGTGTAGGTCTAGCCCACAAGGCCATAAAAGTGCCCACTCTGTGGCCAAACTTTGCTACTATGAGGGCTGCCCGGGCAACATGCCAGCAGCCTAAGGTTTGCACCCAATCTGCATATATTTTTACCTAATATTTTTACTAATCCACCTAATCACAATACTTACCTTTCATCGTAACAGAAACTGCTATTTAGACTTGATTAGCAATAAAATCCAGTCTCCATCAGCTTTGTCCTCATCCCGGATTTGCAGGGAAAGGGCAGCCTGGGCCACATCTGGACTTTAGGGACATCTGCCATAGTGTATCATGTCTCCAAATATAGGAGCAGGGCTACACATGGGCACTCACAGGCAGGCATTATCCATTCAAGGAACCTTAATTCTTTTGACAAGCTTGGACCTCTAGACTAACACAAAAGCTCAAACAGCTCACTGAAGAAAATAATACAATAAATATCCTATGGTACTTGCCTATAATATCTTTAACTAGCTTCTGAGTAGCAGCCATGCGAGGTTTAGGGGTATCCAGTTTCTCACACTCATGGTCTGACTGATGACGGTGTCTATAAACAATAGAACAGCAAACTCTCATTAGATGTTCCATATGTTAACAACAGAGCATAGGTGTTTCAACATTTTGCTCTGCTCACCTTAAGCAAAACTGTTTCTTGCAGTGGGGGCATAAAACTGGTAAAAGCTCTTTTCCATTGCAGCCCTTATACGTGCATGGGTAAGATCGATGTTCGTCCAATTTCATGCTCTCGCTTCTTATATTCACCTAAACATTATTAAGAAACATGCAGTGTAAATACACATATGTAATGAAAAATAATGTGCATCCTTATCCAACTTGCTTTAGTGCTTTGATTCTGACATTACAGAAAAACAGGAAATTAATTTAGAGTGCTTTAAGGGAGACCTGCAAGCTTTAAACAAACAAACACAAAAGTTCTCCACTTGCAGCTATGTGAATTGAACATCCCCAATAACCAGATTTTGTGGGGTTTTGATGTCTTGCAAAGAAATCACAAATTATCAACTTACCTCAGAACAGCCATGAGAATCCCGGCTTCTATGTTGAAGGCTTAAAGTTAAAAGAAAAAAAGTCCCCATCACTATCCAAATTTCAAAAAAGCAAAAAGAAAACATGAGCCCATATAAGTGTTTGATAAGTTGTAATGTAGCATGGCTTTCATCATGATCAAATTTCAACTAAATAACCACCATTTTCTTCCAAAACTTGTACCAGCATACAGATTTTTATCACCAAGGGGATTGGTTTTAAAACTAAAAGTGTCATATTGCTCTTGACAGCGTATGATGGTTTAGTTCTCAAAAATTAGGCCCCAATTCAGCAAAGTACTTTTAGTGAAAGGGGCTACTCACATGCTTAAAACTAAGGCCCAGATCCACAAATCAACTTAGCTGGCTAAGCCCCCGATCTAGTCCCAGTTTTAAGCCCCTCAGTGATCCATAAAATCCCACTCAGCTACTGCCTAACCGTAAACTCGCTCAGCACCTACATTTTTGCTGTAAAAGTTCCCTGGCCACCCAAGTTTCTGCCTCTAGACATGTGCATCCAATCTCATGCCTAAACCCCAGTGCAACCCACAAACGGGGGGTAATGGAGGAGCACCTATCTTTCTTGAATAGTCCAATCCGGTAACCATGCTCTGAGCATGCCTACCAGCCTGAGACACGTTCAAAATCCAGGAAGGGGGCTGGAGGTGTGTGCCTCCCTTATAACTTTCAGCCCAGTGGCTAGAGCCCTCACCCAGGATGTAGCAGACCCAGTCAACAGAGCAGAGGGTCTGGACCCTGGGTCTCTCATCTTCCAGATGGGTGCTCTAATTACCAGGCTAGAGAGACATTCTCACTCCCTCTCTCTGACCCAATGACTATTTAATTATTTCTCCAAAGTAGAACATCTTCAACAGGAGAGACTGAGGAAGACTCACATCAGAATCTAATTAATTTGAGTGTCACATCAAATATATATATAGAACATTTATTTATCAAGATTCTTAGAACTGGAAGCAGTAAGTTAAACGAGTTCGTTTGACCATATATTACCAGAAAGCAATAAGAAGCGTAAGAAGCCTATGAGCAGTGAGCTGCTTTATCTGACAGCTTAATTGGGAAAGAAAAGAGCTAAATTTATAGTACGCATTCCAAGAATTTTAACTCCAACGTAGGGAACTCTAAGTGAGACAGCTCTGTTTTGATCTGGCTGCGTACAAAAATAGTCTTCCTGTTGACTTAAATCGGAGGTACCAAAAGCACAAGCTGAAGACCAAATATGCCCTATGGAGTATGGCCATCTTCTTTGTCTAATTGCACTCATTCACAAAAGACCCAGAGAAATAAAATAGGACATTAATAAGAATTCATGATATCTGTTCCTGAATTTATGCAACAAATAACTTTTTATCTCCTCTTTTATTAAATCAAAAGTGACACCCTCCTTGATTTTTCTATTCGGCTTAAAATACTGTAACATTTCCTTTTTGGTAGTTGGATTCAAGTTTAAGTGTGTCTAAGATCTTATATTATATGATGTCTTACCAAAAAACTCCTGAACAGCCATCACATACAAAGGGCAGAAAATCTGAAACCAAAAGAGAGGGTTTTTTTAATTAGCTACGGTAATTATTTAGCTAATAGTTTTTAATCTAAATATTTATAAGGTTAACTACCAATGCACACAAGAAATAAATGCAAAAATGTCTTCCCTACCAAAGCATTCAAACCAATTTACATTCAGCCCTTCATACAGTGCCTGCATTAATATTTAAGAACTTGGACCAAGTCTGATTTGCTAATTCTACAGACTCAAAAAGACTAAAAAAGTTCAATCTACTTAACAATGTTGTTGTTTTTTTTGTAGCACAGTATACTCTAGTTTGCTACTGCTATTAAAAAAATAAGAGGTAAAATGAAGTGCATTCATGTATATTCTACGAGTAGGAATTTGAAGTGTACTTCTGTAAGCAGTGCTAACAGGTTTTTTTTTATATAAAATCAATTTAAACAAAAACCTGAAGAAAAGCAAGCTGTATTTTATCAGTGTCAGCCAATTTATTATTTATGACAAGATCACTCTGATCATTACCCCAGTTACAGTTTGATGGAGTACAAGGGGGAATCTTTGCTTTTGTACAACTATTATAAGGTGATGCACAAATCAGTCTAGTCTTTTGATATATACATTCATCCCTTAATTCTGTGGCAAATCTAGATATTTAAGCTATTATGTAGAATGACTGGTGCAATCAGTCATATATGAATGCTTTATTTTTTACGGGGTGAAACCATGTCTAGTACTTAGGCCATGGTACTGGGCATCAGTCCAGTTTACTAGGCTCTATTCCTGGTTCTACTGCTAACTTCCTGTATAAACTCAGGCAAGTCACTTAGTCCAGTGTGTGACCTTTACTCATAATGATGAGCACTTACTCAAGAAAGTAATCTCACTGACTTCAACAAGACTATTCGTATTAGTAAATGATTATAACATGAATAAGGGTTGCACAACTGCACCCCATATCTTTCTATTTGTCAGTTTCCGCATCCGCAATTGCGATTTCATAATACACAGGTGTGATGTTTCCCTAATTAATGTTTGTAAAGCATTATTAGAACTTTTGATGAAAAGTGCTATAGGAGTGCAAGGTCTTATTATATACGTTACCCATGAAATCTGGTATTTGCAAATTGACCTCTTGCGAACCTTTAACAAGACTGTACCTCTCTTCACAGCTTCTGCTGTCTTTATGGCTATTCCTGAACTAGCATTTTTCAGAAAATCTCCCAGTTTTGCACTACCACTGCACCACATCAGCTCCAATGGTGGTAGCACTAGAGCAGACTGAGGTAGATGTTTTTACGAATGTGTCACCTAACACTTCTCAGAGCAAAGCTGGACAATGAGATAGGAAAACATTTGAGCCCCATCTACACTAACGCAGCAACAGTGAGAGTTTTCCCAAAAATTGCTTGTGTAAACACAACATATGTAAGTACCACAGTTCTAAAAGAAACTGCAGAAAGTGCGGCCACAAAGCTCCCTCTGGCTCTCCTAGCTTGTGTGGTACTATTACACATCTCATTAGGCACTGGAATGGCATTGATTTCAACGTGCCAGACCAGAAGGAATGGGGAAAGGGCTATCAGCTATTAACAGTGGCTCTGCAAAGGTAAACTGTTTTTTCCTGGCCCACTACACTACACACTTCAGTGCACCTGCTCTAATCCCCATCAAATGAGACTGGAAATTCTGTCAGCTGTTGAAAACATTCTGGTAAATGAAACAAAAACTATGTCCAGTGAAGGCACCCTTTCCTTAATGATGCTTCAGATGCCACCCTTTAATCGTAACATGCTTTTAACATGTTCCTCCAAAAAAAATTCCTTCACATGCTGAGACTGGCAACTTAGCTGCCAGGAGCCTCAACCTCTTGTGGACACAGGCAGGCAGGTTGTGGGATAGCTCAGTGGTTTGAGCATTAGCCTGCTAAACACAGGGTTGTGAGCTTAATCCTTGAGGGGGCCATTTAGGGATGTGGGGCAAAAATCAGTCTGGGGATTAGTCCTGCTTTAAGCAGGGGGTTGGACTAGATGACCCCTTCCAACCCTGATATTCTATTATTCTAACTCACACACTACTTCAGCCCCGTTCCTGTCATCTCACTGTTACTCATGCAGGCTGGGATGATGGATGTGCTGGTGGCTGAGCCATACTAGGATTTCCCAGAGCAGATCCTGGAGGCAGTCACCGCAGCACCTCACCCAGGAGAGACAAACTCCAGGATCATTAGACTGCCCTTGAAAGTGACACCTAGTCCGTTACTGCCGGCCGAGTGATGGTGGGGAGGGAGGACGGCCTCAGACCCAGTAGCCTCACTGAACTGTTCTGGGCATGAGGGTGATGGGCGCACAGGGAGCCTGGCTGAGACGAGCTAACAAGGGTCAGCGGCTCGCACATGGTCACCGCCTCCTCGCCCGCCCGCCAAGCCCTGCCTCTCGCAATTGGTACCACGTCCTCGCTACCTGCCGTGCCCCCTTTCAGAGACAGGCCACGCCCCTTTACAGCACCAGACTTACAAGCCCCGCCCCTCTCCGCCGTGTCCCGCCTCCTGAGCTCAGCCACAGGCAGCTCGGGCTCGCGGCACCGCCCAAGCGGAAGTGGTTCCTCCATCCCCAAGCGGACGTAGCGGGGACCCCGAGTGCCCCTTCACCTACCCAGCTGGCCGCAGTGCTCCACGCCGCAGTGCTGCCCGATCGCCAGCTCCGCCATTGCAGCCCCCTGCGCCTGCGCCACGGGGTTGCTCAGTCAGTGTGTTTGCGCGGGGATTGTTGGGATATTGGAGGTCTCCTTTCCGCGACTGTCAAAGGGGCGGAGTTACTGTCCTTGTGTATATGTCGCTGCCTCCACCGCGGGGATTGGCTGGAGAAACCTTGTGAGCGGGGGGGAGGGGCGAGGGGCGCTGGCTGTATAGTTCAGTGAGTCCAGTCCAGTGGGTGAGGGCGAGATGGGGCGTGGTGGCTGCTTGGAGTTGGTGTGGGCAGTGGTGTGAGAGGAATGGGGCTGAGGAGGGGTACGGGCATTGGGGCAGGGTGTGTGAGGAATGGGGCTGAGGAGGGGGTACGGGCATTGGGGCAGGGTGTGTGAGGAATGGGGCTGAGGAGGGGTACGGGCATTGGGGCAGGGTGTGTGAGGAATGGGGCTGAGGAGGAGTACGGGCATTGGGGCAGCGGTGTGTGAGGAATGGGGCTGAGGAGGGGTACGGTGTGCGAGAGGAATGGGGCTGAGGAGGGGTACAGGCATTGGGGCAGGGTGTGCGAGAGGAATGGGGCTGAGGAGGGGTACGGGCATTGGAGCAGGGTGTGTGAGAGGAATGGGGCTGAGGAGGGGTACGGTGTGCGAGAGGAATGGGGCTGAGGAGGGGTACGGGTAGTGGGGAGGGTGTGGGGTAGGAATGGGGTGTGGAGTTTGCGGGGGGGGTGCATGGGCTGGAGGAGTCAGGGTGGTCATGTCTTGTGGAAGGGTGTTCAGTGCTGAGGGGTTCTTGGCTGTGGCGGCAGGTTTATATAATTTTTGGTGGTGCCCAGAATGGGTCCAAGTCCTGCCCCCTCCCCCCCCCCCACCTGCCTAAGGCTCTGGGAGGGAGTTGGGGTGTGGGAGGGGTGCGGAGGCAGCACACAGAGACACCCCCACCCTGGGGCCGCGGGGACGTGCCGGCCGCTTCCGGGAGTGGTGCGAAGCGAGGGTGGGCAGGAAGTCGCCTTAGCCCCACTGCGGTGGTGGTGGTGGCCCCTGGGCCCTTTTAAATCACCTGGGGGTGCCAGGCGGGGCTGGGAGATGATCCTGGGGAGGCGCACGGTGGCGGCAGGTGGGGACGGGGGACGGACCCAGCCCCGAACGTTGGTGGAGCCGGGCCCTGAATATTTCTGGAGCACGGGCACCACGGGCCCATATAACTCGCCGTTCCTGGGAGGCTGGGAGTGTGGTGGGGGACTGTGTATGGGGGTTGCAGTCTGTCTCTGGGGAGAGGTCAGTTTCTGGGCTAGTCTAAGAGTGGGACTGAGACCATAAATGCCTCAATGTCGTGCCTCTTTTCTGCCACCCTTTGAGCTCAGCAGAGTAAATGCCAAAGGTGAAATACCGAGGTATAAAATGACTATTTATAAGAACAGTCATACTTATAAGAACAGTCATACTGGGTGAGATCAATAGTCCAGCTAGCCTAGTATCCTGTCTTCTGGCAGTGTCCAGTGCCAGATGCTTCAAATGGAATAAACAGTACAGGAAAATTTTGAGTGATCCATCCCTGTTGTCCAAACCCACCTTCTGGAAGTTTGAGGTTTAGGAGAATCTGCAACAGGGGGTTGTGTCCCTGACCAGCTTGGCTAATAGCCATTGATGGACCAACCTCCATGAATGTATCTAATTTTATTTTATTTTTTACCCAGTTATACTTTTGGCCTTCACAACACCCCCTCACAACCAAGTTCCACAGGTTGACTATGTGTTTTGTGAAGAAGTATTTCCTTATGTTTGTTTTAAACCAGTTGCCTATTAATTTCATTAGGTGACCCTTAGTTCTTGTATTATGTGAAGGCGTAAATAACACTTCCATATTAACTTTCTCCACACCATTCCTAATTTTATAGACTTCTATTGTATTTCCTCTTTGTCGTCTCTTTTCTAAGATGAACAGCCCCAGTCTTTTTAATCTCTCCTCATATGGAAGCTTGTTTCATACCCAGAATCATTTTTGTTGCCCTTTCCTGCATCTTTTCCAATTCTAATATATCTTTTTTGAGATGGAGCGACCAGAAGTGCACACAGTAGTCAAGGTTTGGGCTTACCATGTATTTATATAGTTGCATTATGGTATTTTCTGTCTTATCATTTATTCCTTTCATAATGGTTCCTAACATTCTGTTAGCTTTTTATTGCTGCTGCACATTGAGTGGATATTTTCAGAGAACAATCCATGATGACTCCAAGATCTCTTCCTTGAGTGGTAACAGCTAATTTAGATCCCCAACATTTTCTTTGTATAGTTGGGATTATGTTTTCCAATGTGCATTACTTTGCGTTTATCAACATTGAATTTCATCTGCCATTTTGTTGCCCAGTCACCTAGTTTTTTGAGATCCCTTTGTAACTCTGTGCAGACAGCTTTGGACTTAACTGTCTGGAGTAATTTTGTTTTGTCTGCATACTTTGCCACCTCACTGGTCATTCCCTTTTCCCAGGATCATTTATGAATGTGTTGAACAGCATAGGTCCAAGTACAGGTCCTTGGAGGACACCGCTATTTACCTCTCTCCATTGTGAAAACTGACCATTTATTCCTACTCTTTGTTTCCTAGCTTTTAAACAGTTACTGAGCCACAAGAGGACCTTCCCTCTTATTCCATGACTGCTTACTTTGCTTAAGAGCCTTTGGTGAGGAACGTTGTCAAAGGCTTTCTGAAAGTCCAAGTGCATTATATGCACTGCATCATCTTTGTCCACATGCTTGTTGACACTAGGGTGACCAGATAGCAAGTGTGAAAAATAGACACTTTTTTGAGGTGGGGAGGGGGGATATTGTTGCATATATAAGACAATGCACCTAATGCTGGGACGGTCCTGATAATATTGGGACGTTTGGTCACCCTAATTGACACTTCAAAGAATTCTAATGAGGCGTGATTTCCCTTTACAAAAGTCATGTTGATTCTTTCCTAACATTATTTATCTATGTTTCTGATCATTCTGTTCTTTGCTATACTTTCAAACAATATGCCTGGTACTGAAGTGAGGTTTACCGGACTGTAACTGCCAGGATCATCTCTGGAGCCTTTTTAAAAAATCAGCATTATAGTAGCTATCGTCTACTCATCTGGTACAGAGGCTGATTTAAGTGATAGGTTACATACCACAGCTAGTAGTTCTGCAATTTAATATTTGAGTTCTTTCAGAATCTGGCATGAATTGTCTCTGGTCCTAGTGAATTATCATTGTTTAATGTATCAGTTTGTTCCAAAATCTCCTTTATTGATACCTCAACCTGGGACAGTTCCTCAGATTTGTCACCTAAATATAATGCCAATGCAAAGAATTCATTTAGCTTCTTTGCAATGGCCTTGATATGCACCAGATAAAGGGCAGCCTCTGAGTCACCCCTTTCCCTCATCATTGGCGGCAATGAATCCTAGAGATAGGGCACCAAATTAATTGTTTATGAGGTAAGGTTTATTCCTCTTAAACCAATTTTAGCATTTCAACTGCTGCTGTTTCACCCCACTTAGGTGTAATACACATACTTTTAATACGTTCATGGGTACCATGACTTAAGAATTGTCACCATACTCTACACCATGGCCACTGATTCCAACTTGCAGAGTGACCTTGGACAAGTCAGTTCTGTATTTTATAAATATTTGGTGTGGTGATATCTCTGGTCCTAAGGGCATGCACCATAAATTCTCACTTTCCATGGAATTTTCATGCTCCTTGAAGCTTTGGGTCTCCTGAACATCAACATTGTTGCTCTCAAAGGATTATGAGATTGAGATTTTGTCTTCACACCTATGTTTAAATGAGACCGTTTTTCTGTACTTCTCCCTTTATTTTATAGTCCATCAAGGCTGATAACCACATAGCAGAAGAGCAGGAGTTATCCTATCCAGAGCTTGTTAATGAGGGGTGTGATTGTGGTGTCTAGGGTAAATCACACTTCTCCATTGGGTTTCCTTTCTTGATCTGCATTAAGAAATCCTGTTTACCCACAGGACAGGTCATTGTAAGTTTCCCCAAATTCCTATCAGTGTGCTTCAACTTTCCCCTGAAGGGACTATAGCACAGATCTGTTACCCAGGGTTTTCAGAACCCAAAGCAGTGGTACTTCTACTGTTTCTCTCCAGGCAGTGTCAGGAATAAATCAATGGGGGCAGAACTCATCCTTCTGATAAATAATTGGCACAAGCAAAAGTGCTTTCACGTAAAACTACTTTTTATTAGAACTCGAACACATGCACACATGTATGCTGTCACAGTAGGGTTTAGAGCATTTCAAAACATTTACAGTTACCCAAAAAGTTTGAAATGGTTCTGAGGGATCAGCAGCCAGGCTTCTGGGGAGGCCTCTCCTTCTGTCTGACTGCTGGGTAACTTAGCTGTCAAATCCTTGCCCAAAGAAAGGTTCCTCAGACTGCTGCAAAGCAAATTCATTTCTCTAATCTTTTATTGCTGACTTCAAACAAAGCATATAACCTATAGTGACTCCTAGTGGGTCACCACTTCTCCTGATTTCAGCAAAACTATTCATTTTCTGTTAGCAAAATATTTCTAGTCATAACAATAATAAAATGTACATATAAAAGGTTTCAAAAGCACTCAAGACCAAGGTTGGCTGTCCAAATGCTCCTATTTTCATTAAACCTTCACTTCTTATTCCATCCTCCCATTCTGACAGCAATGCTGCAAACATGCAGCTGTGTGGCCGTGCCTCTCAGGGCCTAAGATTTTCCTACCTATGTGATGTTTATTTTCAGCAGCAGTGGCTGAACATACACAATTGCTGACTGCAGTACTGTCAGTTTCTGGGGTAACAGATCCCCAAAGTGATTTAGGTCCCTACTCCCCAGATTTAAGTGTCGAAACCTCTGCTTGGTTGCTGCCTAAACCTGTAGTCACCTAAACTTGCTCGACACCTAAATTTTCACTGTAGAAGTTCCTTAGGCGCCTAAGTTTCTGCCTCTGAGCACAGTCACTGCAGCCTCAGGGGGCATCCAGACACCTAAGGACTAGAGGGATCCTCAAAGTAGGGGAAGATAGGTGTTCCAACCTCCTGTCTTTCTTGTCGGACCTGACCTAGTAGATGTGCTCAGACCATGTCTGTTGGATCAGACCATTCAAAATCCCAGAGGAGGGGGGGTACCTCCTTTATAACTTCCAGCTTGGTGGCTAGAGCACTCACCTATCATGTGGGAGACCAAGGTTCAACTGCACCTCCCCCTGCATCTGATATGATTTGAACAGGGGTCTTTCACTTCTCAGTAAAGTACCCTAACCAGTAGGCCGGGGGGGGGGGGGGGGTGCTCTCTTGCTGAAGCTGTTCCACTGTGTATAAATATTGGCTATAATCAGTGGTGCAAGTAGAAATCATTTATTACCGGTATGCTGCACCAGCTAAAGGGGGGGAGGCATATGACCTCCCCTACGTGACCCTGCCCCACCCCCAGCTCAGGGCCCCATGCTCTTCTCCTCCTCTCCCCATGATCCATCCCACGTTACCTAGTGGGGGAGGCTCTGTCCTCCTCCCGCTGCACTGGAGACTTCTGAACTGCAGGGCTCTCCGGAACTGCAGCAGCAAAAGGAGCAGAACGTGGGGCCACCGGGCGGCCCCATGCCGGCAGCTCCTCTGGCACAGCTGTACTACTCCCAGCCCTGTCCTCTGGTGGGGCTGTTGTACAGACCCCGGACAGGAGACACAGGCACGCAGCTGCGTGGAAGGGCGAGGGGCGGTACAGCCATGCCGGAGGAGCTGCACGTTCTGCTCCTTTAACCGCTGTGGTTCCTGGGAGAGCCCTCAACTGCAGGGCTCTCCCAGGAACTGCAGTGGCGAAAGGAGCAGACTATGGAGCTGCCGGGCAGCCCTATGCCGGCAGCTCCTCCGGTTTAAATCTTCTTTCAAAATCAGTGTCCAAAGTACTTTTGTATCAGCTGTGTCCTATGCAGTGACAAATTATAATTTCTATCTGACTTGAATTATTTACTAAAATATTACCAGGCCTGCTTTAAATACTTATTTAGTCATTTGTATTACAGTAATGTCTAAAATCCATAACCAAGGACAAGGTCATACTATGCTAGCTGCTGTAGATACACATAGTTAGGAACTAGCCTAACACCAAAGTGTGTCTTAGATATAGAAGCACTTTTATACTGATTATTGAAAGCACACTGCCAAAGATGGAGATAAGAGGCAAAAAAAGTGAAACTGTATTAAAATATCTTGTGCAATTTATAAATTAAATCCACATTTTTTTTAACATAAGGACAATTGTTCAGTTTTTGCATCTACATTTTCATTTCAATTTAGAATCCAGAACGGGGCCTAATTTCAGAAGTATATAAGTGCAAAGGAAAAGAATGAGGACAACTCTCTTTTTTTTAAGTTAGGATATTATTATTTACTTATAGAGCACCTTACATGTGCATGGTGCTTTGAATACTGATAAATCCCTGTCCCAATCAATTTACAACCTATTTGCCCAATCCTATTCTGTTTTATTCAGGTTCTTATACCAGCCTCATCACCATAGTAGCTGAGCATATGCCAGTAGTGCACTAAGCAACATGATTAACATCTGGCATATGTCTTCCGGGAACACTTGCTGCCAAATCTAGTGCTTGTATTAGGAGCTCCATTGAAGTCAGAGGGCAGACACGTTAATCTGTTCCCTGTTGTGTCTCTTATTGGATCCATGAATCAACAATACATTCTTGGCAATTTAGCTATGTGAAACCAAAATAAGAGTGGTCATCTTTCTGAAAAAGTTCCCTATGTGTGTAGTTTGCTCTTTGAGGGGAACCATGGTCTGCTGGTTAGGGCACTAGCCTGGGTATAGGAGACTAGTGTTCAGTTCCCAGCTCTATCATGCACATCTGGTGTTCCTTAGGCAAGTCACTTAGCCTCTCTGTGCTTCAGTTTCCCCACCATTAAAATGGGAATAATAATGTTTCCCTACCTCATATAGGTGTGGTAAAGCTAAATACATTAAAAGATGAAGTGCTTTGAAATCTACTGATCTATATAAGAAATAGGCATAATTATTAAAAACACTCATTACAGCATGAAGCTGGAAAATGAAAAATTGCACAAGCTGTTGAGAAACTTTTTAGAAAGCTTTATTTAGTTAGATTCTTAATGAAGGACTGTGTATTTGTGTGTGGGTGTGGAAAAAGCCTAGCTGTGACACATGGCCAGAAAGGGTTAAGCATCCTGCAGGTTAAATGACCCAAATTCAACCTTTAGGGACATATTGGTAGATAATATTTGTGTTTTGTATGTTTACATATAGATTGTTAGAGGTTAACAATGTAATCAAACAGTCCCTGCCTATGCTGTATCCTGTTAATTCAGAGATCAAAAGGAAACCTTAACATTTAAATTAACTATAAATATAGTGATATCACTGTATTCATCTTTCTTTGAAATGTATAGCAATCATCTCAGAATAGTGGAAAACAGGCAATTGCCTTATGTTAATCCCTGTAACTAATTACCGGTGATGCTTAGGAAATAGGTCTATTTCAAAGTCTCCATGATTGTCTATTGTTAGCCTAAGGACTCCGAGCTGTCAAGAGAAGGCCTGGAACTGTATAAAGAAGCCTTGGGTCTTGATCCTTTTTATCTCAGATCTGCTTGATGCTTTATCCAGGGGAAGCTTGAGTCATAAGACTGAGATCTCCAGTCCCATCTGGATCACCCGGAATATGAACATTGGACTACAACGTATAGACTATTTCTGAAAGAACTCTTTGCAACTACAAAGCTCACCATTTCTACTATGAATCTGATCTCAGAACTGTACTCATGTCTGTATGTATACTGATCTTTTAACCAATACTCTCTCTCTTTTCCTTTTTAATAAATTTTAGATTAGTTAATAAGGATTGGCTGTAAGTGTGTATGTGGGTAAGATCTGGAATATTTCTTAACCTGGCAGGTAATGTGTCTGATCCTTTGGGATTGGTAGAACTTTCTTATGATGAATAAGATATTCAGTAATCCTCATCATATTTGACTTGGGTGTCTGGGTGGAGGCCTGAGGCTGGGTTGCTTTAAGGGAACTGTGTTGTTGGCTTCTGGGTAACCAGTAAGGTATTATAGAAGCTGTTTGTGCTGGCTTGGTAAATCTACATATTGGAATATCCACCAGCTTTGGGGATTGTCTGCCCCATTCTTTGCAGTTTACCCTAATTGAGTAACCTCATTGTGGCTCCTGTGGAACCCTGGTCACACTAGCACATTATGGATGTTATTGGACTGTAAAGAATAAAGTTGAATTGGGCACTTACAGCCTTAAGAATAAGGTTATTAAATTCCTTTCAAGTAACATTGTATAACATTGTGGAAGTCAAACTTATTTATTTTCTATTTTATTAATTTTTGTTTTACCCTTTTGGTCTGAAATTGTGAAAATGGAAGTTTTTGTTCAGTAATAATAAAACTACTATTTCTGCAGAGAAGAGCATGTGAAGAATATTGTGAATAGTAATAAATAACTGTATTGCATAAGATTCAAATTATGCAATGTTATTAAAGATTGTGTGACTGTCAATAAAGGCATGTTTCAAATCTACAAGGATCTGTGCATAGCTCATGAGAAAGGAATAGATAAGAGCACAATAAATAGATGCTTTGCTCTGTGCCAGCTCTGCTCCCTAACAGGTCTTTAGTATAACATGGCATACGTGACCACAGGGATTGTGCACACAGGTTGTTCCTCATATGGGTCAGCTGAAACGTGTGATGATGGAGCAGTGTGACACCACAACTAGGCCTACTGTAACTGGTGAGCCTGCACAGCACTGAACTTGGAGCACTGTGCCATCTGTACTCTACACTGTGAAAACTACCCAGGGGTCAGCAATGAGTGCAGCTGAAACGTTGCTGAACATGGTTTAACTGTAAGCATAACCAAAGGCAAACTGTGTTCAGCACCATTTTTGAACCCATGGTTAATCCACTGATCTGCTTGCCAGCCCCCATCAGGTGCAGAGGCAGCTGTTGTCGATCTCTCTGCACCCAGGGTTGGTCTGCTCTTCTGTTCCCTCCACCTTCCTAGTCTGCTCCTCAAGCCCTATATGTATGTGCATACAGACCCCCACTGTGCTCTTCCAGCCCATATGCATGTACATATTGTCCTGGCATCTCTGGGAATTAAATGAATCTTTAATTAAGGATTGTCATGTGTCATTATGTCCAGGAATACATCCAACCAACATTAGCAACTTTCTCCCAATGCCCCTCTTCCTGCTCATCCACCCCCTCACCTGTTATTGCTCCTCTTCAGCTTCTTATCATAGAATATCAGGGTGGGAAGAGACCTCAGGAGGTCATCTAGTCCAACCCCCTGCTCAAAGCAGGACCAACCCCAACTAAATCATCCCAGCCAGGGGCCTTAAAAACCTCTAAGGATAGAGATTCTACCACCTCCCTAGCTAACCCATTCCAGTGCTTCAGCACCCTCCTAGTGAAATAGTTTTTCCTAATATCCAACTTAGATCTTCCCCACTGCAACTTGAGACCATTGCTCCTTGTTCTGTATCTGCCACCACTAAGAACAGCCGAGCTCCATCCTCTTTGGAACCCCCCTTCAGGTAGTTGAAGGCTGCGATCAAATCCCCCCTCACTCTTCTCTTCTGCAGACTAAATAAGCCCAGTTCCCTCAGCTTCTCCTCATAAGCCATGTGCCCCAGCCCCCTAATCATTTCCATTGCCCTCCACTGGACTCTCTCCAATTCGTTCACATCCTTTCTGTAGTGGGGGCCCCAAAACTGGATGCAATACTCCAGATGTGGCCTCACCAGTGCCGAATAGAGGGGAATTATCACTTCCCTCAATCTGCTGGCAATGCTCCTACTAATGTAGCCCAATATGCCGTTAGCCTTCTTGGCAACAAGGGCACACTGTTGATTCATATCTAGCTTCTCGTCCACTGTAATCTCCAGGTCCTTTTCTGCAGAACTACCACTTACCCAGTCGGTCCCCAGCCTGTAGCCATGCATGGGATTCTTCTGTCCTAAATGCAGGACTCTGAACTTGTCTTTGTTGAACCTCATCAGATTTCTTTTGGCCCAACCCTCCAATTTGTCTAGGTCACTCTGGACCCTATAACCCTCCAGCATATCTACCTCTCCCCCCAGCTTAGTGTCACCCGTGAACTTACTGAGGGTGCAATCCATCCCATCATCCAAATCATTAATGAAGATGTTGAACAAAACTGGCCCCAGGACCGACCCCTGGGGCACTCTGCTTGATACCAGCTACCAACTAGACATTGAGGGATCACTACCCTTTGAGCCCGACGATCTAGCTAGCTTTCTATCCACCTTATAGTCCACTCATCCAATCCATACTTTTTTAACTTGCTGGGAAGAATACTGTGGGAGACCGTATCAAAAGTTTTGTTAAAGTCAAGGTATATCACATCCATTGCTTTCCCCATATCCACAGAGCCAGTTATCTCATCATAGAAGGCAATAAGGTTGGTCAGGCATGACTTGCCCTTGGTGAATCCATGTTGACTGTTCCTGATCACCTTCCTCTCCTCCACGGGCTTCAAAATGGATTCCTTGATGACCTGCTCCATGATTTTTCCAGGAACTGAGGTGGGACTGACCGGGTTCTCTTTCTTCCCTTTTTTAAAGATGGGCACTTGTGTATGTCCAGCTTTTCTAAATAGTCCTTAACCTGTTATTTCACCACTGAGGGCTTCTTATCTGCCCATCCCCTCTTCCGCTCAGCTCTCTGACCCCTTCCCCCCACTAATTGCCCATCTGTCTTGCACAGGGATTGCGAAGGGGCGAGCAATGGGAGAGGTGATGCCTCAGGCTGGGGTTCCAGCTCCTTTTTACCGTCTAGGGCGCTGCCAATGGAGGGGAACATAACTGAACCAGGCTAGTGCAGGCAGGGTGCGCCCCCCAGTAACAGCTGGAGATGGGGGACTCTGGCCTGGGGCAGAGCGATCGCCGTCGATGGTCCCGCTTGGGGTCAGCTGACTGGGGCCAGGGGAAGAAGCAGCCGGGGTCACCCTGGGCAGCCGCCTCCCCCGAGGCGCATGCGCAGAGAGGGTCCAAAGGGCTCAGAGGAGGCGGAGTCTCCGGTGACACCTGGCCCAGGTGTGGGGAGCGTCACGTGGTCCCCCCGCCTCTCTGCCCAGCAGCTTCCGCCTCCTCCCAGCGCTGCTCAGGCGGGCCAGTCGGGAAATGCCCGGGCCGCTGGCGGCTCGCTGAGCGACCCCCAGGGGCTGCAGCGCCGAGCCCGGACCGCCACTGCCCCCGCGTCGCCATGAGTAAGCTCGGCAAGCTGTTCAAGGGCGGCGGCCCCGGGCGCGCCAAGGGGCGCGCGGGCCCCACGCCCCAGGAGGCCTTAGCCCGGCTGCGGGAGACCGAGGAGATGCTCACCAAGAAGCAGGAGTATCTGGAGACCAGGATCCAGAGGGAGCTGGCCGCGGCCAAGCAGCACGGCACCAGGAACAAGCGAGGTGAGCCCAGCCCCCGCCCCCTGCGGGCTTCCCCCTACACACAGAGCCACCGCCCTTGGCTCCCCTGGCCAGCGCCCCCACGCCCCGCCGTCACTGGCCAGCCCGCCCCCACGGGGGGCCTGCAAAAACGGCTGCTGTGCACCTGTTGGGACCTGTACGGCAGGTGCTGGGAAGTTGGCGGTGAGGGGAAACGTAGCCAGCTGCTATTCTCGGCCGGGGCTGCTTCCTGGCATTGGTGGTCTTTGTAGGGCAGTGCGATGCAGAGAGATCACTGGCTTTCAGTGTAAATGCCTGCTAGGCCTGTCAGCTTGTTTGAATGGAAAGCTATGTCTGTATTGCACATTACAACACCAGAAGCAGATGAATTTGGGTGTAATTCTCTCTCTTTTGGAGTGTGTGTGTGTGTATATATGTATATATATGTGTGTGTGTATATATATATATATATATATATATATATATATATATATATATAGGGCAGCACAGGGATAAGTTCATTTTAGTTTATCCATCAACATGGCATTTTAAATGTTTAATATCCTGCATGAGTTTAAATACTTCCATGTAGAGACCAACTATGTATCAATCTTCATTGTATTACTTTTTATATGCCATATTTTGGTACAGAGAAAAAAAAGACAAGATGGAAGGTCTTGTAGGAGAGTATTGGCTCATGCTAGAGTCTAATCTATTTTTAAACCTGCAGGTGCATGGTGTTTGATTTCTTTTATGACTTCCTAGAGCCTCTCCAGCTAAACAGTAAACATTTTTGGGTGTGTGAAGTCAGAGGAGGTGTGTTTTCATGTTTTGTACACTAGTGCTGTACAAGAAAAGCTTTGTGTAATCAATGCTTTTCAGCTTAATCTGTTCCATGCTCACAATAATTAAATTATCTTGCCCTTAAATAATTTATTAATTGTGGGCCATATTGTGATGCCCTTATGAATATCGAATAGTACTTTGCACCCTACATTCTGTTGACATCAGTGGGACGTACTTGTGGTGCAAAGGATTGCTCAACATAAATAAGAGCAGCACAGTCTGGCCTTAGGGAGGTGAAATAAAGCACCAACCGTGCAGCAGAAAAATAGTAGCCTCCATTGCTGAAGTACTTGAGCATCACCCAACTATTTACGGATTTATTCTTACAACACTACGGGGAAGTTGGGGAAACATTTACAGATGTATATAAACGGATTAAATGATAGTCTATGGTAGAACTCGGAAATGACCCCACATTTCTCAGCACAGAGCCTTAATCACTAACCATCTTTCTTCCTTTAGCTGTGGGAAGAAATCAGCATTGTGGCAGCGGGATAGTATGGCTTGATCCTGCTCCTATTGAAGTCAGTGAAAAAAATCCCATTAATTTCTGAGAGTGCAGGAGCAGGCCTTCTGTTGTCTTGATAAATAATTGAATTTCAAAAGCAGGGAAATCTGAGCACCCTTAGCAATAAGTTGCTTAGAGTTGCAACAAGCTGTTTTTTCAGAGATTTTAGCCCCTTTAAACGCCAGTGTTTTAGCTCAGAAGTCCACTTTTAACAGCTCAGTGATGGGATTTTTAACTGTTTGAGCCAACTATGGTGCTGAAATTATAAAGTAATCTTCAGTACAGGACCACTGCCTTGAAACACATTCCCCCTTCCCCAAATATCATGAGAGGCAATATTGTATGCAGTGTTGTTGTAGCTGTGTTGGTCCCAGGATATTAGAGAAACAAGATGAGTGAGGTAATATCTTTTATTGGAACAACTTCTGTTGGTGAGAGAGACAAGCTTTTGGATTTGACAAGATCTTTTTAGATCTGAAATTTAATATACCACTAAAATTGTGCTATGCTAGTAGGCAATCTCAGTGGTGGGTTTTCCCCTTTACTTGATCTTTCTACTGATGAATAATTTAAAGGCTAATGTCATGTAATTTAAATATATAGGAGGATACTTTAGAGAAGTCTCATAGAAGGCTGCTTATTAAGGGTAGTCTGCTGTGCTTTAGGTTTACTGTACTTTTCTCTAAGGATTATCAAGAGTTAAAGATTTTAATTAAAAAGGACTACTAGGTAGATAACTGTATAAGAATAACAGGAAAGTGAGTCAAGTCAACACAATAGAACCTTGCACAAATGACCGAGATACTGTAAATCAGTGGTTCTCAATCTTTCCAGACTACTGTATCCCTTTCAGGAGTCTGATTTGTCTTGTGTATCCCAAATTTCACCTCACTTAAAAACTGTTTGCTTACAAAATCAGACCTAAAAATACAAAAATGTCACAGTACACTATTACTGAAAAATTACTTACTTTCTCATTTTGTCTGTATGGAATTTTAGTTTGTACTGACTTAGCTATTGTTTTTTATGCAGCCTGTTGTAAACCTAGGCTAGTATTTAGATGAGTTGATGTACCCTCTGGAAGACCTCTGTGTATCCCCAGTCAGGGGTGGCAGGTTTGTATAATTTTTGGTGGTGCCCAGAACAGGTCCAAGTCCTGCCCCCTGCCTAAGGCTCTGGGAGGGAGTTTGGGGGTGGGGAAGGACTCCGGGAGGGTGTTTGGGGGTGGGGGGTGGGCTCTGGACTGGAGGTGGGGGTGCAGGGGGTGGGCTCTGGGAAGGAACTGAGGTGCAGCGGGCTCTGGGCTGGGGTAGAGGGTTGGGGTGTGGGGGACAGGCACTGGGAGGGAGTTTGGGTGCAGGGTCTGTGCTGGGGCAGGGAGTTGGGGTGCAGGAGGGGGTGCAGGGGACAGGCACTGGGAGGGAGTTTGGGTGTGGGGGCAGGGCGTTGGAATGCGGGAAGAGCTGCGGGGGTCGGCCTCTGGGAGGGAGTTTGGGTGCAGGGTCTGGGCTGGGGCATGGCGTTGGGGTGCGGGAGAGGGATGCAGCACTTTCCTTGGGCAGCTCCTGGAAGCGACCTGCACTCCCCTCTGGCAGCAGCTTGTAGGCAGGGGGCCGGAGGGGTCTCCACGCGCTGCTGCCTGCGGGCACCGTCCCCGCAGCTCCCATTGGCCGCAGCTTGGGGCGGGGACAGTACTCGGAGACACACACACACCCCGCTCCCAGGGACCGCAGGGACATGCTGGAAGCAAAGCCAGGTGGGCGGGAAGCTGCCTTAGCCCCATTGTGCTGCCGGTGGTGGAGGGGGCCCCGGGCCCTTTTAAATTGCCTGGGGGTGGCAGCCGGGGGCAGTAGGGACGCTCCGGGGGAGGCACGCGAGAGTGGCAGGCGGGACTGGGAGAGAGATCTGGCTCCGAACTTTGGTGGAGCTGGACCCCTGTGCTCTCATATTGGTGGAGCATGGGCACCACAGGCCCATACAACTCGACACCCTTGCCCCCAGGGGTATACGTACCCCGGTTGAGAACCACAGCGGTAAATGACTGAATTTTGCAAATTAGCTAGTGAACAAATAATAAAAAACAAGTATACTATCCCCCAAAATATATCCCTTTCATTTGTTTCGAGCATTGTGTGTTTTAATTATCACTGATATTTAGTAACATACTAGTCAATATACTATGGTATGTTTTTCAAAATATTTAGTTGAAAGGAAAATAGATAATACCTAATTAATCTTGTTACATGAACTGGAACTATAAGAAACTGAGTGAGTACAAGTTTGATTTTACTTTGCTTAGCTGGGGTTAATACTTTGGGGGAGGGGAGGTGGGCATTTGGGACAATTTCATTTGTAATTGCATGATCTGAGAGGCTTTATGTACCTAAAATAGGAGTGTCTGAGACAGGAGTAGGATGTACACTGCAGAATTTTGGACATCCCTACAGAATGCATACTGGCTGAACAGGAATGACCTCATTAGATTCTAGGTGCGTGAGTCTGAGCTTAGCTACACTAACATTAGTGAGGTCCCATTCAGGCCCCAGTTCTTCATGAGCTCAAAGGGTTCCCGAGAAGACTTTGCATAACATCAGCCAGCCCAAGAAATGTGACTTAAGAACTATAATAAAATAGCTACGCAAATAGAAAGATATTAGAATCTGTCATCTTCCTCACTGATAATTGTTGAGAATACAACTAATTCCTGCATCTTAGTCTGAAAGTAGCTACAAATGTAGTCATAAATGACTTCCACCTTTCCACGTTAATATCTCATTGCAGCTACACTAACTGTAGGGGTTTTCTCTCTGGCCAGGATACAAGTGCAACTTTTTGGAATTCTTTGTGTTAGTGCTTTCATTACAAGCTTTGTTTCCTTCCACAACAGCTTTGCAATCTCTCTGTGCACCATATACAATCACCGGTTTGTATTGAATTTCTTTGCAGACACATTGTGCCACATCCTCAGCTCCATTGACTTGAGTCAATTTGCACTACACCTACTGACCCCTGCTGTGGTCTGGCTTTTTTTTTTTTTTTTTTTCTTTTTTCTTTTTTCTTTCTTTTTTCTCAGCACTCGGAGAGAACCAAAGAAATTGAAAGGATAGAAAGTGATCTAAAATATAATTTTAGAAATTGAATAGGTTTGAGAGAGGGGAGGAAGGTGAAGTTATTGGAAAGATGCAAGTTCCAATCAACAAGTCGATTACCATTGTATTCTCTTCATACTTCTATATCAGCAGTTCAAACCCAGCCGCAGGTCAGGAGTGGCCAAAAGTGGTTATTACTTGATGGTGATGTGCTTGCCCACATGAATGCATTGGTGTTCTCTGTGCAGTGTTTTGTGGAGTGGTTTCCACATCACAAAAACCACCATTAGCCTACAATTTCAGCAGAGAAACCAAGGACTGAATGAGCATATAGAATGAAACAACCTTCTCCTGGCTAGAGGTGATACCTCCAGTTCAGAGTTGAGATCCATTGGTGAGGTAGGCTGGGGAAGTCTGCAAAGCTGCTGCCTGGGCTGCATTTATTTAATTAGATTGTGGTCTCAATCTGGCACCTTCCATGAACACTAAGAATTGATAGAAAAGAAATTGAACACGTAAAAAGGGAATAATCTTCTTTTGTGACCAGGAACAAAGTTTAGCTAGAACGTCAAAAGTCATACAGCAGATTAGTGATGACAAACCCTAGGTAGAGGCATGGGATAACAACAATCTTAGGACATTACTAATAGAGCCTGCCGCAAATGTGGTGGTGATGCATTTGGGCATGCCTGGTGTTCTGACATTCCTTGTAAATGACTTAGTTGTCATAGGGTTACTGACGCTGAACAATGATGCAACAGTTTCATGTTACCACAAAACAAGTCCATCATTTCAATAGCAGGGAGTATGTCAGATGAGGATTGAAGTGGATTGGCAGAGCTGTATGGGGAAACTTCCCCAGCACCCTTACTGTACCATACGTTACAGCCAGTATTCCTAGTTCGTGTTTTTTTTTTTTTTTTTTTAAGAATCAGGCCCAGAATTGTCATGTGCTATTTGTAACAAATACACACAATCTTCTCCCACCAGTTTTTAAGAATTATGGGCCTGATCCTGATGTCACTTACACTGGTGTCATTCCATTGGCTTCTCAAGTTACTCCTTATTCGCATCAGTGTGAGATTAAAATCTGACCCACTGGGTAAAAGATAGCTAAATTAATCAGTACTCTTACAGAACAGAGCTTGTGGGAGGCAGACGTTGCTCACCGCCTAACATACCTCTTAATTTGAGAGCCCTAAGGATAGACAAATTTGTGCCAAATATCTAGTCTGATGGAGAAATTTTCTGTAATATTTTTATGACGTTTGTGTATGCCTCAGTTTCCCTCATTCGTTGCATTGCTACTCACTAGGGGCAAAGGGTTTAACAAAAAAATGTTTTGACATTTTCACAATGAAGTGGTTTTTTTAGTTTTTTGGTTCAAAACAACTTTGTTTTGGAGTTTCTTTTAATTTTCTTAAACAACAAAATAATTTTAAAATGGATGAAATCAAAGCAGTGTTAGCAGTAATTTTTGTTAGAACAAAACATTTTATTTGACCAGAAACATACATATTTATTTTCCATTGTGCTGAAAATGTTGAAAAATTTCATTTTTGGTTTGATCCAAAATCTTCCTTTTTTTTCTGCAATTACCCATGAACTGAAAAATCCATTATTCACGCAGCTCTAGATAACAGCACTTCCCTGTCTCAGAAGGGTGCTGTGAAGATATTTGCAGTCAAGACTGCAAAGTGCTCTGATAGTATGGTAATGGAGACCCTATAAGTAGTATAGCTAGACAGGCCAAGTGATTCCTGATACCTCAGGAGATTCTCTGCTGAGCCACACTCAGGCTGAAGCATAGTGCACCTGATTTTGAGAGCTTCTGAGCCCTGGTAGCTGCCACTCACTTCACTGGGAGCTGCAGGTGCTCAGAACTTCTTAGTAGCAGACTAGTATTAACACAACAAGGAGTCCTTGTGGCACCTTAGAGACTAACAAATTATTTGGGCATAAGCTTTCGTGGGCTAAAACCCACTTCATCAGATGCATGGAATGAAAAATACAGTAAGCAGTGATATATACACACACACACACACACACAGAGCACATGAAAAGATGGGAGTTGCCTTACCAAGTGGGGGGTCAGTGCTAACGAGGCCAATTCAATTAAGGTGGACGTCAGCCATTTCCAACGGTTGCCAAGAAGGTGTGAGTATCAGCAGAGGGAAAATTACTTTTTGTAGTGACCCATCCACTCTGTCTCAGACATCAAGAATTGTAACATTCAAAAACCAGTAGGAGAGCACTTCAATCTCCCTGGACACTCAATAACAGACTTAAAAGTGGCAATTCTTCAACAAAAAAACTTCAAAAACAGACTTCAATGAGAAACTGCAGAATTGGAATTAATTTACAAACTGGACACCATCAAATTAGGCCTGAATAAAGACTGGGAGTGGATGGGTCACTACAAAAAGTAATTTTCCCTCTGCTGATACTCACACCTTCTTGTCAACTGTTGGAAATGGCCATCCACCTTGATTGCATTGGCCTCGTTAGCACTACAAAAGTAATTTTCCCTTTCTTGATATTCGCCCCTTCTTGTCAACTGTTGAGAATAGGCCACTTCCACCTTAATTGAATTGGCCTCCTTAGCACTGACTTCCCCCACTTGGTAAGGCAACTCCCATCTTTTCGTGTGTGTGTGTGTATGTGTGTGTGTATGTATGTATGTATGTATGTATATATATATATATATATATATATATATATATACTGCTTACTGTATTTTTCACTCCATGCATCTGATGAAGTGGGTTTTAGCCCACAAAAGCTTATGCCCAAATAATGTGTTAGTCTCTAAGGTGCCACAAGGACTCCTTGTTGTTTTTGCTGATACAGACTAACACAGGTACCACTCTGAAATTAGTGTTAATGTAAGCTTGTTGTTTCCTGAAGAAAACATAGTTCTGTTCCTGGTTAAATTGGTGTTACATTTATTTTCTCAGATTATACTCTGAGTCTTCCTGCCTGGCTCTATTCTTTTTCTGAAATCTTTGGAATGGAGAACATCCTTTTTCAGTCTCATTCTGTGAAGTAAGTTTATCTCCTCTGCTCACTTTCTTTGCTTTTTGATGTCATTTATTCATTTATTCCTTTACAGATGGGTTATTTATTATACAGTAGCATTTCTGAGAAGAATTTCAATACAATTCTACCATCTACTTGTAACACAGTTACAAATGTTTAAGGAGTCATATGTCTACACAATAAGAAAAAAAAAAAAAAAAACCCTAAATCAATTGAACATTATATCTGAGACTTGGAATCTATGAAATTTAGAAATTCAAATCTGAGATTCACAGGGAAGCTTTAACTCCCTTGCCTTTATGTATTGCGATACTGCCTCTTATGTACATGATCACATAATACTGGGCAATGTGATAACTAGCAAATGTGGCATTCAGTTGATAAATATGGGTTAATCAAGTGGGAGCATGGGAATCAGGGCCGGCTCCAGGCACCAGCTTACCAAGCAGGTGCTTGAGGCGGCCACTTCGGAGAGGGGCGGCACGTCCAGCTGTTCGGCGGCAATTCGGTGGACGGTCCCTCACTCCTGCTCGGAGCGAAGGACCTCCTGCCGAATTGCCGCTGCAGATCGCGATCACGGCTTTTTGTTTTTGTTTGTTTGGCTGCTTGGGGTGGCCAAAACCCTGGAGCCGGCCCTGATGGGAATGTTGTATATGTGACGGGCTGGATCACTGAAACCCCCTTGGGGCTGCCAACTGATGTGCAAGACTACTACTGCCCAAGCTTTCTCTGCCAGCCTGGGACTCTAGAGCCCTGCCTGGCTGTGCCAGACACGCTTGCCGGCCACAAACACAGACTCAAGTCTGAACCATGTCCCACAAACTGCAAGCTTAATTGAAAGCAGCTTAAGAAGTGTTCCTGTCTTGGGCATCTGAGTGTTAAACTCCCAATGGAATCCAAACCCCAAATAAATCCGTTTTACCCTGTTTAAAGCTTATACAGGGTAAACTCATAAATTGTTTGCCCTCTATAACACTGATAGAGAGATGCACAGCTGTTTGCCCCCCCCCCTCAGGGTTAACTCTGGGTTAATTAATAAGTGATTTTATTAAATACAGAAAGTAGGATTTAAGTGGTTCCAAGTAATAGCAGACAGAACAAAGTGAATTACCAAACAAAATAAAACAAAACATGCAAGTCTAAGCCTAATACAGTAAGAAAACTGAATACAGATAAAAACCTCACCCTCAGAGGAATTCCAGTAAGCTTCCTTTTACAGACTAGTCTCCTTCTAGTCTGGGTCCAGTAATCACTCTCACCCCGTGCGGTTATTATCCTTTGTTTCAGTTTCTTCCAGGCATCCTTTGGAGGTGGAACGGCTATCTCTTGAGCCAGCTGAAGACAAAATGGAGGGGTCTCCCATGGGCTTAAATAGACTTTCTTTTGTGGGTGGAGACCCCCCTCCTCTCTCCTATGCAAAGTCCAGCTCCAAGATGGAGTTTGAGTAACATGGGCAAGTCACATGTCCATGCATGACTCAGTTTTTACAGGCAGCAGCCATTGCCCACATGCTATCTTGAATGTCTCCAGGAAGACTCTTACGTGGATTGGAGACTTCAGAGATCCATTGTTCGTTAAGTGTTTCTTGCCTGGACACTTAATTTGCACATTCCTTTCTCAAGAAGCTGACCAAATGCTTTACTAAGGCTATTTAAAATCAATTAATTAAAAAATATATAGCCAATATTCATAACTTTGTATGCATGTGTCATTGTATTCAAATAGGATAAATATATTCAGTAGATCATAACCTTTACATAGATATGTTACATGGCATATGTAGCATAAAACATGTTCCAGTTATGTCATATATACATTCATAAGCATATTTCCATAAAGCCTTATGGGTGCACTGTCACAGTATCTCTTGGGTAATGTGGAAGAGGTGAATAAATTGATTTGTTACAAAGTGATGCATTCCGTAAGTGCATAGTGGGAAAGCTAAACTCAGTGAGTTAATAAAGATGGCGTGTTACATTTATAGAGGCAGGCAGCTAAATATGTGAAAAATAAAGAATTCTCTCTCTTGCGGTTTCTACTTGGAAGGAGTTCACCTCCAACTTCAACCCAGAACCTTCTGGATTTCAAAAATTACTGCTCTGCATATACAGCTAAGCCATAGTGTGTATGAACAGTAACTAATACTAGGGTGATCAGATGTCCTGTTTTTAAAGGGACAGTCCCATATTTAAGCCCTCCTGCAGGTATCCTTTCTTAAAAACGGGCAAATTATCCCATATTTTCTGTCTCTGCCCCTGCCCCCCTCCCTCCTCCCCCCCCCCCCCCCCCCGGCAGTACTGGCGGGTCCTGCTGCTGGCTGGATCCCTGCTTGCCAGGTCCCTGCCCACCAGCGGTGAGTGTGTGTGTGTGGGGGTGGTCTGGTGGCCAACGATGGGGGTGGGTGTGCAAGGTTGGTGGTGGGGCGAAGATGCAAGGTGTAGGGCCAGCCACTCCCCCGCTGGTCTGTTAGCACAGCCACCGCTGCGTGCCAGCTCTCGGCCAGCAGGGGCCCGCCCCTGATTCTGTTTCCAGCTGGCACTGGCTTCAAGCTGCTGTGGTTGGTGAGTGCGGGCAGGCGCCAGGCGGTGGCTGTTACGTGTTGCCTCTGCTGCCCACCCATCGGCCCTTTACATGCTTCCCTTCTGGCTCTCCTCTCCCTGCCTTTTCCCTTCACCCCACCCGGGTCCTCCATATCCCCTCCTGGTGGGGCGCGTCCCACTCCCAGCACTGTATGGAGAACTAGCCCCTGATCAAAGCGCTCAGTTCACCAACAGCCTGGCGGGCAGACTCCTCCTTCCCCCCACTGCCTCTGGCTGGGTCGGCGCTCTGGAAAAGCCCAAGACCCTCTGGCCTGGGGGTGCTGGCCAGGAAGAGCCAAGCCTTGCATGTGCCAAAGTCCCACACAGCGCTGGCACAGGGAAATCTCTCTGCCCCCTCAGCTAAGCTCTGGAGTAGGGGGATGGGGGGGAACCTGCAGGCTCCACAACAGCCCCCCCGGACAGGGCCTTAGCACCCTCTTCACCCCACCCTGGGTCTTGCTCCCAGGGAGTACAGGGCTGTTCCGGCCCCTAGGCACCTTCCCCTGCTGAGCCACCTCTCTCTGGCCAGGTTTGCTGAAGCTTTTGCAGTCAGGTTCCCTGGGACCTGGTGCACAATGCATCCTTAGGGCTTAACCTGGGGTGGGCAAACTTTTTGGCCCGAGGGCCACATCTGGGTATGGAATACTCACAAAATTGCGGTTGGGGCGCAAGAGGGGGTGAGGGCTCTGGCTGGGGGTGGGGCCAGAAATGAGTTCAGGGTATGGGAGGGAGCGCTGGGCTGGGGTATGGTTATGGTGGGGGTGAGAGCTCTGGCTGGAGGTGTGGGCTACGGGGTGGGGTTAGGGATGAGGGGTTTGGGGTGTAGGAGGATGCTCCGGGCTGGGATCGAGGGGTTTGGAGGGTCGGAGTGGGATCAGGGTTGGGGCATGGGAGGGGCTCAGGGGTGCAGGCTCCAGGCTGCGCTTACATCAAGCAGCTCCTGGAAGCAGCAGGATGTCCCTCCTCCAGCTCCTACACAGAGGTTGTGGCAAGACGGCTCTGCACGCTGCCCAGTACGCAGGCGCACCGCCTCTGCAGCTCCCATTAGCCGCAGTTCCAGGCCAATGGGAGCTGCGGGGGCAGAGTGTGGAGCCCTCTGGCTTCCCCTACGCGTAGGAGCTGGAGGGGGGACATGCCGCTATTTCCAGGAGCCATGTGGAGCTGCAGCTCGTGCATGCAGAGCGGCCCCCAACCCCGCTCCCCGGCTGGAGTGTGGGAGCGGGGCAAGCCCCAGATCCCACTCCCCAGCAGGAGCTCAAGGGCCAGATTAAATCAGCTGGCGGGCCGGATGTAGCCCAGTGGCCATAGTTTGCCCACCACTGGATTAACCCCTTCCTGCCTGTGCTGTGACCGGCGGTGGCTGGGTTATGTCCGTGTCCAGCAGAAGCCTGGAGGTGTTAGCAGCCTTCAGACGCTGTGCGGGCAGGGAGGGACAAGCTGCTTCCAGCCACAGGGGTCGAGGAGGGAGAGATGAACTCTGCAAAGACACAGGCCAGGTCATCCCTTTACCCCTTCCTCCTCCCTTGCAGCTGGAAGCAGCTCCTGTCCCTGCCCTCCCACACAGGGCCAAAAGGCTGCTGCTGGCCACATTCTGGTGTGAACCCTGGCAGAAATCTGCGTGCGGCCCTGCGTGCCCCCTCCCCCCCACGTGTTGCCTTAGGAAGATGCGGTGCCAGGTACCAGGAGAGGTGGGTCTGTCCTGGGGGCCCAGTCAGGCATAGAGGGTGGAGAGTGCTGGGCAGGGAGGGTCAGGTTGGTTGGTCAGCCCTCCCAGGTGAGAGAGGTGTACGGGGGTGTGCATGTGTGTCACTGCTTCCCAGATGTGTGGTGGAGTAGGGGGTGTGTTACCCCTCTCCGCGTGAACCCTAAAGTCTTAAAGATAAGCAGGTAAATAAAAATAATCCAACTATGCGGTATTTCTTTTTTACAGCGGCTCAGTCAACTTGATGATAATTTGAACATTTGTACAATTGATTGGCATTGAACTCACTTGAATAAGAGTAATTTTACCATGTGTCCCATATTCAGCATGGGGAAATATGGGCACCCTAACTAACACCATTTTTAAGTTTCACAGCTCAAAAATGCCTTTTTTGTCTTATTAATTTACATTCCCTCACAACAGACATTTCCCCCAAATGCATACTTACTTTTCTGCCACATGGCACCATAAAATACATTGATATAGCGAAAAATCTTTTATCCAGAGCAGTTGAAAGCTGTCTATGTTATGCAGGAAGTTAGAATACCCTTCTGGCCTTAAAACTGTGAATCCATGATTAAGTAGCCCCTAAAAAGGGTTGAGTGAGTGATTTTGAAGCAGGAGAGCAGAAGTGCTTTGCACTTTGGGAGCAGAGGGCAGTAAAACAGCATGAAAAATGCATGTGTGTGTGTGGGGGGGGGGGGGGGAAGATTCAGAGTGAAGTTGAAATAGTATGGACGTAGGTTGTGGAAATTCTGGTTCTGACTGTCAAAGGTTTTCTTTAATATAATGTCAGCTGAGACACATTATCCCAGTTCAGTACATTTGTAGTCACTGGACCAGCCTAGCAAGACTGTGTGGATCTTGAATTTGAACATTCCAGTTTTGGGTACTTTTGAGTGGTGGGATGTTGTAACTACAATTTCCTCCTCCCAAAACACTTTGCTGGCGGCACTGCAAGATATTTTGTATTTCAGAATCTACCTAAACACTTGTCCTCGTACAACTGATAAGGCACAGTGCAAGGCATTCATCAGTAAAACACAGTGCATTTCAGTGCACTTCCACACATGGTGACTGTTCTGCACCTATGTAAGGGGCCTGGCTTCATCTGTGAGTGTAGGTGCCACAGTATCTAGATTCAGCATTATCGCAGACAGGCAGTCTGAATGAAGCACAATAGATAACCTTCTCAGTCGTCATAGAGTCAGAGACTTTAAGGTAAGAAGGGACCATTATGATCGTCTAGTCTGACCACCTGCACAACTCAGGCCACGGAATCTCACCCACCCACTCCCGCAACAAACCCTTAACCTAGGTCTGAGCTACTGAAGTCCTCAAATCATGGTTTAAAGACTTCAAGGTGCAGAGAATCCTCCAGCAAGTGACGCGTGCCCCACGCTGCAGAGGAAGGCGAAAAACCCCCAGGGCCTCTGCCAATCTGCCCTGGAGGAAAATTCCTTCCCGACCCTAAATATGGCGATCAGTCAGGCTAGTTATAGCTCCAGTGACATGCAGTGGTACAGTCAGCTTCTAGTCCTGCAGCAGCTTCAAAAATGAGATATGAGCGAGAAGGAAGAAAGAAAGAAGAGTGTGACAGGGTGCAGGAGTATCACTTGGTCCATAATACACAAGGAGTTAACTCCATCCCTTTCCTGGCACAAGTGCCTATGAGGAAGGGCTGTTGGTTGTTTTCCCAACCCAGGCAGGACTAACACCACACCCAAGACCCTTTCCCTGAGCAACACAGGCTGCAGGTGCCTCTCTCTGCTCCAGGGCCAGTCTCAGGAGCCAACCTCCCTCCAGAAGATCTCCCTTCAACTGAACTCTCTCAGCCCTTTATAGGGATAACTTGATCCCTTCCCAGCTGGGTCTGATAAATCCCCCAATGTCTGTTCTTAAAGGGGCAGACTAGCCTGCTGGAAAGACAGAAGTGGGAGAATGCCTGTGGGAAGACAGCTGTCCACACCCAGGGCTTGAATGAAACCCCTCCTCAACCCCAGCATAGGCCATCTTTTCTTGTGTGTGTTTTGCTTATGCCTTATGGTAACTTTATGCTGCTGTGCTCCCACTGAAAAATCGTGTTTGTTGCTGTATTATTTCTGCTGAGTCACAGAGATAGTAGGCAGTGACTGAACCTTGCTGGTGGTCTTGATGTAAGGGTCAGGGATTGGCCCCTACAACAGTTTTTTAAAGCATGTTGAGTCCCAAAGAAATCTGACTCTGCCCTCCCAGCTAACTGACCTATTTGGCTAAGGCCTGGTCTACACTACACCTTTAATTCGGATTTAGTGGCTTTAATTCGAATTAACTCTGGAACCGTCCACACAACGAAGCCATTTAATTCGAATTAAAGGGCCCTTTAATTCGATTTCTGTACTCCACCCCGACGAGCGGAGTAGCGCCAAAATCGAATTTGTCAATTCGAATTAGCGTTAGTGTGGCCGCAATTCGATGTTATTGGCCTCCAGGAGCTATCCCACAGTGCACCATTGTGACCGCTCTGGCCAGCAATCTGAACTCGCATGCACTGGCCAGGTGGACAGGAAAAGCCCCGGGAACATTTGAATTTCATTTCCTGTTTGCACAGCGTGGAGAGCACAGGTGACCACAGAGAGCTCATCAGCACAGGTAACCATGCAGGCTGATAATCGAAAAAGAGCACCAGCATGGACCGTACAGGAGGTACTGGATTTGATCTCTATATGGGGAGAGGATTCAGTGCTAGCTGAACTGCGTTCGAAAAGACGAAATGCCAAAACTTATGAAAAAATTTCCAAGGGCATGATGGAGAGAGGCCACAATAGGGACACAGATCAGTGCCGCGTGAAAGTCAAGGAGCTCAGACAAGCCTATCAAAAAGCAAAGGAGGCAAACGGTCGCTCCGGGTCAGAGCCGCGGACATGCCGCTTCTACGCTGAGCTAAATGCATTTCTAGGGGGGGCCGCCACCACTACCCCACCTCTGACTGTGGATTCCGAGCTGGGGATAATCTCATCAGGGACACCTGATGATTCCGCGGAAGGGGAAGAGGAGGAGGAGGAGGACGAGCTGGCAGAGAGCACCCAGCTCTCCGTTCTCCCCAACAGCCAGGAACTGTTTCTCACCCTGACTGAAGTACCCTCCCAAGCCTCCCAAGCCAGCACCCAAGACCATGACCCCATGGAAGGGACCTCAGGTGAGTTTACCTTTTAAAATATAAAACATGATTTAAAAGCAAGCATTTTTAATGATTAATTTGCCCTGAGCACTTGGGATGCATTCGCAGCCAGTACAGCTACTGGAAAAGTCTGTTAACATGTCTGGGGATGGAGCGGAAATCCTCCAGGGACATCTCCATGAAGCTCTCCTGGAGGTACTCCAAAAGCCTTGCCACAAGGTTTCTGGGCAGTGCAGCCTTATTCCGTCCTCCATGGTAGGACACTTGACCACGCCATGCTAGTAGCAAGTAATCTGGTATCATTGCCTGACAGAGCCTGGCAGCGTATGGTCCCGGTGTTTGCTGGCATTCAAGCAACATCCGTTCTTTATCTTGCTGTGTAATCCTCAGGAGAGTGATATCGCTTAGGGTAACCTGGTTGAAATAAGGGAATTTAATTAAGGGGACTGAGGTGGCCGTTCCTACTGGGCTGTTTGCCTGTGGCTGAAAAGAAATCCTTCCCTGCATTTAGCCAAGTGCAAGGGGGGGGGGGAGGATTGGCCCAGAGCTTTTCGCGTTTTGCTAGCAGGGATCTTCCCTGATACCAGCCAGGCGGTGGGGGGAGGGATAAAGCACTCATCCCAGAGAATTCATGGCGGGTGGGGGGGGGGGTGTTAGTTTGGTTCCTGCAGGGATCTTCCCTGATACCAGCCACGCGGTGGGGGGAGGGATAAAGCACTCATCCCAGAGAATTCATGGCGGGTGGGGGGGGGGGGTGTTAGTTTGGTTCCTGCAGGGATCTTCCCTGATACCAGCCACGCGGTGGGGGGAGGGATAAAGCACTCATCCCAGAGAATTCATGGCGGGTGGGGGGGGGGGGTGTTAGTTTGGTTCCTGCAGGGATCTTCCCTGATACCAGCCACGCGGTGGGGGGAGGGATAAAGCACTCATCCCAGAGAATTCATGGCGGGTGGGGGGGTGTTAACCTTCAGCAGCAGAAAACAAGCTAACAGGAAAACTGCAGCACAACGGGCTTTGCTTGGTATGTGGGAAAGCAGGGCGCAGAAGCCTAAAGACAGTGGCTTACCATGGCAGCATGCAAGGTGAATTCTGTTGCCCCGACCTGCGTCTGTGATCTCTAGCAGCAAAGCCACAGGCACTCAATATTAAGAGGCAAAATGCGACCTTGCACAGAAATCACATGTGCTATGTAATGTGAATAGTATACACCGTGAAAGAGTATAAGCATTGTTCTGAAAAATGTATCTTTTAAAAAAATTCTCTCCTTTTTTCACTCCCTCCAGCAGGTGCAAATGTTTCAAGCCTCCCTCCTCCTTCCCGAAGGCTATCCCAGATAAGGCGTCGTAAAAAAAAAACGAGAGAAGAGATGTTTTCCGAAATCATGCAATCCACCAGGAATGAAAGAGCTCATCTGAATGAGTGGAAGGAGACGGTTTGCAAGTATAGGAAAGAAGCCAGTGATCGTGAGGACAGAAGGGACCAACGTGAGGAGAGGAGAGACGCTCGAGATGAGAGGTGGCGGCAGGAAGATCAGAGGAGTCGGGAAGCAACGCTGGGGCTGCTGCGTGAGCAAACAGACATGCTCCGGCGTCTGGTGGAGCTTCAGGAACGGCTGCTGGAGAACCGAGTGCCGCTACAGCCCCTGTATAACCCCCCTACCTCCTCACCATGTTCCATAGCCTCCACACCCAGACGTGTAAGAACACGGGGGGGGAGGCTCCGTACACCCTCCCATTCCACCCCAGTGGACAGCCCAAGCAAAAGGCTGCCATTTTTTTAACCTTTTTTTACTGGGCTTTTCCTTCCCGCTGATCCTCCTCCCAAACCCCACTCAGGTTCTGTGCCGCTACAGCCCCTGTATAACCCCCCTACCTCCTCACCATTTTCCATAGCCTCCACACCCAGATGTGTAAGAACACGGGGGGGGGGAGGCTCCGTACACCCTCCCATTCCACCCCAGTGGACAGCCCAAGCAAAAGGCTGCCATTTTCTTAACCTTTTTTTACTGGGCTTTTCCTTCCCGCTGATCCTCCTCCCAAACCCCACTCAGGTTCTCTCCCTCTTTTTATAATCAATTCATAAAGAATAAATGATTTTTAAACAATGGTGACTTTATTTCCTTTGAAAGCAAGCTGGGGGAAGGGGGAGGGTGGGTTCCTTACAGAGAATGAGTCAATAAAGGGGGCGGGTTTTCAGGAAGGATAAACAAACATAAATTTCACACTGTAGCCTGGCCAGTCATGAAACTGGTTTTCAAAGCTTCCCTAATGCGCAGCGCTTCATCGTGTGCTCTTCTAATCGCCCTGGTGTCTGGCTGCGAGTAATCAGCAGCCAGGCGATTTGCCTCAGCCTCCCACCCTGCCATAAAGGTCTCCCCCTTGCTCTCACAGAGATTGTGAAGCACACAGCAAGCAGTAATAACAATGGGGATATTGGTTTGGCTGAGGTCTGAGCGAGTCAATAAGGATCGCCAGCGACCTTTTAAACGGCCAAATGCACATTCTACCACCATTCTGCACTTGCTCAGCCTGTAGTTGAACAACTCCTGACTCCTGTCCAGGCTGCCTGTGTATGGCTTCATGAGCCATGGCATTAAGGGGTAGGCTGGGTCCCCAAGAATAACAATTGGCATTTCAACATCCCCCACGGTTATTTTCTGGTCCGGAAAGTAAGTCCCTTGCTGCAGCCGTTTAAACAGATTGGTGTTCCTGAAGACGCGAGCGTCATGAACCCTTCCCGGCCAGCCCACATGGATGTTGGTGAAACGTCCCTTGTGATCCACAAGTGCTTGCAGCACCATTGAGAAGTACCCCTTGCGGTTTATGTACTGGGTACCCTGGTGCTCCGGTGCCAAGATAGGAATATGGGTTCCATCTATTGCCCCACCACAGTTAGGGAATCCCATTGCAGCAAAGCCATCCACTATGACCTGCACATTTCCCAGAGTCACTACCTTTCGTAGCAGCACCTCCGTGATTGCTTTGGCTACTTGCATCACAGCAGCCCCCACAGTAGATTTGCCCACTCCAAATTGATTCCCGACTGACCGGTAGCTGTCTGGCGTTGCAAGCTTCCACAGGGCTATCGCCACTCGCTTCTCAACTGTGAGGGCTGCTCTCATCTTGGTATTCTGGCGCTTCAGGGCAGGGGAAAGCAAGTCACAAAGTTCCATGAAAGTGCCCTTACGCATGCGAAAGTTTCTCAGCCACTGGGAATCGTCCCACACCTGCAACACTATGCGGTCCCACCAGTCTGTGCTTGTTTCCCGGGCCCAGAATCGGCGTTCAAAGCCTATAACCTGGCCCATTAACATCATAATCTCCAAAGCACCGGGGCCCGCGGTCTCAGAGAATTCTGTGTCCGTGTCCATGTCCTCATCACGCTGGTCGCTGCGCTGCAATCGCCGCCTCCTCCTCCTCCTCGCCTCTTTTTTCTGGTCCTGTGTAAGCATAAACTCCACGAGAAAGCGCGAGGTGTTTATAATGTTCAAGACTGCGTTCTGGAGCACAACGGGATCCATGCTTGATGCAGAATGGAGTCTGCAGAGTTCACTCAGGAAAAAAGGCGCGAAATGGTTGTCTGCCGTTGCTTTCAGGGAGGGAGGGGGAGGCTGTACCCAGAACTACCTGCGACAATGTTTTTTGCCCCATCATGCACTGGGGTCTCAACCCAGAATTCCAAGGGGGGTGGAGACTGCGGGAACTATGGGATAGCTATGTAAAAGCTACCCACAATGCAACGCTCTGGAAATCGATGCTACTATGGTAGCTTGGACGCAAACCACCGAATTAATGGTGCCTAGTGTGGCCGAATACATTCGAATTTACAAAATCGGTTTCCTAAATTCGAATTATATAAATTCGAATTAATCCTGTAGTGTAGACATACCCAAAGTGACTCTGGATTTCTATTGCTCCTGCCACTTGCCAATTCTGGAATGTGACTTTCAAGGAGCATCACTGACAGACACCAGCAGTGATGTGATAGTTTCTTTCTCCATCTTCTTTGGTTTTCCTGTTTTCCAGCCTCCTTTTCCTTCCTTCTCCTATTTTTTTCCTTTTCCTGTTTTCCAGTCCCTCTCTGATGCTCCTCCTTTTCCTCCCATCTTGTCCTGCTTTATGCTTTGACCTGGTGAAACTCAGGGCCACCTGCAGCGAAGGAAGATGCTGCCTCTGGACTCCAGGCAATGCTGCTTCTCTCTGATGCACAAGAGGTGCTAACCTATTTCTACAGGGTAAATTCGTGCAATAGCAGAGCAGGCAGGCAGACCACGGAGCAGTGCCTTTTATGGAGTAGGTCCTGTTTTCCCTCTGTTTATGGGCCAGTGCTTATAGATAACAGCTTAAAATAAGGCAAGAGAATGTGAATGCTTAACTCAGCGTCTCCTAAATTATACTTTGTTCCATTTACACTGTTCACTGTCACTGAATCTCATATGTGCATTTCAGTCTGAAAAGACAGTTAACTGTCCCTTCTGATTACACAATAGCTGCATTACAAGCCCTGAAGAGAAAAAAGAGGTATGAGAAACAGTTGAGCCAAATTGATGGGACACTCTCCACTATTGAGTTCCAGCGGGAAGCGTTGGAAAATTCCCACACCAACACAGAAGTGTTCAAGAATATGGGCTATGCTGCACAAGCAATGAAAAAAGTGCATGAAAATATGTAAGTGCATCCTGTCCACTTCCATAGTAGGGGGTTCAGTGCTGTAAAACTCACCCTCTGACTGTATGGATTAAATGTTTTAGTTTCACTGAGACACCTGGTTCTGATTTTGTTTTTGTTAATGTTTAATGTTTGGGGAACGCTCCCAGTGGAATGTTATATTTGGAAGAAAAATAGCTTGTCTCAACAGCAAATCTGAAAGGTTGCCCTACCGTCCTACGAAGTGCACAGGGATGTTATTATTAGGTCTGAATTGCCTTTGGGAGGTGCTGAGGGCAGAGAGAGCAACAGAAGAATAGCACTTAGAGGAGCACTATGGACTCTTCTCTCCTAAGTCTCTAAATGGCTGTGTAATTCAGATTTTTAAAGGTGTTCTAATTCAACCCCAGTTTAGCAAAACTATTCATGTGCTTAAAGCCTGTTGCAGTAAAATCAGTTTTATTCAATATGGGGTCTTATACTCCACCCCTCCACCACTGTAGTGCATTACAGGGACTAACATCTGCCATGTTTGACTTGTCAACTTCTCACATGCTTAAAGATCGGCATGTGCTTAGTACCTTGCTGAATTGGCGCCTTAAATTGGAGACTTTCTGTATTCAGAGTTTTTATTAATAAAGGGACCAGAACCTTTTCAGATTAGGTTTTCCCAAGGCAGACGTGGTCTGAGAATGTGTATTTTAAAAACAGTTTAAATACTATTTCTCTAGGGACCTAGACAAAATTGATTCTTTGATGGACGATATCACTGAACAGCAAGCAGTTGCCCAGGAGATCTCAGAAGCTATTTCAAACCGAGTTGGGTTTGGTGATGAGTTTGATGAGGTTAGTATTGCAATGAAGTCAAGGATAAAAGATGTACCCGCCTAATACAGTGATTATTTTATTGTGTGGTGATTTGTTGTAAGCCTTTATCCCCATGCAAGTTGTGACTAAAATTGCTTGGATACATTTAATCATTTATAAAATGTATTTAGATATTTTTAAAAGAAGTTTTGATCTCACAAACTCGCTTTCCATGTTCTTACCCTGTATGTGTGGACATAACTGAAATGTGTGATTTGCAGTGCTCCAAATATACACCCAGTCAAGTGTGGGTCTATCTGGAGCACTGAACGTCAGTATTTGTATGACACATTGCACTGTTTGCAACTCTAAACACTCAAGGCCAGACTTTGAAAGGTATTTAGTTGCCTAAAGATGCAGATATGCTCCTCGTAGGATTTTCAAAAGTGCCTGAGCGGGTTACTTTCCAATTGAAACTGGTGCCAAACTTTCTAATTGACTCCAATGGGAGTTAGGCACATAACAGTTCAGGTGCTTTTGAAAATCCTAATAGGCATCTGTTTGCATCTTTAGGCATCCAACCTTTTGAAAATCTAGACCTTAGGGCTTTATCCAATGCCTGTTGAAGTCAGTAGGACTCCTGTTGACTTTGGGCACTTAATCAGGCCCTTAATTATTTTTAAACCAAGTTTTTTTTCAAATGTGAAAAATACTAATTTTCACTGCGGGCCTAAGGGTCTGATCCTGTGAAGTGATAAGCATTGGAATCAATGGAAGGCAGCAACTGATTCTTGAAAGCACTCAGCACCTCTTGGAATCAGGCTCAAAGTCCATGGCAAGTTGGAAGATTTTTATATATTGATTTTGAAATGATGAGCACTAAGAATTGTTTAAACAGTGTCCAAAGCAGTAAAAATAACTCTAATCGCCTTTTCCACCCCAGCTGAAAACAAGCATACAGCGTTCCAGTCCTCTATATCTATATATATAATTTTTTTTTAAAAGATTTTAATACGTGCCTCAAAAAATACCCTTCCTTTGTGTTTATTTTTTTGCCCAGTTCCTCAATATTTAGCCTTTTGGTGACTTGTTAAAGAACAATAGGTTTCTTTATTTTGTTTTGTTTTCCCATTGACTTCTGCTAAGTGAAAAGACAGGAAATGTAATCTGTCTTCTTTAGAAACCTTTAAACCACACTGGATGGCTCTCTGAAAGATATGCTGTGGCCTGTATTATGCAGGTCAGATTAAATGATCATAATCATCCTTTCTGGTCTTAATTGGAGCCTGTTGGGAATGTTTTGACAAGACATTAGTCCGTCAAAATGTCATTTGCCAAAACTTTTCACAGAAGAAGGGTCAGTTTTGAGAAATTTACTGTTTCTAAATTTTTTTTCCAAATGACTTTTTATTTTGAAATTTAAGCTAATTTGTATTATGTAACAAAACACCAATGGGTTTTCCCATCCTCTTTGTTAAATTAAAACTGTTAGTTCAATGGCATCAGGTGAGGAATTTCTGGTAGAGATGGATAAGTATTAATGCAGTTATACAAGGCACTGATAAGACCTCACTGGACTACTGTGTACAATTCTGGTCACTCATATTCAAGAAAGATTAATTCAAACTCTGACAGGTGCAGAGAAGAAATACTAGGATGATCCGGGGACTAGAGAACCTATCTTCTGAGAGGAGACTCTGAGTATGTCTACACTGCAAAACAAATAAAAACCCTTGCGGCAGCAAAGCTCAGAGCCCGGGTTAACTGACTCAAGCTTGCACTATGGGGCTAAACACAGCAGTGTAGACATTCCTTTTCGGTTTCAGAACCCGGGCTGCAGGCTGCTATTTTTAGCCCCTGCAAGCCCGAGTTAGTTGATCCAGGTTCGGAGACTCGCCATTTTTTGTGTTTGCAGTATAGACAAACCCCCAAAAAGCATGTCTCATTTAGCCTAGCAAAACCAAGGCCGAGAGAGGATATTACCACCCTCCATAAATACATCAGGGAATAAACACCAGGGAGGGAGAAGAGCTAGTTAAGCTAAAGGACAATGTTGGCACAAGGACAAATGGATATAAACTGGTCATGAATAAATTTGGGCTGGAAACTAGAAGGTTTCTAACCATCAAGAGGTGAGTGGTTCTGGAACAGCCGTCCAATAGGAGTTGTGGGGACAAACTATCTGGTTTTAAGATGGCGCTTGACATATTTATGAAATGGATTATATGACGGAGCTGCCTGAGATAGCTGGAGACTGGACATGATGACCCAAGAGATCCCTTCCTGTCCTATGTTCCTAATGGTACTTTGATTAGTGATTGTGGTTTGAGATGCCCTTGATGTTAATTGAACCCATTGCTTGAAATATAACTTTGCAAATGATGTCTTGATTGCATTCAGGATGAGTTGATGGCGGAATTGGAGGAATTGGAGCAAGAAGAACTGAATAAGAAAATGACGGATGTCAGATTGCCAAGTGTCCCATCCACATCGCTGCCTTCCCGCCCTGGTAAGCTGCCTGCCATTTTAAGTTTCCTGTAATTAAGCCATGTCCTGAGAGAGAAGGGGGAGAGAGTGAAAGCTCAAATGAAGCATTTAACTCAGCTTTAACTTTTAGTGTAGTCTTCTTACCCATTTGTTGTGCCTGCTCACATGAAGTAATGGGGTGTATGGTTTGGTTCATGGAAACATTTAGGACCAAATTCTGTGCAGGTGTAAATGGCTGCATGTCCTCTGGCATTTGTTTGGCCTTTAACATAGGTGTGGCGGTATTTTCCAATGAATCATATAGGTATTTTCCAATGAATCATATAGGTAACTTCCCAGAAATGGGAAGTTATTTCCCCCCCTTTCTGGCAAAGCAGCCATTTGTTTCTTTTGAAATAGGAGGGTGACCTGGATTCAGAACATTTCAGTAACACGGCTCCTTCTCCTGAAATTTGCCACTGATATTGTATTTACCAGCGAATGAAATGAAAGCTCATATAAATTTAGAGACGTAGCTTCAGTTCCTTTCCTTATGGGCCACGCTTGCTTCCTGAACAATATCATTCTGAAATTAAGCAGTAGCTAATAACTAGGCACACAGCCCTTCTTTTTCTAAAGTCCTTCTGAACCATTTACTCTGAGTTAACTTTTATCCACTGATTTATTTTTCCCCACCTTGTTCCAGTGTTTAGGGCTCAAAATACCTCCCACTGAAGTCAGGGAGTTGAATCAGACCCATAATGTCCAGGGCTGTAAGTGAGCTACTGGTGAGAGCATAATGGCTGTGCATTTAGTCTGCCTACTCCCTGGGCTACCATATTTAGCTCACTATTTGGTAAATTGCTTTGAGATACCTCTAGGCTGACTAGCGTTACACAAATCCTGCTGCCAGTGAATAAAATGGCTCTGTTACTTGAGTCACTGATTATTGTTAATCTCTCACTGTAGCATCCTCCAGGAAGAAAGTGGAAGATGAAGATGATATGAAGCAGCTGGCGGCTTGGGCTTCGTAACATCAGACTGCAGTGTTTAGAACAACAGGTTTCTTACAATACAGGTGTAAAGAGTTGCAATAACGTTTTGTATGCTTAACAAGTCAGACCCAATTTGATCACTTGTTTTACTTTGGTAGGGCCAAATGATCTTAAAAAAAAAAAAATTACTTAACTTCGATACTATTTTTAAATGTTTTGTTTTTTTAAAGAGATTTTCAGGACTTGGCCAATCTTGTATCATTTTTACAGTGAAAAATTCAGATGGAATTTTTATTAAAAAAGAGCTTTTACTGGGTGGAGCCTTACTACAGAGTATTTTTGTGAGACACTAAGGCCCTATGTACACACATGACCAAATTCACTGCTGGAGTGAATGTTTGAAATGTAGTAACGTCATAAAGGCTTACAAGCAGTAGTCAGTTTGGCTCAGAGTATTTGAAAGCTACCATAAGCTGCTCTGAGCACATGGACCTAATGGGGCTGCATATGGGCACAGAGATCACCCACCCAGAGCATCTTGCAGTATCAGGGTCCCAAATTGTAAGCTCCTTGGGGCAGAATCTTCTATGGAAGGCTTTGGGGTTTTCTGTTTTTTTTACCCCTCCTGTAAATCACCATATACACCTATATAATTAGTTATAATCAAGGTTTAAAATCAGTTCAGGCTCATTCAGTGAAAATAGTTTGGCTCTCAAGTGTGACTAGGGGAAAACCAGAGTGTAGAATTAGTTTTAATCTAGGTCCCTGCCGGTTTAAAACTGATTCAGCTAATTCTGTTAAAGACCGAGAGGCGTTGTGGCCTGACAACTGCTTATATGCCTCCCAACTTAACTTTTCCAGGATGAGTCTTAACTTCATGTTACAGATTGTTAAAAGAAGTCATAATGGGACTTGTAATGCTGTAATTTCAAAAGAACATTGGTTTCCAAGCATCCAGTTCCTGTACTGAGACTTGAATGGAAATTGTATCGAAGTGTTAATATTTGAAATTTCTTAACTTCTTTCTTTCACTTCTTTGAATGTGAGTGATTTATTTGTGATGTTCATGTACAGTATTGCACAACTGATTCTTTTTAGTCTAAAGGGACAAATGTTATTTTGAGTGCTGAAGTATTGTGTATGCAGAGAAATCAGAACAAGCAAAATTAAACATGCTTTTCTGTCAAAGTGAATTTTGATGTTATATGAGACCTTCTGACTTAGTAACCCACTGCCGTCCGTAGTGAAATGGTGAAACACTTACATTGGGGGTTTTTCTAGAGTACTGGAAATCAAAGTAGTACTGATCTGGGTTTCTAGTTTTAAAAATTATAATTGATAATCAGGCCAGCCAGGAAACAGTGGACAACGGGGGTTCTTTATCCTTGTAGCAACAGCAGATTAACCACTTAAGACTCTGTGCCAAGCACTTTGGCCTCACACCAGCAAATGACTTCAGTCGCCATTCTTCTGTACTTAATGTTAAACATGTGCTTATGTGTGTGTTACTGAATAAAGGCCAGAGTGCTCAACATCTTGCTGGATTGAGCCCTGTTAATGGAATGGAGTGGATTCTGAAATTACAAGTAAGACTGGCTGGATTCTCCTCTTTCTTACACTAGTACAGAACTATTGTAACTTCATTCACTTCACTGGAGTTACTTTTGGTCTATGTAGGTATGAATGGAGAATCAGGTCTGTGCACTAGGCTAAGCAGCTAAGACCTGTTAGGCCTAGTCTCCGCTAAAGGGAAAAGTCAATCTAAGCTACGCAATTTGAGTTACGTGAATAGCGTAATTCAAATCGACGTAGCTTAGATCTACTTACTGCGGGGTCCACGCTATGCGATATCAACGAGAGATGCTCTCCCGTCGACTCCCCTTACTCTTATCGATCAGGTGGAGTACAGAAGTCGACGGGAGAGCGACTGGTGGACCGCCGATGCATTGATTGCCGCAGCGTCTATCCTCCGGTAAGTGTAGACAAGCCCTTAGAGAAAACCAGGTGCATGTGCAACTCTGTTCCAGAGCTAGGAGGCACCAGAAAGAATCTCTTTCTGGAGCAAGAAAAAGAAAGCTGGAACTTTGTAGGTCTCTATTTTAAAACAGTGTATTTTAAATTTAAAATACATGCTTTAAAATATATTATGGAAACTAATACAGTAACAGTGTCATTCAATTGTCTTGCATTTTAGAATGCAAGACAAGATACTGACGAGAAGCTGCTGGGACTAGGGGGTTTATTAAAATAACGAATCTTCTGCATTATTCAGATCTGTTTTCTATGCATTTGCTGAGAGTCACATTTTCAAGATTAAGCAAACTTATATATGTCAATGTACCTAAGTTATGGATAAATTGGGTAACAGTGATAGACTACTTAGGCACATAACTGGCCATGTGTTTGCACAGATCTGATCACTGTGCACACCTCTGGCATTTCTATACATAAGTTAGGCAGTGCCAATATGTTTACATGCTTAGTTTGGAAAGACTGGCCCATAACATCTGTTTTTTCCTCAAGTTAGTAGTTTTCCAATACTTAGCACTTAACCTATTCAAAGTGCTTGACTAACACTAATTAAATACAATGTACGTTTGATTGTACCTTTTAGAAGTAACCAGAGATATTTGTATTGCTATTTAATTTCTCTTGAAAATAAAGACACGGTCCCTGCCCTGGAAAGCTTTCTCTGTGTCTAGTTGTGTACAGCACTCATTTCTATCGGATCTAAGCCTCCCATAAGTATCTAGATATTAACAACCAGCGACTTTTTGATCACTGCAGGCAGGGAGTCAGCGTCCTTGTGACACAATGAAAAAGGCTTTCCCCCCCAAGCACTGTAGTTCTCAAACTCCAGAAATCCCCAGCATACCTTCAAAGACTATAGGGGACTCTGGAGTCCACGTTGTTTTAAGTTAGCAAAGGGCAAGGCAATACATAGCCATATCAATAACACAAATTCTAAAGGTGAGAAATCTCACTGGAGAGACCACCACAAATTCCCAAGCACCCTTGGTAGGCTAAGAGAATACATCCAAAGATGTATATGAATCTTCCCATTTCAGACTATCGATGACTTCAGTCCACTTCAGAAAATGCAAACCTGCTGCCTTTGCGCAGGAACCTTTCCTGTGATCAGTTCAAAGGACAGTGGAAAGTTCAGAGGCCAGTCATTAGCTTGAGCAAGCTGGCACTACAAACTGCAGAATTCCAGCTATATTTTCACCTATGTCCTGGTCCCGTGAAATACAGGGCGCCCTCAACTCCTCTTGATCTCCATGGGAGTTAAAGGTGCTCAGTGCTACATCAGAGTTGCTGAACCTCTTGTAGAATCTGGCTCTTAAAGAATAAAGCCTCTGAAGGCCTGGGAACCATAACCTGCAATCATCCAACTGAGATGTCCTAAAGACTCAAGTAGGATTGCTGAGACCTAGGGAGTCTGAGATTTGGGTGGTCAGACAACTGTTCAGGAGCAAAGATGCCTCTTTGCTCTAGTACTCTTGTCCAAAGCAGTCAGAGCATAGCACTGACTGGCCAGAATCTGAATGAACATTTTGATATTTAAGACTTTTGAACTGATGTACTTTCAGTTGAAAGGCTCTGTGTGGTCACAGGGCCAGATCCCCAGGTGCACCAATCAGTGTGCCACTATTGAAATAATTGGAGCTATAGCTACAGCTGAGGAGCTAGTCTTTATGTGCAAATTCAGATCCAATTGAAAACTGCCTTTCTTTTTGAATATATGTGTCTCTTCTGTGCCAAGATGGTATTTGTTTAATATTGAAGCAGAAGGACTTGCTAGAGCCAACCTGCTACTGTGAGAGTATTCTCCATTAACTTGGGCATATCTTACAAGCAGGATTTTAGAAGCATAAGGTTCACTATAGCTGACCCCGCTCTGTGAAACCTCCGTTCTGAACAGTATTTCTTTTAAGAATTCTTTTTTTTTTTTTTAAACTGGGCTTTGACACTTTAATCTGAGTATTTTCAAAAAGGGAAATAATCTTTGTAAAAATAATTAAATGTTAAGTTTGTGCGGTTTGTGTAAATTAAAAAAATAAATATTGTGGTGTCTTAATTGCTCTATAGAAGTTTTTGCTTATCTTATGGTACCTAACCCGTCCTCCCTACACTTTTTAATTCTGTTACCTGGGCTGGGCAAACTTTTGGTGTTTAAGAGTTCCTCCCCTCCCCCCAAGTCTTGTGAACAATTTTGGGAGTGTCTGGGGGGACTCTCAAAACTAGTTTTGAATTCAAAAGTTTTTCCAAAAGCAATTCAGTTAAAATATATATTCTAGTTAAAGTGATGCATGGGCTACATTCCTGGAGATCTTCAGGGACCTTCTACACTGCAGAGAAAATTCTACTGAATTAGAATGAGTTCCTATAAAGACAGATTCTCCTTTCCTGGAGTTTTAAGGAAGACATGCAGAGGTGTTCTCTTGTTTAATTGGGATTTGTGCTCTTTTGGGTTTTTTTTTTATGACTTATAAAGAGAGTCTGAAAGAGATGGACAGATGCAGGTTTTCCCTCTTTCTGAGGTTGCTAGAGATTGTCTCCAAAATATGTATTATTTGCCTTTCAGATCTCACTTGTCAAATCCACAAAGATGACCCTTCTCCAAAATGTTCATTAGACATTGGAGTTAAATAGGGGTCAACACAAACGAGAGAGTTTTAAGCAATCCAATTTAGAATCACATGAGGATATCAAGTTGGGTAGTTTATGATGTGGTGCCTGAAAACACGCTTGGCTGCCTTGGAAGAATTAAAGATTATTCAAAAAATCTTAAATTTGTCATTTCTTGACTTTCTTCACTTTGCAACTCTAATGCTTTTTTTAACATAGCTGTGTTTAATTGCCTGGTGTGTAGGTGTATACTGTGCATATTTTTAATAAGATATTTTTCTCTCTCCTTTCCTCACTTCCCTCCCACCATCTCTCCTAAACAAAGCTCATACTTGCCAATATTTGAGTTGAGCTTTTGAACTCGTGTTACTTGAGTGGGTTCAAAATGAGACAAACCCAAGTCTGACCATTCCTATCTCTCACTGAGTATTGTAATTCTACTGCTGAGGGCAGAGCTTTCTTAAGAGTGGGTCTGCTCAGCTGGAATTTGCTCTCTGTGGCAATCTTCTTTCCCAGCCCTACCCACTTAATGAAATCCTGGATTTCCAGCTCACTCACAAAGCTGCAAGCAGCTGGGGAGCATGGTTAGTCTCTTTCACCAAGAACTTGAATCTCTCAAGCCTTAATACCATAGTGACAGGCACCAAGTAAATGCTTGTGGTAGGAATAATTTACATGGAACATACCTGCTATATGTGAAGAATGCATCAATTAACAACAGGGTTTAGGGCTGGGTAACAGAACAGCCAAGAAAAGTTGCTAGTTTCTAACACTCTTACTGATAGCTGCAACAATGAAAAACAGAAGGTGTCCTGATAACACTATGCTCACAGTCCCTAGGCACCCGGGGTAAAATTTGCAAAAGTGATTTAGGCACCAAAGAGAAAAATCAATGGGACTTAAACTAAGTCACTTTTGGAAATGGAACTTAAGCCCTCTTACAAATTTTATCCCTCCTTTTTAAAAGCCAGGAAATAGTTGGGAGGCTTTTTCTAAAGAGACCTTTAATATCATAAGCCTAATCTTATATGCACACCAAATATTTTCTTAAATCAATTTCAATCGCAGCATGTTGCAACTAACATACTTATATCATTTGTTCACTCAGGTAGTTGTGAGCTGGTGGGAATGAAATTGGTTTAATTTCAGAAGATAATTGGGAGGCTAAAGATTCCAGAGTAATTTTTTATTTGAAAAAACAAACAAACAAAAAACACAACACATCAACGGCCTTGAGAGCAACAAATTATCAGTGCTGCTAGTGCCTTTCCTTACATGAAATCAAAGAAAAACCTAGAATCTGCTCTTCTATCAGGGGGGAAGGCAGTATCATTTGGAAGCCTCATTAAGTCAAATGGGAGTCACCTGAATCCCTACACTCAGTACTATTTCCTGAAAAGATTAAATGGTACATATTTTAGATGGCCTCTAAATCTTCAGATGTATTACATGACTCCCTATGTTGTTGTCTGTGTTAAAACTAACCAAAGGAATATTTTGGCATGAGATCATTAGTTTAATTAATATGTAACTAATCTAGGTCAGCCAGGATTTACTGGATATGGAGTTGGGTTGTTTAAAATGACTGACATATTCTTTGAATTTGCAACATCTCAGTCATCATAAAGCTGCAAAGCAGGTTGGTCTTGTAAGCTGCACTGTATTTGGAGGGAAAGGAGTTTGTTAGCCGGTAGGTGGAGCTCTGTATTCAGCATAGGAATGGTAACCGACTGGGGGACTGAAATCTGTTTAGCAGGCTCCTGCTTTCAGATAGAATTTTATTTCAATCTCACTAATTGATCATCTGGCAAAGAAAAGGGCATTGCATGTAGGAATGTAAATTTTAAAGGGAAGAAAAAGGTTTTCTGGTTCAGAGCTCAAAAATGCCTATAGTTACTGACCTGTTTTGCCTCCATATCCCTGCTTGGTTTCCCATTCTGCACGTTTAACATGTGCAAACAGGAGACACAGCCATGCAAATGTTTGCTGGGGTGCCCTCCTGCAAGCATTTGAGACCTGGCCAAGATTTGGTGAGTTAAATCCTTGACTTTGAGGGTGAATTTTTTAAAAAGCGCCTGTATGACTTGAGAGCCTAGGCTGTGAAGTCACTTTGTGCCTTTGAAATGGTTACATTTAGCTTTCTTTCTCCCAGCCCCAACTTTAATTAGAGCTGGGCAAATGGTTTATTGAATTCCGTAGTGCTAATTTTAATTTGCTTGAAAGACTATTTTGTCACACCTCAGAATTCTTGCAGTATCCCTTTAAAAAAAAAATCCTCATCCAAATGTATTACAGTCCCAGAAATACCTTGTAAAGGATGTAAAATGTTCTCCATGAAGGACGAGAGTGGTCAGGCAGAAGCAGGCTTTAAGGGGACTATACTGTGCCTGGCATCTAATAGAACAGAACAGCCAAATGCAAAACAATACTTAACACTTCACATTCGCAAATCATTATGAGTGTTAATTGATCCTCATAGTCCACCCGGGAGAGAGGGAGGTAAGACCTGTATCCCCTTAGTACAGACACAGAAAGAAATGATCTGATTTACTGAAGGCTACAAATGGTGATGGTGGCAGAGCTTAAAACTTTGTTGAAACGTTTTTTTCTTTGAGCCTCTGCTCTATCTAGTAATCTGCACAGCTTCTCTCAGCCCTCTGTGCAGCCTTCTTAAACATTAGAGCCAAAACTAAATGCCAGCCATGGTTAAAGCTCTATGTAAGCTCGAAAACTTGTCTCTCACCAGCAGAAGTTGGTCCAATGAAAGATGTTACCACACCTACTTGATTTCTCTTGAGTCATGGGAACAACACTGCATACAGCCAGGGCAGGGTTAAGTCACAATGATCCAATGGTTCTTATTTTGTTTCAGATCACTGCTGCTAAAACAAAGTACGTGCGAGAAATTGTGTATGCGAGTGGAATAGATTAAATGGATTGATTGGGTTACTGCTGACCTACATGTGGGCTGCAGAATAAAGTAAAATAGCTTCAGAAGATAATAGCTGAGCATAGGTGGCAGTGATCATCTCTTACTTTTGAGGGTGAAACCTGATTTAAACATTGGGCTCCCAATAGTTTGAAAGCTTTGTCAGCAAAATAATCCTAATTTGCATTAGTTCAGGGTTCGTCTGACCTAGAAAAATCAGCCACGCATCTAGAAACTCCAGATGTGATGAGTCCTAGCAACATTAACTTGGTTGTGAGGCACGTCCTATATATTGTATAATACACTTTTAGTAACACCCTATTGTTTACATTTCACAAAAGAAACATTAATACAAAACATCACAGGGCAGAGCCTTGTTAATGGAGCTATATGGATGTATGTGATTTGAGGCTCTGGCCCACAGTATGTGCTCTGTGGCCTACTGTGAAGGCTGATTCCTCATGCTGGCACTTCGAGTGCAGAAGGTGGGGGCCCGCAAGGATTTTAAAAATTAATACTTGCCACTCCAGGCTTGTATTACACTCCCAAAGTTACAGCTTTTCTCTGACCTTGGTTTGGTAAATGCTGCCACCACCCAAATGCAAAAAAACCCCTTGAACCCAGGAAGGAGCACTTGGTAATTCCTCCCTGTGGGGTACCCTCAAGCCCTTTCACCCCCCATCCAGGGAAGAGCTGAGAAAGAAAACAAAGGAAATTAGCTGTTTTCACCAGCTAATTAAACAACATATGCATAAACCTTTTAGGGACACACAAATTCAATCTTGTTCTTAAAAAAAGGTTAAATTGATTAAAAACAAAAAGAAAGGAAATACATTTGGAATTTAGGCTTTTTGCTAGATCTTAAAAGAAACAATTACAAAAATTAAGCATCAAGATAGCTCTCAAGAGGTTCAGCTTAAAGGTTACAAGCAAAATAAAAGCATCTGGGGTTAGCACAGAGGAGTCCACTAGGCATAAGAAATAAATAGAAATAACCCTAATCATTTCTTTCTAAACATTTCTGATCTACTTACACATTTGGAGTTTCAGATAAGTAGGGTTGAGGTACCATTTGATGCTTTTTCATACCTGGTTTTAAAGCTGCTTACAGCATTGCTGCTCTGTGTCTCCGCTCTTTCCCGGACAGGGCCGGTGCTACCATTTAGGCAAACTAGGCGGTTGCCTAGGGTGCCAAGATTTGGGGGTGCCAAAAAGCGGTGGCCCCAATTTTTTTACAGCGTTCCTACGCCTCCTCCCTGAGCACGCGGTCGCCGCTCCACTTCTCTCGCCTCCCAGGCTTGCAGCGCCAATCAGCTGTTTGGCACCGCAAGCCTGGGAGGGGAGGAGAATTAGAGCGGGGGCGGCGTGCTCGGGGAGCAGGCAGAGCAGAGGTGAGCTGGGGTGGGGAGCTGCCGCAGGGCTCCTCACCCCAGCTCACCTCTGCTATGCCCCCTCCCCGAGCATGCCATCGCTGCTCCACTTCTTCCACCTCCCAGGCTTGCGGTGCCAATCAGCTGTTTGGCGCCACAAGCCTGGGGGCGGGGAGGAGAATTAGAGCGGGGGCGGTGGTGAGCTGAGGTGGGGAGCTGTTGCATGGCTCCCCGGGGGGGGGAGCTGCTACGGGGGGGGGTGTGCCTCAGGATGGGGGGGGGCGGGGAGCTGCCGCAGGGCTGGGGGGGGGCGCAAGGTGGAAGTTTTGCCTAGGGCGCGAAACTTCCTTGCACCGGCCCTGTTCCCAGAGCACCACAACACACAAATGGGGAAGTTTTCCTCCCATTTAAAAAAGTTCTAGCCTTCCCATTGGCTCTTTTGGTCAGGTGCCCACTCCTTTTCCTTTACCTGGGGAACTTTGTTAACCCTTTACAGGTAAAGCAAGCAGAGAACAGACACTGAGAGGGACTTTATAGCTAACTGGCTGACTGGGTGTCCCGCCTTCATTTATCACACCTACCAAACAGCACTAGGGCTTAGAGCCTCAAAGGTATTTAGGCTCCTAATTCCCATTGATTTCAATGGAAGTACAGAGTCTAAATACCTTTGAGGAGTTGGGCCTAGAAACCTTGGTTTGGAGTCTTTCCTGTGCCAAGATCTGCTTCCCCTCAACAATTCCCTGTGCCAGGTGGAGCAGTAGGTACAGAAGTCAACAGCTGAGAACTCCACAGTTCAGGGGAAATAATCTGTCCCCTTAACTTTTGGACTATCCTGACTCTTCTGTGATTGATTTCTCTGCAATGGGAGCCAGGGATGCTCATTTTAAAATCAGGCCACTGATTATGTGCTTAACTTCACACACCCGGGTTTGAAAACATCAGCCTCCGCAAAGACTTTGCTAAATAAAGGATTTAAATATTTCCAGGCTCTACACAGAGAATGTTTATGCCTGGCAGCATCTAGGGGAATTCTTTGCATGTACAGACTCTTTCAAGTGTAAAATCTAAAGTTAATTAGTAACCAACGACAAGCTCAAGTTTTCACTGCTTAATATTCCTTCATTGCACATGAGTTTGTTTATTGATTTGGTCACTCTTAACTGAACCCCAAGAGCTTCTTTTTGCCTGTTTATTTCTTATTAGAATTAGGATCCGATAAGCCAGATCAGACTTGTGGGAGGTGCAGGCCCCCGTAGAATATGGAGCAGCAGCAGCAAGTCCATTATTATGTCAACTTCTCAGTTATAACAGCATTTTGACTCCTTCCAAAATTTCTTTTCTTTTAAACTATATATGAGGAGAATTGGACAAGGCCAGGTCTAGACTGGGACAATAAGTGTATCCAAAACCATTGTGACGGGTTGGATCACAGAAACCCCCTTGGGAGCTGCCACCTAATGTGCAAAGACTACCCCTGCTTCTGTTTTCCCTGCCAGCTCAGGATTCCAGCACCCTGTCTTGCTGAGCCAGACACTCCAGTCTGCTCTAACAAAGACTCAGGGTCTGAATTACTAGTCCCAAAGCTGCAAGTTTACCCGAAACCAGCTCACAGGAGTGTGCTTGTCTTTAGCACTCAGATGCCCAACTCCCAATGGGGTCTAAACCCAGATAAATCCGTTTTACCCTGCATAAAGCTTATGCAGGGCAAACTCATAAATTGTTCGCCCTCTATAACACTGATAGAGAGATATGCACAGTTGTTTGCTCCCCCAGGTATTAATACATACTCTGAGTAAATTACTAAATAAAAAGTGATTTTATTAAATACAGACAGTAGGATTTAAGTGGTTCAAAGTAGTAACAGACAGAACAAAGTAAGTCACAAGCAAAATAAAATAAAATGCGCAAATCTATGCCTAATCAAACTAAATACAGATAATCTCACCCTCAGAGATGCTTCAGTAAGTTTTTCTCAGACTGGACACCTTCCAGGCCTGGGCACAATTCTTTCCCCTGGTACAGCTTTTGTTCCAGCTTAGGTGTTATCTAGGGGATTCTCCATGATGGCTCCTCTCCTTCTCTGTTCTCTTCCACCCCTTTATATATCTTTTGCATAAGGCGGGAACCCTTTGTCCCTCTGGGTTTTTACCCACCCCCACTGGAAAAGCACCAGGTTAAAGATGGATTCCAGTTCAGGTGACATGATCACATGTCACTGCAAGACTTCATTACTCACTTGCCAGCACACACATATATAGGGAGACTCACAGGTAAACAGCCATCTGCAGACAATGGGAGTCATCAAGATTCCAAACCATCATTAATGGCCCACACTTTACATAATTACAATAGGCCCTCAGAGTTACATTTTATATTTCTAGTTTTAGATACAAGAGTGGTGCATTTCTACAAATAGGATGATCACACTCAGTAGCTTATGAGCTTTATAATGATACCTTACAAGAGACCTTTTGCACAAAGCATATCCCATTTGCATTATAGTCACTTATTATCAAATTTTTTATAAAACTATCCCAGTTACATTATATTCACTTATGATCATGTTTTTATAAAACCATGTAGACTGCACAACGTCACAACCATGTTAATACGTTAGCTGCTTGTGCAGGGCCAGCTCTAACTTTTTTGCTGCCCCAAGCAAAAAAAAAAAAAAAAAAAGAGCGCCACCCCACCGAAACAAAACAACCCCCCCGAGTGCCGCCCCACTGAAACAAAAACAACCCCCCCGAGCGCTGCCCCGCCAAACCAAAAAAAAAAAAAAAAATACCCCCGAGTGCCGCCCCGCCAAAACAAAACAAAACAAACAAAAAACCTATGCACCGCCCTGCTACCCCAAGATTGGCCGCCCCTTACAAGGTGCCGCCCCAAGCACGTGCTTGGTCGGCTGGTGCCTGGAGCCGGCCCTGTGCTTGTGGCTAATCCTAAAAAGAACCTAGGTCACTGAGATGCTGCTTGTCTGTCTATATGCCCCCGCACCCCATCACTGTAGTATCTGAGGACTACACCATCTTTAATGTATTTATCCTCACACCATGTCCATGAGGTAGGGCACTGCTGTTATCCCCATTTTACAGATGAGGAACCAAAGCACTTAGGGTTTGTCTACAGAGGTATAAAACCCCCGTGGCTGGCCAGTCAGTTGACTCAGGCTCACGGGGCTCAGGCTTCTGGGCTGAAAAATTGCTTTGTATACGTTTGGGCTGGGGATGAGCAACAATGGAGGGTTCCAGAACTTGGGCTCCAGTTTGAGCCAGAATATCTACACAGCAATTTTTAGCCCACAGCCTAAGCCCCGTGAGCCTGAGTCAACAGACCCCAGCCAGGGCAGGGCAGGGAATCTTTCTCGGTATGTGCATGTAGAACACCTGACATAATAGGGCACCAGTGTTGGTTGGGCCCTCTAAGTACTCCTGTTACATAAATAGTAAGTAAACAAGAAGGAAAAGAAGAGAGCCCTTAAAATCATGAGTTGACTACCACAAAACCTGGCTGGGAGCTTCACTGAGTGTGTTTGGGATTACCTAGACATGAAGGCAGGGAAGGAGCACTAGGATGTTTGAGTCATGAAGCCCTGGAGGGAATTTGCCATAGCTCACCACTGTTTCTTAAACCATTTTTAAAAAGTTTTACATACAACAACAGTAATGCAATGTTAAAACATCAATACATGACCTGTTCCAATTACACACAAGCCAGATGAGCAATGCTTGACAACCTGTATAATTATAAATGGAAACGGAAATAATTAAAGGGTATTTGATCTATAGAGTCATTCTTAACATCACAGAAAAAATATCTGTGCCGCTCTTGTTAGTCTGTAGAACCATCACCAGATGGAGAGGAAAAGGCAAGGGCATTTTAGGTTTAATCTTCTTCTACAAGAGAGTAATAAAATCCAGAACAAACTAATAATTTATGAGCAAGAACATTTAGACATTTAAAATTCAGTCAAGATTTCCCAGGACAATTTTCCTGTACACAGACTACTGTCTCCTCACATCAGCGTGTCATCTAATTTTAACTGCTGTTCAGGCTACAGATTCAGCAGTAGCAGAGTGACATGCTGTGACATTGGGTGAATCACTTAATTTCCCTCTTCCTCAATTACCCCTTCCTTCAAGTGGAGAATAATATAATAAACGAATGTTTGTAAAGCACTTTGAGGTGCTTGGGTGGAAGGCACAATACCAGTGCAGGCTATTATTAACAAACATTTAGATTATGGTAGCACCCATAGCTCCTATGCGCGATGAGACCTCATAGTACTGGGTGCTGTACATAGATAAATCCTTACTCTGGAGAGCTTAAAATGGAAAAGTGACACAGAGAGTTAGGCATGGTGGTTAGTGCACCAACTTCCCCTCGTGCACACAAGGCCAAGTGTCAGCCAGGGATGAATGCACTCCCTGCTGCCCCCACAGACTTGTCGGCTGGAGCATAAGGGTACAATTTGGCCAGAAGTGTCCCTCACCCAGAGGAAGAAGGTGGTCCACGCACAGCTAATAGTGATGGGACTGGAAAAGACAGATTCAAATTTCCCTCTCAAGCAGAGTTTCTCTCATCACAGCACATCAATCTGGCTGGGCCTGAGTATCTTCCCCACTTCTCATGGCTCTCCTTGGGCTTGGCTTTTTGTCTGGCTCATTCTTCCCAAAGACCAGTCTGATTATTTCTACAAAGCCTCAAAGTGCACTAGAATCTTTGCAGTACAAATAACAATGGGACTATCTATTGCTCTGTTTGCCCGGTGTCTAGCCCAACAAATGGTGGGGAGGGGTTGAGGTCACAGATGAGAAAGGTTTAAAAAAGCAAGCATGCTATTACCTGGTCTGTCATGCAATACATACATGTAGCTGCAGGTTTGATATGAGTGCACCCATGCACACAAACAAAAGAGGGATGGGAGAAATGAGAATATTTTGTACTTGGAAGTGAGGTAGAAGAAACAGAAGCCTTGCTGTGGATGGGGATTTAATTACACACCTCCTATACACACTTTGCTGTGCATGAATTTTAATTTTAGGGCCAGCTGTTCTTTAGGACAAGCTAATTTTAAACCAAACCTGCCATTAGATCTCAGAGTGACAATGGGAGCAAAATTTCTTCCCCTTATGCCCTTTAATTCATACTCAATGGGCGCTATTTAGCAGTGCTACAATGCAGGCATACATTGTGATCAACTTGCTCCTCCTCCACAGCTGCCTGAGCCTCCCTTACCACCTTTAAATGACACTTCAAAACACTTCCTTTCAAAAGCCTTTTCTGCTTCAAGCACAGGCAGCCTGCGTAAAACCCCATCTTGTGGTGCTCCTTTGTTTGGTTTCGGAATCAAAGTATATGTTGACACTGTAGATATGACTGTAGTTGCAGTGTTTGTGCCAACTAGTGGAAAAAGTGCTGCTTTATAAATAATGTGTCTTGGGGTATCATTACATATTTCTCTGTATTAACTGTCTCACTTTGGCATTGGGACTCAGAGATGGTTGATTTTAGAAGAGTTTTGAATGTGTTTTAGGAACAGTAGGCAAAATTTAAAGAGACAAATTTTCTTCTCTCTAATTTATAACAAAATTGTCCAAGATTGTTACACCAGTCTTAAATCCAATTAGAAACTAGTTTGTAAGCCAACAAGAGGAACTTGCTGCTAGCAGTACACACTATTTCCCATCAGTGAGATGGTTTGATCAGCTGCAGACTCAAATGAGAAACTTTAAAAGATCACATCATTTCGAGTTTCTTCAGGGTGAGGATTTTGTTTATTAAACTAGAGCTGTACATAAGTACTGGCCTTTTTCAAAAATACCACAAAGCATTGCAGGTAAACTCATAGGACTGGATATCATGCTCATAGAGATAAAAAAGGTAGGTCAATTTTTGGCTTACAAATTCTAAAATATATTAAAAACCCTGGCTTGGGTTATTTTCCTTGAAACAGATACAAGAAAAAAGCCAAATATAGAGCTGTGCCCAGCAAAACAAGGCTGTGACAAAGCAGCACATAATAAAAACAAATGCCCAGAGAGTTAGGGTTTAGAGAGTTAGAGTTAAGGTTTTATAGACAAAGAAACTCCAGGATTTCAGGTATAGGTTTCTGAATGACAAACTATGACATACAGCAGAACCTAATCCCATTGGAATGTAAAAGGCTACATTTAATGGCTAAAGGAAATACCATGGGAAGAGTTTATCATGATTGGCAATCATTTGATCCATCCTCACAGTCTCAGAGGGAAATTGAAGCAGAGCTAGAGAGAGCAGGGGCGGGCAGACAGACAAAAACACTTTCTCCTTTGCTAGAAAGAACAAACATTTGAATCCTGCTAATTTAAAAGGAAAAAAGATAAAAAATCAAAACTGAAAAGAAAACCAGCCAAAAGCTTTGCTCACCTGGATAGAATGTTTCCAATTACTGTTCACCCAGAACAGTACTTGTTATAGGATGTTGTAGGATTTAATTGAACTTACCTGTCTCCATCTACTCTAGATGGTCACATTATTTGGGGTCCAAGACTAAGTAACAGAAATGTGGATGTAATGATACAGGCCAGGATAACTAAGAACTTCTTAAAGTCAAATCTCAAGCTTTATAGTAAAGTACATAACTATGAACATTATGTCCTAAAGCACTGTTCAGAAATCTCAAGGAAATAGCTCCAGGATGGTGCAGGTGAACTAATGATACACAAAGAGAAAAAGGATGAAGGGGCAGGGGAAATAATTCAAAGCAGGACTAGCATTAAAACCAAGGAAAAGCAAACACATTACCCCACATGGAGATTAATGACTACATGGGAGGGTTAGGTGATCTGGCCTTCACACTGGATGGAGCCTGACAATCCCTAAAAACAACAAAAACTCTGGTCCCAGTTGCAGAGATTTCAAGGTGCTGGACTTAATCAGGGATTTCCAGAACTTGCCATGCACTGGTAACTAGGGCTATTTGGAAAATGGTCATGGAGGCAAAAACCCAGGAAAACATTTATGAAGTTTTGAATTGAAAGCTTCATTTACTACCAGTTCTCCTAGATTGCTGGCCATACTGCTACTGGGTTCTGGGCTGAAGTTATGGACTAACTCCAATAAAGAGAAAGTAGAAGCCAAACTGGGAATGGAATTTATTGTTGCTCTAAGCAGTGCACTCATGTAGATTCTCAGAAATTGTCGTTTGAGAGAGCCTACCACCTGAAGTGGCTGCATCTTATTACCCCCTCAGCTCCATTCTATGACTTTGCCACCCAAATGGTGTGGAGTTCCAAACAGATGAGCCACAGGGAAGGTAGCAGGAGCTTGTAAGGAGGATCATGCTGCATGGCTCCACTCGCCTGTAAATTTCAGCCCCGGTTTCACTGTGCATTTGCTCCCCTCCCTTGAGCAGACCCCAAAGGAGTATTTTTGTTCATCGTAATTAATGGTTCATTGTCAAAGTAGGATAGGCACAAAGTGGAGTTGCAGAGGGATCCATTCTTGGTTCAGTACTGTTCAGTGTTTTCATTAATGCGCCTTCTAAAATAAATGAGAGTACACTAATCAAATTAGAGAGATGCAAAACTGGGAGGGATTGCAAATACTTTAGAGGATAGAAATAAAAATCCAACTTGTTATGGATAAAGGTGAGAAATAGTCTGAACTAAAAGCAAGACTCACTAAATAAGCATGAGGTGGTTGAGGTAGGAAAGAGTAGTCAGGCACTAATGCAGAAAGGAAGAATATTAGCTCTGGGAGCAATATGGGCTAGGCAATGTTAATAGAAAACAACCTGCAGGTTGGAGTAGATGATACACTGTATCAACTCTGGCAGAACAGAGACAAGGGCATTATTGGGTTGTAATCCATCTAATTAGTTGACTCTGCTCTGATTTCAATTTGCCTGCTGCATCCATTGTTGAGAGCACAAACAAAAACAATCCACACTTCAGTCCTTATGAATGGAACCACTGCCAGCTGGTTTTTGTTGTATTAGAATCAGAGAGCGTGTTTGAAATAAGGGTATTGAAGGGTATTTGAGCTTGCAAAGAACCTTACCAAAAAAAAAAGTGAATTTTAGAGAAACAAATAGGTATAAAAACTAGCTAATGGTGATGTTCAAGATGACATTGTGTTGCACAACTCGAAAAGGCATTACTTTTGTATTTCCATCAGTGGTGTAACTACATTGAAGTCCCCTACTGTATGCTATTTACATGAGGTGATACTAAGTATTTGCCACACAAAATTGCATTTTTTGTTTAGCCGGGTCTGACTATTACAGGGAAGCCTTAGTCAGTACATTTCAAATGCACTGTATGAATAATTGATTTAAAAACCCACTGTGTCAATCCACATAAGTATCTGAGAGGTACCAACTGGAAGTGTGCTCAAAGGAAATAGAGGCTGCACACAAGATACGGCAATTAAAGCCCAGTTTATAAGAACAGAGGCATATAGTGGAGCCTCAGAGTTACAAACACCTCGGGAATGGAGGTTGTTCATAACTCTGAACAAAACGTTATGGTTGTTCTTTCAAGTTACAACCGAACATTGGCTTAATACAGCTTTGAAACTTTACTAGGCAGAAGAAAAATGCCGCTTTTAACCATCTTAATTTAAATGAAACAAGCACAAACTGTTTCCTTGCCTTGTTAAATCTTTTTTTATAAACTTTCCCTTAATTTTTTTTTAGTAGTTTAAGTTTAACAGTACTGTACTGTAATTGCCTTTTTTTTTTTTTGGTCTCTGCTGCTGCTGAGTACTTCTGATTCCAGATGAGGTGTGTGTGGCTGACTGGTCAGTTCGTAACTCTAGTGTTCTACTGTACCTCAATCTTTACAGAGGGCAGGGCAAAACAAAATCTCCTCCCACAATTCTGGACCCTCCCATTTAACTGCTTTGTAAAATGTTTGTATTTAGGCTTATATTCATTAAATGAGTAAAGGCAGACAGAAAATTAACATAGGTGGAGAATTTTAAAATAGAGTTGTCTAAATGATCAGCGAAATTCTTTCAAGATTTTTTTTAAAACATTTGTAATCCTAAAACCAATACTATTTTAGTACATTTAGTTCAGACCTGTTTTTTAAAACATGTAAGTGATTGCTGGGATTTGATGACAAGTTATCAAAAAAAGATATGTAACTGTAAATTGTACCAGAAGTCAGTAATTGTATTGAATTCTCTGGATGCCTTAAAGGCTATCCCAGGAGGATATTCAAACTGTTAAATCACTTTTTATTTTACCTTCAGTAGAAGTACAGTACGTTTCCTGATATGTTGTGCAGCATTCCTACATTTTCATGCAGACATTAAATTTTGGTACAAAAATGACAGTTTAGACTAGAAGTTGAACAACTGTATGACATAAATGAGACACTGCAGATTTGTCTTTCAAACATATTTTTATACTTTTCTCTCACAAGGTACTGAAAATCTTTCTACCAACAGATAAAGAAAGTTGATGTGATGTCTGTAGTTTTATTTCCTCAGAAGGGTTCATACAGTTCTGCATAAAGATTATATGTACAGCCTGAAATACAAAGTTAGCTTTGAAAACTCCAGCACACAGACACTGCATATTAACAGCATTAAACAAAGGAGTGAGTGATACGGCTGGGGAGAGGGGCATTCTTCCCACTAGAAGAGCAGAAGAAAACAAGGCACTTTCAGTAAATATGTACAGAACCGAAACAAGCTGTATGAAAGATTTCATAAAGCTGACCCACAGTACTATAAGCAAACTTCTGTAGTAATGAACAAGTAAAATACAAAAAGGCACAACATAATCCTCTCCCTCCCTGCAACTCCCCTTTCTCAAAAGAAATTAGCCAATTGAACTTGGCACAAACGAGTCTTAATTATTATAAAGTGCATCACTTGGCTTAATACATTTTGAAAAATAGGTTATAGAATGTTTTGTAGCAATATTCCCATGTGTACAATATATTGAAACAAAAATACATTGCAACTAGATTCAACCTAATTATGAATGTGAAGAAAAAATATGGCTTTTTATTTTTACAAGTCATTCAGTCATCTACATATAATTTAGATTGGTTTTTTAAAAAAACCAAAGTATGTATGCATTAGCAAGAAGGTAAGAGGTAGTGTTCTGGATAAAAGGCAACATCAGTGATTTTATCATTAAGTGGGTGTGACACAAAGGTGTGGGATTTTAAAGATGCATTACTGAACTAAATCAATTATTGCAACATGCTATAATGTGATGAACATACACCATGTGTTGGGTTTCCATGGCTCACTCCTTTCAGCAACGACAACAAGTTTGTTTTATTAAAATGTCCAATGATCATCCCATTTCATAAATCCTTTTCTTTTGTCACTGCAAGTCTTATTTTATTGCATTAAAATTCCAGAGAAATGATTTTCATTTAGAACTTTAAAAACATGGTAACTCCTATAGTCTGATTAAACCCAAGTTGTGTTCATCTTTACGTCAATGAGCATTAATTTATGGCTATATAAGAATTTGGAAAAAAAAAAAAAAAACATCAAACAGATGAACACATTAAATATATCACATTTGTAGCAACATGCAATACGTAACACGTCACATGTGATTGATGACTACATATACGTAGCTTTAGTCACTACCCTAGCAAATCATCATGATCTTCTGTGTTCAGTACTTAAGAATCTAGGCATAGCTGAATTTAGCCCCAATTAGATTGTATAATATATTAAATATATAAAGGCTGGATAAAAACTGAATCAAAGCAGCAATGAGTATATTTCCTATGTGAATAATTTGTAAGGATTTGTTTATGTAAACAATAACTGTGTGCATTCTTGCTCTTTGCTGTAAATTCTTTACAGCTACTGCATGCTTTTACCTACAAATAGTCTGTCCCAAGCATTATGAAACTTTTGAAGGTAATGACAGCTGCTGTTAATTTATTCCTCTTCATCAGCAGTATATGCTACTTCAGCAACTTCAATTTCTGGTACAGAGTTTTCAGCCAATGAGCCACTCCAGCACGTCTCATGATTCTCTTTATCAGAGCTGCAACAACAGATCAATAAGTATGTCATACAGAAACCAGTTTGTTGCTCTGTATTAATTTCATGCCATCTGCAAAACATTTGCAAAATTAGGTAACTATTACTCACTGCAAGTCTACCTCCTCCTCTTCTCCAAGGTCCATATCAAACACGGTGTACAGCTGCTAATCTTGTGCAGTAAACCGTTTTGCGCAAAAAGATGAGTAGTATGTCTATGCAGTCATGTACTTAAAGTATTTTAAGTTAAAAAATAAAGTTGCATTTACCAGCTGTCATCTCCCAAGGCGCCCTGATCTGCTTCTATTGCAGAAGACTCCACCTCGCCACTGCACTCGCTTTCTTCTCCTGACATTCTGCGCGTTTTCCCATTTCCTAAAGACAAATCCCTACAGCAAATTCAAAAGAGACATTTATGTAGAATACAACCAATATATTTATGGCAAAACATTCAGTAGTGAATCAGCACTTGAAGAGCCACTAATGCTTCATTTTAAATGGGACATTTTGTTTAGAAACAACTATCATTCCCTCTACTTACCCCTCTTGTTTCTTTTATTATTAGAAAGTTCCATAGTTTACACAGGATCTTTGTTTTGGAGCAGCTCATCTGCTCCAGCTGCTTATTCCTCACCTGAAGCTAATCCTCCGTCCTTCAAATTGCAAAATGATTCTGATGCCCCAGAGGACTGTGACTTCAGGTAAGAGATTAGTAGCAAATGCAGATGAATGTTAGACAATATTTTTTAAAAAAAACCAGGAGTACTTGTGGCACCTTAGAGACTAACAAATTTATTAGAGCATAAGCTTTCGTGGGCTACAACCCACTTCTTCGGTTGTAGCCCACGAAAGCTTATGCTCTAATAAATTTGTTAGTCTCTAAGGTGCCACAAGTACTCCTGTTATTTTTGCGGATACAGACTAACACGGCTGCTACTCTGAAACCTGTCAATATTTTTTAAAGCTCTCCTTCATTTTTTAAGGCTCTCCAAGGCCAGAAGGGACCATTGTGATCATCTAGTCTGACCTCCCGTACAACACAGGTCATAGAAAATTGCCAATGATAGAAAATAAGTGGAATTGGTTGATATAACAAACACACAGATCTTTTCACAAGTTTGCTTAAGTAGGATAGTGTTTCATTAACAATGAAATATAAAAAGGTAACAGGTCTGTCCTGAAGCATGATGGGACAAAAGTTACTAGGTCAGTGGCAAGTTCCTGTACTACAGATCCTGGCTAAAAATGGATATTTTGCCATGAGACTATGGATTGTCCCCAGAGCATATTCCATCTGGGAAATATATCTGGCACTTAATTGTAACATGAATGAAGTACAAAGCTGTTTGTTTTTTTCAATACTATTCATTAATTCCTTCTCATTCTTGCCTCCATCTCTTCTCTCCAAATCAAATTTATTCTTTTCCTACCCATACAAACATCTCCTCCAATCCCTACCCTACCCTTTAAAAAAAAAAAAAAAAAGGTAAAGCTGTTTTCAAGGTAGAGTGTTATGAAAAGAAGAAACCGCAGTTGGATGGGAAACATTTAAAATTTGTTTGAAAACAATCTTAATACCGTCTATTTTAAGACTGGTTGAAATTTAAGCTATAAAAAGAATAATATTTATATCTTTGTTTATTGTGACTGGTGGCTTGTGAGTTTTCTTAATCTTTTTTGCAATAGCTGCAGTAACATTTCCTCAAACTATTTTCTTATTGTGTTAATGACTAAATTCAAGTCATGCATCCAACACCATATTCATTGTTTTAGTGAACTTGTATAGGCCATAGTACACATCCCTAGAGCTTTTAAAGCTTCTAACATGGCTGTGAGGACTCATTCCTTTCCAAATAAAAATTCCAGAATGATAGATTCAGCAGGTCCTGCAGAACTCTCAATATTCCAACATCATCTCCCCTGGGTCTGCTGCACACTTTAGCAGATATGCACAATAAAATTTTATTATGAAGCTCTGCCACTTTTTCTTTGATTTAAAGAGCTTTGAAACAGCACCACAAAATTGTCTATCTGCTGCAGCACACCAAGCACCTCAGAGCAACAAAGTTAAAACCATAAACACACATGAAATACAAGAGAGAAAACCACAAGAATAGATCAAGCAATCATTTTGCCATGTCAAAGGCTTTCAAATATAGGGGAACTTTATAACTTCTACAGCAAGCCAAATATACCACTGTTCTCACCTTCAGGAAGGCATTCCACACACCAAGAACTGCAGAGGCAAAGTTTAGACTGTACTTAACATTCTTACCTGTTCTCACTGATCTTAGAGGAGGTGGAACAGTACGATTGGCAAAATGATTTAAAAACCAAACACAGAACATTTCCTTAGCTAGCCCCTCAATGTATGAGAAAGCATTATTTAAAACACTGCCTTCTGCGCAGCCACTTGACTGATGTATCTGGATAGCTACTAATATCAGTCTGTGAAATTTTGAAAATACTGAAGCCACAACATACCTAATTCTTGTCTCTATAGTATCTATATGAAGTTGTTTTTCACTTAATAATTTCTTCAATGATTCCACTTCCCTTTGTTTTTCAATAAGTTCTTTTTGGAGACGGTAATTAGTTTCCTCCAAAGTTTCACAAAAAGCCTAAAAGAAAATGTCAAGGTTAGTTGCCTGTCACCACAGTGGACTGAGTTTACGGCTTTTCTTTTAAAAATATACAATAGTTACAGGGTTATAATTGCTTTTCTTTGTATTGATCCCCTGAACAGCTGTCTAATGAGCTTTAAAAGTTGTACTTTTGTCTTTAATAAAAAGATGCAACTTGGCTTTGAACCATTTATTACACCATACCACAACTGAAATACTTTTGCTATGTCACACCACTGACATTTATTTAACAAACTGCAAAATAAATGTACAGGATTGACAAAGTAGGTCCCCATTCTGCAAGGTAATCCTTGCATGTATACCCTACTGAATTTCGCAGTGAACTCGCTCCAGTTTTAATGTGTAAGGCTAAAGTAAACTGCTATATATCCATTTAGTGCAGGATATGGTATAAATCTTGGCATCTAGCCTACTGTTCTATTACTGTTAACAGTAAGTCTGCCACCAGTAATGAGCACTTCTGATTTAATAATGTATGTGTCTTCACTAAATAATGAAACCATCCAACTCAGAGGTGAACTTTTTGGTTTATATTACATGCAGTTAACCATTGATTCACTGGACTTATTAAATGTGAACATTTTGGACAGAGCTATGCCCTATTAAAGTCAAAGGTAATATGGTTCATATTAGTGAAGTTACCTGTATGCTACAGTTAAGATAGTGTCAGCACTTCTATTGTTTTTCAGAGGTCTAAAAGTCACCTGTAAAAATAGGTTTTGGAAAGATACTGTATTTTGCTTCAACAAATCCATCGCTGAATAACAATTAATGAAATTGGTGGTAATATTTACAATTATATAGATTTGAAACAAAACAATGTATCCCTAATTCAGAGACATTTCTATACATTAAAAGATATCTGATTTTATATTACTTCATGGTTTAAAAGTTAATTCATCTTATTGACTATGGTATAGTAAATTCACCTTAATTTACCTAGGCCATTAGAAACAAATTGTCAGTTTAGCATGAGTTTTGTTCATAGCAGGAATAGTCTTCCAGAAAACACACAGCACCCAATGAAACCTTCACAGCGAACATTTTCAGTGAACCCCTAACAATGACTCCAATTAATCAGGCGTTCCATTTCAGGAAGCCATTTATGTGGATTCTGTTGTATTTTGCAGAAGGTCAGAGTATTTAGGGTTTAGAGATTGGTCATTATATATGTACAAATAGTGTAAAACATTTATACAAATTCCTTACAAAAGTGTATGAACAGCTAGATTAATGCACCTAAATGTTTGTCACAAATAGTCCACAAAGAAAGAAATGTACAGACTGAATTAAGATTCCACAAAGCAGCTGTTAATTGTGCTAAATGGGTACTTATTTTTTACAAAAATAACCCTGGAATATGGATTTCCACTAAAGACAGCATACCTGCTGCCCAAAGAAATTATTGAAATCTGCATGGGACTAAACATTAGTAAGTGTACTATGCAAGTTCTTAGGCTGGCAGGGAGATGGATTAGCGCTAACAGAATCTAAGCTTGAGATACCGATCAGGAAAATGTGTGCATGATCATTATCGCTATGAACAGAATGCTTGTTTAATGAGCGTGAACTAGTCATTCAATTAGTTTGCATTATTAAAAATGGTTTGTTTTTACCTCAGAGTTTACAATGAAATGGTTAACACGAAAACTGATTTCACCATCTTCTAAATGAAAGTGTATACTATACAAAATGATACACTGAATCCTTGCAGACGTACACAATAATGTGCCCAGAGAGAGATGGTCAGAAGTTGGGATCCAAGTTTCTTCGGTGGTAAAAATGGGTCCAGCTGAAGGAGCTGCATCTACATTCTAGCTTCCACCAGCATTAATACGAGTTCAGTTGAACCAGTGAGATTCTTTTAAAATTCCCCAATGCAGACATAGCTTTGGACAGCCATGCCTCAATTTGTTTATGGCTTTATAGGTCTCAACCATCACTTCAGACTGCATCCAGAAACAAACTGACAGCATAAATTACAATGCATCAAGGTAATGTGCTCCCTGCAAAAAGCATTGCTGAAGTTTTCACTGAACCGAAATTCAAGCAAGGGAAGACTGCTGCCACAACAGACAGCTCAGTCTGAATCAGAGTTATTTTATCTGCAAAGTAACTCAATGTGAGAAACATGAGATTCTTTTACTAAATGTAAATGGCCTGGATTAACCATCTGTTCACCACCTGGAATATTCCTGCTGGTTGGGACTTTGCTGATGCTACTGTGAAGCCAGAAAACTAACTTGTACAACTATGACATACAATTTCAGTAACTTTATCCTGTAGTTGGTCATACTCTAAACTAGACCTTTGCCACTAACACTCTAGCTATCTTACCCACTTCACGTGTGCCAACAACTAGTATATTGTAGCAACCCCTGGGGACAAAGTACATTTAGGGATCATTTTTCAGAGTAGCAGCCGTGTTAGTCTGTATCCGCAAAAATAACAGGAGTACTTGTGGCACCTTAGAGACTAACAAATTTATTAGAGCATAAGCTTTCGTGGGCTACAACCCACTTCGAAGAAAGCTTCGAAGAAGTGGGTTGTAGCCCACGAAAGCTTATGCTCTAATAAATTTGTTAGTCTCTAAGGTGCCACAAGTACTCCTGTTATTTTTAGGGATCATTGTATCAATAGAAGAGGACAAAAGATTATTAACGGGCCCAGATCATTCAAAAATGGTTGGTCAGTTTTAGAATTAAGCATAAGCATTTACTACTTTCTGATTATGAATGAATGAAAGTCTACCTCAGCTAAACAGGAAAAATGCCATATGGGAAACAAATGTCTTAGTTGTAACATTCTGCTCTATTCCGCCAATATTTTACAATATTCTAAAAACAAACATGATTATTGTTCTATATTTACTATTTGTTCTTGTCACATGATGTTATATAGCACTTACCCTGCTCTCTTCTAGGCTATCAAATGGACCTGGTGGATCATCCAAACAAAGAAACTCTCTCACTGCAAGGCTTCACCAAAAAACAAAAAAATTATATATATTGAGCTGAGGTGTAAAAGAAACATGCAACAACATCTAAAGATGAATACAACTGAAGGGTTTCTGCAAGTGACTAATGATTTTGTTAAAGAAAGGAATCAATGCTTTCATATTATTCCCGCCAATATACGTAGGTGTTTATATACTCTTCTTTTTATGTGAGCCATGCTTGTGTGTTTAGCCAGTAACAGTACTTAGATACTATATGAATTTCTCATAAGCTTTTACATCCATGCGTAAGTTATGAATTAAAAATATATAGGGGAGTTTCTAGTTTAAAATGAGGATTTCTGAGCTTCTTGAGAGAAATTGATCATTTTGATGACAATTGACAAGCTACTTATCAGGCACCTTAAATATTTAACAGTAAAGTTCTCCTGGTTTTTTTATTTATTTATATATAATATTAAAAGGTGGACTAAAATCACTACAGTACTAATTAGTAAGGGCTAGAACCTACACATGGATCCCTCTAGGGATGCTCTTCTTCAGTTACATCAATGGGGCTCTGCACAGATACAGTGGTACACAAAGATGATCTATTTGCAGAATCTTAGTTTAAAATCCCAATCCATTAACCAATACACAGTAAAAAAAAATTACAGGTACCAAGTTTGGTGTTACGTGGATGAATTGCATGTAAGTGGGTTATGTTATGTCATTACTAAAACCTATATTTTATAGATGACATTTGTAACTAATACACATTCATCTTTAGAAGCCAGGCATTTCCTGTCAGAAAACAGAAGCTAGAAGTTGACAGCAATAGATAACAATGTCTGCATTCCTTTGTCTTAGTGTATGTAATTATTAATTTGAGTGCTTATTGCACTGCATAGCTTTTGTACATTTCTTGAAAAAAGAAAAATTTAAAAAATATTAATTAATATTAAATAAGTTAAATACTTTTTTTTACTTTTTTTTTTAAAAACATTTTCTCAAATCTCTCTCCTTCCTTGACTTGCCAAGATCTGACTTCTGGGGTTCTGGTTTACCCTGCTACAGATAGCATCATCTTTAAATTGGATTATAAACAATGTCAAGAATGCAGTTCCTTACACCCTTGAAGTGTCTAAAGCTAAAATTGGTGCAGTAGAAACACAAGTCTGGGCCCCTAATTTCATATTCCCCCCTTCACTCCCTACAGGTAACATGCAGGGAATGCCATTTTCCACTTCTCTCAACCACACCGAAATCTGAAACACAGGAACAGGTGTTCAGTGGAAGAGCACATATAAAACTTAATGGGAACAAGTTTTTTTCACCTACTTATCTAATTAACCAACTTTAATTAAGACTGGCAACCGAAAGAAATGCAGAAATACACTCTCCACCCTATGCTTAACCATTTATTTTGCCATTTTTTCTTCTTTCAGCTTTTCACTCTGCAGTCCACAAGTCTAGTGGAAAGAGACTACTATATTCCGTTTCATTGCTGGATTGTCAAGTATGTTCCTAAATGCTTTCTTCAACTCAGTTTTGAATGACTAATTGATGGTGCTTCCACTTTCCTGTTCAAGAGACCTCTCCCTCTTTGGAAATTATTTTTGCCAATATGTAGTTTAAATTCCCACTTGCCCCAATCGCCCCACTTTTTAAAATCACAGTAGGCAGCAGTACCCCTTATGCCACCGTAAACAATTCCGCTCTGGGAAATCAGTTGGCTGTTATCTAATCAGTTGGAGGTTGGAGACCATGTTAGAGACACAATATTGACTCTGAAGTTAAGACTGCATCCAGACTTCCATTACAGGCCTTAATTTTCAAGCCTCCATCCCACTCAAATTATGACCAGTGTAAACAATTTGTCTGTTTTTTCTGCAATTAAAATAGTTTTTCCTAAGAATTTTGAGTCTTAAATATTCATATAGTACTTGAAATCACTATGTAATCCTATCAATTGTGGCTGGATCTTATCCAACTGCTAATTTTAGATTCGTTCCAGCCATGACTGATTGGATTACAGAGTGATCTATTAATTTTCTAGAAAAAATAAAAATCAATCCAACACTTTTCACATGTAAAAATAGTTATTCAACCTCAGAAAGTTGGGCCATCTTGAAAAACAACCATATTAGAGCTATGTGTCAATTTGTTTAGTTGACTGTTTGAACAGCTGACCCTCTTTTTAACAAGGTTCTATAGTCCATCTTTATCTGGTTGAACCATTCTTTTTATAAGATGTGAGCTGTGTTTAATGAGATTGCATATGGCTAACACGGAAGAATTATTACATAAAAGCACTGCAGCTCACCATTGTCCTCTAATATCTTCACCCTTGATTTCACAAAGTTCAATCCAAATGTATTTTAAAGTATCTAGTTTCAACATTATTTTGGTAGTAATTCTATTACACTATAAAATGTGGGATTAGAATAATGTGACAAATGCTGTAAAGCTCTTATTGTGTGGAAAGAGGATAACCAAAAAGCATAATAATTACGTCTAAGTACTCAGTCTGCTAGATAAATACTTCTATTTACAATAGGTCATATCAATTCCTTGGTGTGTCAGTAGAGTAGCTTGTGGGAAGTCCTGTGATTTTCTACTGTAAATTTTTTGGCAAATTAGAGTCAAGTACAAAAATGTACATTATGCATTTTTGCATTAACAGAAATTAAGAAATTAAAATTTATGTCTATTTACTGTAACTCCCTTGGGAATGCATTTTAATTTGTATTACTATGGTGTTTAACTTTAATTTCACTGCCCCATCCCCACTCCAAACAGGAACTTTATGGAGAAAGGAGCGGGAAATGAGAGCCTCTTCCCCTTTCCTTTATCTCTACCCTTTCAGACCATAATGGGAAAGGGAGTTTCACCTCTCAGATTATGACACAATCATAGGACTGGAAGGAATCGTGAGAGCTCATCTAAGTCCACTCCCCTGCACTCATGGCACGACTAAGTATTATCCTAGACCAGGGGTTCTCAAACTCCATTGCACTGCAACCCCCTTCTGATAACAAAAATTACTACACAACCCCATGATGGGGGACTGAAGCCTGAGCCCGCCCGAGCCCCACCACCCTGGGCTGGGGGAGGGGGCAAAGCCCAACGGCTTTAGCCCCAGACAGGGGGCCTGTAACCTGAGCCCTTCTGCGCAGGGCTGAAGCCCTCCAGCTTCAGCCCCACGTAGTGGAGTTCAGGCTTCAGACCCGGGCCCCAGCAAGTCTAAGCCAGCCCTGGCAACCCCATTAAAATGGGGTTACGACCCACTTTGGGTCTTTACCCACAGTTTGAGAACCACTGATCTAGACCATCCCTGACAGGTGTTTGGAGATTTTTTAAGAGCAGGCTAGACAACGATGGAGAGTTTACAACCTCCCTAGGCAATTTATTCCAGTGCTTAATCACCCTGACAGTTAGGAAGTTTTTCCTAATGTCCAACCTAAACCAGTTGCTGCAATTTAAGCCCACTGTTCTCCTTAACCTCTGAGGATAGGACAAAAAGCAATTTTTCTCCCTCCTCCTTGTAACATCCTTTTATGCACTTGAAAACTGTTACATCCCCTCTCAGTCTTCTCTTCTCCAGACTAAACAAACTCAGTTTTTCAGTCTTCCCTCATAGGTGATGTTTTCTAGACCTTTAATAATTTTTGTTGCTCTTCTCTGGACTTTCTCCAATTTGTCCACATCTTTCCTGAAATGTGGCTTCTAGAACTGGACACAATACTCCAGCTGAGGCCTAATCAGCGTGGAGTAGAGCGGAAGAATTACTTCTTGTGTCTTGCTTATAAAACTCCTGCTAATACATCCCAGAACGAAGTTTGCTTTTTTAGCAATAGTGTTACACTGTTGACTCATATTTAGCTTGTGGTCCCACTATGACCCCCAGATCCCTTTCTGCAGCACTCCATCCTAGGCAGTCATTTCCCATTTTGTATGTGTGCAACTGATTATTCCATTTAGGAAGAAACACTTTTCATTTGTCCTTATTGAATTTCATCCTATTTACTTCAAACCATTTCTTCACTTTTCTCGGATCATTTTGAATTTTAATCCTATCCTCGAAACCACTTGCAACCCCTTTTAGCTTGGTATCATCCACAAACTTTATCAGTGTACGCTCTCTGACATTATCTAAATCATTGATGAAGATGTTGAACAGAACCAGACCCAGAACTGATCCCTGCGGGACCCCACTCAATATGCACCTTTCAGCATGACTGTGAACCACTGATGACTAGTCTGGGAATGGTTTTCCAACCAGTTATGCACCCACCTTATAGTAGCTCCATTTAGGTTGTATTTTCTTAGTTTGTTTATGAGAAGGCCATGCGAGACAGTATCAAAAGCCTTACTAAAGTCAAGATATACCAAATCTACTGCTTCCCCCCATCCACAAGGCTTGTTATGTCAAAGAAAGCCATTAGGTTGGTTTGACACTATTTGTTCTTGACAAATCCACACAGATTGTTTCTTATCACCTTATTATCTTCTAGGTCTCTGCAAACTGATTGCTTAATTATTTGCTCCATTATCTTACTGGGTACTGAAGTTAGGCTGACTAGTCTAATGCCCCGGGTTGTCCTTATTTCCCTTTTTATAGATAGGCACTATATTTGCCCTTTTCCAGTCCTCTGGAATCTCTCCTGTCTTCCATGACTTTTTGAAGATCACTGCTAATGACTCAGCTATCTCCTCAGTCAGCTCCTTGAGTATTCTAGGATGTATTTCATCAGGCCCTAGTGACTTGAAGACATCTAACTTATCTAAGTAATTTTTAAACTTGCTCTTTCACTATTTTAGCCTCTGATCCTACCTCATTTTCACTGGCATTCACTATGTTAGATGCCCAATCGCTACTAACCTTTTTGGTGAAAACAAACAAAAAAACCACCCCTGAAACAATATTTTAAAATATTAATATTATTAATAATTTAGTAAGTTTAGACTTAAGGCTTCTGCCATTTCCACATTTTCTGTTATTGTTCCCCTCCCCCACCCTCATTGAGTAACAGGCCTATCTGGTCCTTGGTCTTCCTCTTGCTTCTAATGTATTTGTAGAATGTTTTCATGTTACACTTTTTGTCTTTAGCTAGCTTATTCTCATACTGGGCCTTGGCCTTTCTAATTTTGTCCCTACATACCTGTAGTATTTGTTTATATTCATCCTTTGTAATTTGACCTACTTTCCATTTTTTGTAGGACTCTGAGTTTCAGATCACTGAAGATTTCCTGGTTAACCCAGGGTGGTCTCTTGCCATACTTCCTATCTTTCCTACACAGTTGGATAGTTTGCTCTTGTGCCCTTAATAATGTCTCTTTGAAAAACTGCCAACTCTCTTTAACTGTTTATCCCCTTAGACTTGCTTCCCATTGGATCTTACCTACCAACTCCCTCATCTACACTAAGAGTTTAGGTCCAATTTAGCAGCGTTACATTGATTTAACCCTGCACCCGTCCACACAACGAAGCCATTTTTGTCGACTTAAAGGGCTCTTAAAATCGATTTCTGTACTTCTCCCTGACGAGGGGATTAGCGTTGAAAATCGACCCTGCTGGGTCTAATTTGGAGTAGTGTGGACGCAATTTGACGGTATTGGCCTCCGGGAGCTATCCCAGAGTGCTCCATTGCGACTGCTCTGGACAGCACTCTCAACTCAGATGCACTGGCCAGGTAGACAGGAAAAACCCCGCGAACTTTTGAATTTCATTTCCTGTTTGGCCAGCGTGGCGAGCTGATCAGCACAGGTGACCATGCAGAGTTGATCAGCACAGGTGACCATGGAGTCCCAGAATCGCAAAAGAGCTCCACGGCATGGACCAAACGGGAGGTACTGGATCGGATCGCTGTATGGGGAGACGAATCCGTGCTATCAGAACTCCGTTCCAAAAGACGAAATGCCGGAATATTTGAAAAAATCTCCAAGGGCATGAAGGACAGAGGCTATAACAGGGACCCGCAGCAGTGCCACGTGAAACTTAAGGAGCTCAGGCAAGCCTACCAAAGAACCAGAGAGGCAAATGGCTGCTCCGGGTCAGAGCCCCAGACATGCCGCTTCTATGATGAGCTGCATGCCATTCTAGGGGGTGCCCCTACAACTACCCCACCCTGTGTGTGGACTCCATCAATGGAATCTCACACAACAGGGATGTGGATTTTGGGGATGAGGAGGATGATGAGCAGGAGGAGGTTGAAGATAGTGCACAGCAAGCAAGCAGAGAAACCATTTTCCCCGACAGCCAGGAACTGTTTTTCACCCTGGATCTAGTAACCTCCCAACCCACCCAAGGTGGGCTCCTGGACCTTGAAGGCGGAGAAGGGACCTCTGGTAAATGTACCTTTGTAAATATAATATATGGTTTAAAAGCAAGCGTGTTTAATGATTACTTTGCCCTGAAGATTTGGGATGCATTGGCGGCCAGTACAGCTACTGGAAAAGTCTGTTAACGAGTATGGGGATGGAGCGGAAATCCTCCAGGGACATCTCAATGAAGCTCTCCTGAATGTACTCCCAGAGTCACCTGGTTGAAATAGGGGAATTTTATTAAGGGGACATTCAGAGGTGGCCGTTCCTGCTGGGCTGTTTGCCTGTGGCTGAACAGAAATCATCCCCGCTGTTAGCCACGCGGTGAGGGGAGGGTGAAGCGATCATCCCAGAGAATTGGGTGTGTGCGTGTGGGGTTTTAGTTGGGTTTGTGCTGCACGTTAACCCGAAAACCGCAGCCCCTCCTTTTAAATGGCCAACCCATTTTAAATGGCCAACCCAATGGGTGCTTGGTATGGGAAATGAGGGCGCTGTTGTCTGAAACCATCCCCACATGTTATGAAGGTTAAAGAAGCCAAAAGACTGTGGCTTACCATGTCTGCCGGCAAGCCAAATTCTGTTGCCTGCCGGCCCTGCGTGTGAGATCTCTCACACCAAACTGGCAGGCCCTCAATGTAAGAGGCAAAATGCGACCTTGTAAAGAAAGCATACGTGCTATGTAATGTTAACAGCTTGGTTCACCGTGAAAGAGTCTACCCATTGTTCTCTAAAATGTGACTTTTTAAATACTACTCTCCCTTTTTTTCCCTCCCGCAGCTGCAAATGTTTTAATGCTCCCCGTATCATCTCCGTCCCAGAGGCTAGCGAAGATTAGAAGGCGAAAAAAACCGCACTCGCGATGAAATGTTCTCTGAGCTCATGCAGTCCTCCCACACTGAAAGAGCCCAGCAGAATGCCTGGAGGCAGACACTGTCAGAGTGCAGGAAAGCACAAAATGAACGTGAGGACAGGTGGCAGGAGCAAGAGGAGAAATGGCGGGATCAAGATGATCGGTGACGTCAGCGTGATGAGAGGAGGCAGGAAGCAATGCTTAGGCTACTGGAAGATCAAACTGATATTCTCCGGCGTATTGTTGAGGTGCAGGAAAGGCAGCAGGAGCACAGACCGCTGCTGCAGCCCTGTGTAACCAACCGCCCTCCTCCCCAAGTTTCATAGCCTCCTCACCCAGACGCCCAAGAACGCGGTGGGGGGGCCTCCGGCCACCCAACCACTCCACCCCAGAGGACTGCCCAAGCAACAGAAAGCTGGCATTCAATAAGTTTTGGAGTGCAGTGTGGCCTTGTCCTTCCCTCCTCCCCCACACCTCCCAGGCTACCTTGGCAGTTATCCCCCCATTTGTGTGACGAATTAATAAAGAATCCATGAATTTGAAACGACTTTATTGCCTCTGCAAGCGGAGATCAAAGGGGGGAGGGGAGGGCGGTTGGCTTACAGAGAAGTAGAGTGAACCAAGGGGGGGGCGGGTTTTCATCAAGGAGAAACAAACAGAACTTTCACACCATAGCCTGGCCAGTGATGAAACTGGTTTTCAAAGCTTCTCTGATGCGCAGCGTGCCCTGCTGTGCTCTTCTAACAGCTTGGTGTCTGGCTGCGCATAAATCAGCGGCCAGGCAATTTGCCTCAACCTCCCACCCTGCCATAAACGTCTCCCCCTTACTCTCACAGATATTGTGGAGCACACAGCAAGCAGTAATAACGATGGGAATACTAGTTTCGCTGAGGTCTAACCAAATCAGTAAACTGCGCCAGCGCACTTTTAAACGTCCAAATGCACATTCTACCACCATTCTGCACTTGCTCAGCCTATAGTTGAACAGCTCCTGACTACTGTCCAGGGTGCCTGTGTACGACTTCATGAGCCATGGCATTAAGGGGTAGGCTGGGTCCCCAAGGATAACTATAGGCATTTCAACATCCCCAACGGTTATTTTCTGGTCTGGAAAGTAAGTCCCTTGCTGCAGCCGTTCACACAGACCAGAGTACCCAAAGATGCGAGCGTCATGTACCTTTCCCGGCCATCCCAAGTTGATGTTGGTGAAACGTCTCTTGTGATCCACCAGTGCTTGCAGCACCATTGAAAAGTACCCCTTTCGGTTTATGTACTGGCTACCTTGGTGGTCCGGTCCCAAGATAGGGATATGCGTTCCGTCTATCGCCCCACCACAGTTAGGGAATCCCATTGCAGCAAAGCCATCCACTATGACCAGCACGTTTCCCAGAATCACTACCCTTGATAGCAGCAGCTCAGTGATCGCGTTGGCTACTTGGATCACAGCAGCTCCCACAGTAGATTTGCCCACTCGAAATTGATTCCCGACTGACCGGTAGCGGTCTGACGTTGCAAGCTTTCAGAGGGCTATCGCCACTCGCTTGTGAACTGTGAGGGCTGCTCTCATCTTGGTATTCTTGCGCTTCAGGGTGGGGGAAAGCAAGTCACAAAGTTCCATGAAAGTGCCCTTACGCATGCGAAAGCGTCGCAGCCACTGGGAAGCATCCCAGACCTGCAACACTATGCCCACCAGGCCCAGAATCACATTCCACGGCATGAACTTGCCCCATTAGCACCATGATGTCCAAATTGCCAGGGCCCGTGCTTTGAGAGAACTCTGTGTCCATGTCCTCATCACTCTCGTCACTACGCTGCCGTTGCCTCCTCGCCTGCTGTTGAAGTTTCCGGTGCTGTATATACTGCAGGATAATGCGGGTGGTGTTTACAGCTCATAACTGCCGCGGTGATCTGAGCGGGCTCCATGCTTGCCGTGGTATGTCGTCTGCGGGAAAAAAGGCGCAAAACTATTGTCTGCCGTTGCTCTCACGGAGGGAGGGGCGAGACACGACATGGCTTACAGGGTTGGCTTACAGGGAATTAAAATCAACAAAGGGGGTGGGTTTGCATCAAGGAGAAACACACACAAAACTGTCACACCGAAGACTGGCCAGTCATGAAACTGGTTTTCAAAGCCTCTGTGATGTGCAGCGCGCCTTGCTGTGCTCTTCTAATCTAATCGCAAACAGCCTAGTCAGCAAACAGCATCAGCGAGCTTTTAAACGTCCAAAGGCACATTCTACACTTGTTCAGATTATAGCTGAACTGCTCCTTACTACTGTCCAGGCTTCATGAGCCATGGGAGCAAGGGGTAGGCTGGGGTAGGTGCGACCACGCGGTGCTGCCGGCTGGGAGAGCAGCCTGAGGCAGAAGCCTCCAACTGGCATGATATTCCAGGCAGGACTGAATCTCCATTAGACGAAACTTTTTGTCTAGGCGCCCCCGACCAACCTCACCGAGGTCGGCCAGGAGCACCCATGTCTGCCCAGGCGCCCCTGACCGACATCACCGAGGTCAGCCAGGAGCAACCAGGAGACGGCGGCAGATGGTGCAGTACAACTGCTAACCGTCTTTGCTAACTTGCGAAGGCAAGGAGCTGCTGCTGTGTAGCAATGCAGTACCGCGTCTGTCAGCAGTGCCCAAGAGACGTATGGTGACGGTGAGCTGAGCGGGCTCCATGCTTGCCGTGGTATGTTGTCTGCACAGGTAACCCAGGAAAAAAGGCGAGAAATGATTTTTTGCTGTTGCTTTCACGGAGGGAGGGAGGGAGGGGGGCCTGACGACATGTACCCAGAACTACCTGCGACAATGTTTTTGCCCCATCAGGCATTGGGAGCTCAACCCAGAATTCCAGTGGGCGGCGGAGACTGCGGGAACTATGGGATAGCTACCCACAGTGCAATGCTCTGAAAGTCGACACTAGCCTCGGTACTGTTGACACACTTCGCCGACTTAATGAGCTTCGTGGACACACACAATCGACTGTATAAAATCGATTTCTAAAAAATCAACTTCTATAAAATCAATCTGAGTTTGCTAAAGTCTACCTTCTTGAAATCCATTATTTTTATTGTGCTGTTTTCCCTCCTACCATTCCTTAGAATCATGAACTCTACCATTTCATGATCACTTTCACCTAAGCTGCCTTCCACTTTCAAATTCTCAACCAGTTCCTCCCTATTTGTCAAAAATCAAATCTAGAACAGCCTCTCCCTTTGTAGCTTTCTTCACCTTCTTAATCCCTCTGGAAGGACCTCTGCTTCTCCTGCCAGCTGTTACAACATGATTCCCTCTCCCTCCAGTCCTATTACCTATCTGTAAGCAGGCAATACAACAGAAATAGGCAGCAGTGCCAAGTGAAAGACGGAGCTGCATTATGCCGTATCTAGTGGGCAGGGGAGGCAGAGGAAGCAAGCACATGTGTAAAGCTATTCTATAAATCTGAACAGCAGGAAACTGAGTGCCTCCCTTTAAGACTCCCCCTAGGGTAGGGTGGATGGACAAGAAAGATGCTGCTGCCTCTGAAGAACAAAGCACAGCTGAGTCCCCTACTTAGCAGGTTAGACTCCTTTCTCCCTATTACATGGATTTGCAGGAGTATGTTAAGTTTTGTAGGTGGAGAGCTCAACCTCCAATATGGGTCATCAGCAGGATGTAAGCCCATGACCTTAAAAGCCACAGCACAAATTTCTTCCATTTCAGTTATGGACAAACCTCTAGAAGACGACATGTCACATAGTTTTCCAGTAGTTACACATCTCTCAGACAATACTGGAATGTTAAGTACCGGATTCCTGGTGTTGGGAGTAGAGTCATACCTCATCATTTGGCATATTCCTTCTGAAAGTCAGCATGGCCAAGTGGATCTGTCATATTTGAGACTGAATTTCTATTCCTGCTCTGCCTGATGTGATCTTGTGCAATTTTTCAGGTATCTTACATGTAAAATGTGTGAATAATAATTACCACCCTTTGATAGGACATAAGATCTTGGTTAATATGGGTTGTGAAGTGTGCTGAAACATTAACAGCAGTTGGTCTCCTGGCTTGTGATACATTCCACTAGGCTACAGGATATCCTGTAATGGAACATGTCTATCTCTAAGATGCATGACAGACCTATTAAATATGAGAGTCATTGTGAGATGTGAGACCCTTGATAGATCTACAGATGCATGGCAGCAGAGTAAGGGCTTATCTACACTAGAAAGTTGTACCGCCGTAACTATACAGATACAGTTTTAGTAGTACAACACCCATAGTGTGGACTGTTATACCAATATACAGGCACTTTATATGGTGTAGCTATTCCTTTAGACCAGTAAAACTTCAGGCACACTAGAGCTTTCCCTGGTGTAATTATTCTGTTTTTGTTTTTTAAAGCCACACTCTTAATTAAAATAGTTACCTCAATAAAACTCTTAAGTGTAGAAAAGGCCTAAGAGACTCTTGCACAGCATAATAACCAGTGCTGCAGTTTTGTGGGACTCAACCAGTTAGAGGCAAGCAAAACTGTAAGGGCAATTCTAAAACACAAGAGATTCACAAAACACACACTGAATTTAAAGACAGATGTACAATTTGACCAAGTAACAGTTGTCAGAGCCATAACTAAATTTCCTGATTTTACTTCATATAAAAACACTTTTAGTAAAGGGTTTTGTATTCAATTTCTTCATGATGGTGGGGTTGAAAAAAAGAATGTGACTGTTTAATTGTGCACGCATACATTCTCAAACAAGTCTCAGAGCATTTTTATAAACATGCACATTCTAAACATAAGATCCAACAGTCAATTCAAATACCATGGATTCTGGACCAAAATGTATCCCAGAATGCACAGCATACTACAGAATGCACAAAATTGGATTGCAGACAAGCTATTTTATTCAGGTTCTTGTAATACAGCCATCATAGTGGCCAATTTAAGTACTTAAATGGTACCCACCGCCTTACAATCTGAATACCACTCAACTATTTAAAAATAGAAATAAGTCTTACTTCCCAGCTTGATGAATAGCTTGATTAGTTTAACACTCCCTCCTCATCAGGATCTATGTAGGAAGAACTTACTGAGGAAAAACTAAGCCAAAAAGGTTTTGCATTTAGTTCTGAAAGTGGTGAGGGCCATGAGCATTCTCTTCTGGGAGCAAGTTCCATAGCTAGATCCAGCTTCTGTGAAAGTGCTGTCTCCTAAACTAACAAGCCTTCTCCTATTGGTCAACAGTTCCATTTTTTTGGAGGAATGCAGCTATCATGCAAATAGTCACGTAGTTAGGACCAATCCCAAAAAAGATTTTGGAACAAGATGCCTTCCAGTCAAACACACAATAAATATTTTTGTACTCTCTGCAAAAAGACATTTATGGTAAGGAGACTTAAGCTTGGTCTACATTAGAAAATTATGTTGGCTTACCTACATTGGTTAGGGATATGAAAAATCCACACCCCTGAGTGGTGTAGGTAAGCCAACCTAACTCCCAGCGCTACGTCAATGGAAGAATTCTTCTGTCATCCTAGCTACCGCCTCTCAGAGAGGTGGATTACCTACACTAACAGGAGAAGCCCTCCCATTGGCACAGGTAGTGTCTACTACACTGAAGTGCTACAGCTTCGTGCTGCTGTAGCATTTCAAGTGTGGACAAGCCTTAAGGGCTAGTCTTCAAAGCTAAAAAAGCTGCCTTTTTCACCTCAGGGTAATTAACATGCCTTACCTATCCCAAGGTAAAAAACACTGTGAAGACAAAGCACTTCAGTTTTAGCATGAGGTAAACTTGCCATGGTTAACTGCTGGCAGGGGCATAGGGCTGTTTACCTCCTGGTAAAACTGAAGTGCCTGGTCTTCACTGCGTTTTTTATCTCAAGATAGCTAAGGCATATTAATTAACCTGAGATAAAAAGGCAGCTTTTTTAGCTATGAAGGGCTGAGGGGAAAAGCACACGATAACATTCATACAGTCTAAGGAAGCAACTTGGTGGTTCCTTTCTAAGTGCAAGCCCTGAGAGGGTGAAAGAGATGGACACCATTTCCCTCTCTTTTAGAGACTCCCCTTGTTTCAATGTAGGCTACTGTGCAGAGGCTCTCTAATCTGTACTTCTCCCTCCCAGCACCCACTTCAATCTCTTCTCCTTCCCCAATTACTCCCTCACGAAATCTTAAAATTTTATTTGTTAGTTACTTTTGCTTCACAAGAAGAGGGTATAATTATCCTCAATTCAAAAGTCTCGTATCAGTGGGACTCTAGAAAATTTTTATTGTATTATGAAAAACCAGAATATAGAAATACTCCTGTTGTTATACCACTGATAAAACTACCTTGCATAGTGATACTAAGTTACATAACTTTAAACATCTCAAATTTATGCACATTGTTGGAAGTGATTGTGGTGTGGTACTGTAGGCCCATAAAACTGTGAAAGCCTAACATCGTCTCATTCCAATATAAATTAAAAGCCATTTATTAATTCTGTATTCAGCACAGAGAAATAATCTCAGAGTAAACATGCCTTGTGATTTGTCTTGCATTTAATTTTTTTTAAATGTGCAGTTTTTAATTAACCATCTAAAATAGAATATACCACAATTTCCTCTTTATAGAGATTAAAAAGATGCAGTAAAATCTATATAATGGTTGACTGCAGAGCATAAGCCATCAAAATGCCAACAAAATTCCATACCTTACTGCTCAAATAGATGGGCTAGTTTGTTAGAGCCTAGCGAGGCCAACTCCAGGTGTTAGAGTACATGGGGGGAAAAAAACAGTCACATACCAGTTAGCAATGTCTTTATGAGCTACTAAATTCTGCAGGAATGCTTGTAGCCCCAACTGTCGATCTTCCAGGAAGTCAGGGTTATAATTATCCTTGAACCAGCGCTTTGGTGGAAGTGCCAATCGAAAGCCTGGAAACATATCTTTTAACTGAAATAGAAACCAAAGACAAATGAAGGAAGACTACAAATAGTGTACCTACTGAAATACTGAATTAGATAAGCCACTAATCAGCTTTTCCCTTAATAATCAGAAATTCCCTTCCATCACCATTAACTCAAGCAACATGAATATTTGGCATACATAAAGTGACTAATCCACACTATAGTGTAAGTTTCTAATCACAGCGTTGCCATTCATTGTTTGGCCCTTGGCAGTCAACTGACCTCTCGATTTTTCCATCTGAAAAATGGAAAGAGTTACCCACCTCACTTTTGTGTTTTGATGCTTTAATTTTGTATACCTTTATGAGTTATAAAGCACTGTGCAAATGCTAAAGTATTACAGCATCAAACATTTCATTGTAAAGCACTTTAGGATTCTTTGGGATGAAAGGTGCTATATAAATAAAATATATAAAAGCCATTACAAACCCAGAGGAATGCAAGTCATCCCTTTTTCGGGCCAGCCAATCAAAATCAATTTTGACACATACATACTTCTGGCACAGAGCATTAACATTTCAAGATACACAGATCCAGCAAAAATCCCAGTGCTAAATATTTTGTGGCATATTCACACAGCAATGAAATGTTTTTGAAGTGTCAGAAATAACTTTTACACTATTTTACCCAAATATAAAAATGAAATATGAAAGTGAACTGACTGTCCAAAATCAAACTTATTAAACCATGCATAATGGTCTTGAACTGAAAATAAATTTGAGCTATCACAAGGGGTCATTTGTTGCTAGGGTTGCCAACTTTCTGACTGCAGAAAACCGAACACCCTGGCCCCACTCTCTGCCCTGCCCTTTTTCTGAGGCTCCGCCCCCGCTCACTCCATCCCCCCTTCCTCAGTCACTTGCTCTCCCCCACCCTCACTCACTCGCTCTTCACTGGGCTGGGGGAGGGGGTTGGAATGCAGGAGGAGGTAAGGGCTCCAGGCTCTGGGGTGCAGGAGGAGGCTCCAGGCTGGCGCGTGGGGTGAGGGATTCGGAGTGTGGGAGGGGGGGCTCCAGGCTGGGGTAGGGGGTTGGTCTGTGGGAGGGTGGGAGGGCTCTGGGGTGGGGCCAGGGATGAGGTTTTTGGGGTTCAGAGTGCGGGAGAGGGATCAGGGTTGGAGCAGGGGGGTAGGGTGCACGCGGGAGGGTGTGGGGGCTCTGGGCAGTGCTTACTTCAGGTGGCTCCCAGAAGCAGATGGCATGTCCCTCTGGCTCCTAGGCGCAGGGGCGGCCAGGGGGCTCTGCACGCTGCTCCTGTCCGCAGGCGCCACCCTCGCAGCTCCCATTGGCTGTGGTTCCTGGCCAATGGGAGCTGTGGAGCGAGTGCTCGGGGCCATGCCTGTGCCACGGGCAGGGGTAGCTACGGAGCTCTCCTGGCTGCATCTGCGCCTAGGAACCGGAGGGGCATGCCAGCTGCTTCTGGGAGCCGCACAGCACTGGCCACTGCAGCCAACCAGACTTTCAGCGGCCCTGTTAGCCATGTTGACCAGAGCTGCCAGGGTCCCTTTTCAACCGGGCGTTCCGGTCGAAAACCAGATGTCTGGCAACCCTATTTGTTGCATGTGCTTTCCAAACAGAGATATAAGCATGAGGTGGGCCCAGAACAAAGGGACATTGGGTATGGTGGATATTATATACACACATTCAAAGTTGTGCAGATTCCTTTATCCAAACCCTGGTGCTCAATATGATTCACCTATGCACTATTGCAGATAGATCTGTCTCTGTGCTTACAGACATATCAATTACTCAGTGCAGTAAGCAGTTAAAAACTATTCCATGATAAAAGCAAAAAATATTGCCTAACAGTCTACTTCTATGATAAATATCACATGTATTTCAAATAGAAACCTTCATTTTTAACTTCAGGGAAATTACAACTATCTCATGAATCTCAGTATCAACCTAGGTCAGAGGTTTTATAAGTGTAATGTTATCTTTATCTTGCTAGAAAACTGAAGGCTACATACACCTGTGACTATCTCTGGTTTCTGCCATCATCCCAATCCACAGCCTAAGCTGATTTGTGTATTGCATCATGTCTTTTGAACCCTGTTGCATGTATAGCCTTTTAGCTCAGATATCCAAAGAGCACAGTACTAGTATTAATACATACTGAGTAAACAACTATAAATATGAGTGGACAGACTTCTTTTTCTCTCTGCTTCTTTTAAGTCTCGTATATCCTTAGAGTACCAATTTAGCTTGCTGTAAAGTACTTTAATCCTAAAACTTTGAGAGGATTCACATATTAAAATTATAAAGAAAAATTCCAAATTACGCCAAAAAAACTTTTGAAAGTACTCATTGGAAAGGTGTGAAATTCTGCAAGTGGAATGAGACAAAAAAAATCCACTACGATAGTTTTCCCTTTAAAACCAACAAAATATCTTTATTATGTTATGATGCTGACAAAAAACTAGGAACTTCAAAGTAAAGGCTTTATATTAATGGCCTTCACTCACACTCATCCAAACAAAACTCGCATGACAATATCATGTGACAGTTTAGTCTTAGTTTCCAACTTTGACAACCTATATCCTAACTAAGTAACATTTTTTTTGTAATGCATCCAAAAAATGCCTTCAGTCCCCCATCTACAAAACAAGATTAAGCTTCTCCACCAAAACAAATCAGTTTTGACCTGGAGAGAAAGAGTGTTGAGTTAAATCTCTATGCTTATCAATTCTTGGCCTTTGTCTTGACAGGACTAACAAAATGTTAATTGTTAGATGGATGACTAGGCTACTAGCAATTGAACTGAAACCACCAACACTACAGCCAAGGAAAGAGAAAATGTGAAGGGAGAGGGTATGATCAGGCTTTAGCTAGTGCCAAAGCAGTGCATAGAATGAGAAAGATGGAGTTGAGGCTCTGAAATTTGTCCAGGAAGACAAACTGATTCATGTACAGTGGTCTTCTAGTTTAAACATTCTATTGTATTTTGACACCTGTCGTTATACAGGTGGCCTAGAGGATAACCAATAACAGACACAAGGACTCCACGGCAACACTGTATATGTGCTATGTGCAAGTTGCTACTTAAGTTGCAAGACAATAACCAAGACATTGTTTATAACCGTTATTGCACCCATGCTTTTTTGGGTCCATGTGCCTAAATAATCTCTTGATTGGTTAGATCAGGAGAAGAAGAACAAAGAGAAAGAACTGAACAAAAATGTAACAAGGATGAAAAGACAAATTACAATGTGTTTAGAAATATAAAAATGAAACATCAATAAACATACTGAAGAAGCAATAGAAATGTCAAATAGTAAGACAAAATGTTAAGCAGATATTCTTGAGAATAAAGAGAAAATATAATTTCTCCTTGTAGACTCCCATTCTCCTAAATTTTCACGTATCCCACTATTTGTGTTCTATAAACACTGAACAAACTTGTCCAGCAGAAACACAAGAAGTTCACTGTAAAAGGATATTATTTCTATAAAGTTCAAAGTTAAGTTGCTGGCCTATACATGCTCTCTCCTGTACTAGCCTTTACTTTTATATCAGCTTCTTGTAATTAAAAAAAATCAATACTTATGGAATCTATTAACTCCCAAGTCTCTGAAGACAAATACAGAAGACTAGCATTTCCCATAAACATATGTAATACTTTTGGAGCTCATATAAATCAGGAGCATCAGATCTAACCGTCGATCAATACAATTCTACTGCATTAGGAGACACTATGAAGATGAGGAGGCTAGATAAATACTCTATCATTCTTGTAAGACAACTAGATAGTCTTACCCCACTTCTATCCAAGTGTTTAATTATTAAGAGTTAAATACCCTGCATTCAGGTACATACAGTGTATTATGAAGCATTAAAACAGTTTCACTTGAAAAATAAATTCCATGAATTTTCTAAAAGTGACAAATCCCAGTGTTTTCCAGTCATTAGTATGAACAAACTAATCCTTTATATGTGCAAAGAAATCAAAAGCAAAAGCAGATGTAGAAAAGTCAACATAAGATAAGCAAAGTTAGAAATAAAGGAAACAAAAGAAATAGATCACACAAAATCATTTGAGATCTTGCCAGTTTAAACTTGTTACTCACCTTGTCATTAAGCCTGGAGAAGTCAGTGTACCTTCTGAAAACCACCCAACTTTCCTCTGGACTTCTCTTTACCAGTATTTTGTAAACCTATTATATAAAAATCAATAGCATGGCTTCAGAAAAGGGTACAAACAGTGCATCCTCCTATTATAGTTCAATGATTGGAAGGCTGAAATAACCACTCTCCTGTTCGAGAAAGTGGAAGGATGATATAAATGAAAAAAGTTTAACCAAAAATATTAGCTAAAGGTATTCTACAGATTTAAATTTAGGGTTTTTTAAAGTTCTCTCATAACATTTAAATGGAAATTAACATGCCTTGACCATGAAGGGGAAACTAAGGAAAGGAAGACTGACTTGGAAAGGGAAGGGGAAAAAAAGGGAAATTCCTTTCTCTCTAAGAACAAAGAGTGACATCCTGGCTCCAATGAAGTCAGTGGTAAACTCTGATTGACTTCAATGGAGCCAGGATTTCCTCCAAAGTATTTTCCACCAAAGTTGAAACTTCTGTTACCAAAGATACATCAATAAAACATGCTATAACTAATTAGGTCTGTTGGAATTAGCCTGTATTCCAGCTTTACTTTTTACTGATCCATGAGACCAATCTCCCTCTTAAACATAACATTGATGCTACCAAGCAGGCTCTGGGGCAGTATTAATTTTGAACTCTGTATCATCTAAAAGATCCAGATCTGCACTGGATAATGGTTTGAAAACTTGGTTGCACATACTCACACATGTAGGTACTGCAGGACAACCCCCCTCCACTACCCCCACCTCCCCAAAAAGACAATCACTGTTTTGGCTTACATTTTTATTCAGCCTGGTAGTTTTTGTCCTCCCAAGTGACTGAACATGACAAACCAGCCAATAATGTACATACTAGTTCAGAGTGACCGAGCTGACAGTATCAAAATTATAGTAATTGATCACTTGACTCAGATGTGGTGTCATTACATCACAACAACCCCACTTGATCAGGACATGCAGGCAAATGAACAATAGGCACAAAGGATGGATTTTAAGCAGCATGCCACAACTTCAACACTAATGTGCCCCTTCCCCATCTCTCAAACACCAGGTATTTAAGTGGGTCCAGTTTGGTGTTCAGGACTTCCAACATACAACCAATAACTTGGGATAGACCCAGGTAGGCCCACCTTTGGGACTCAACGGACTTCTGAATGTCTCTACCTACTCCTGCATGGGAGGCAACAGTTATCAAGGGAGGACCTTAGTCTGAAGATTTCAGGTTTCCCATTTTTCCCCATAGCAAAAAGACCACCAGTGAAAACCTGGGTCTCACTTACCTTTGAAAGCTGGTCCCTTTTAGCCTTATCCACAATGGAAGAAAAGGCTTTTGAAAAGCCCAGGGAAGTCTAAATAGGAGAGTTGGGCTTCCATGAGAACCAGTTGACTAGCTCGTTCCCGCATCCCAACCCAATGGCAAGGCAACAGACCTCAGGGGTGGAAGCCCCTTTCCCACGCATGCATGAACCTTCATGTTCTTCCCATGCACTGTGTACTCCCCCTGCAGGCTACTCAAGATTGTCCCTTCCCTGCAGTCAACAGGGGAGTATTCTTCCACCTTTCATTTGGTTATGGGGGAGAGGAAAGAGGCAGGAAAAAACGTGACAGAGGTAGAGATAATGGTATAGAAAAATGCATGAATACCATGGAGCTAAAGAGGTGCTATAATATAGAAAATATTAAACACTGTCCAAAAGAAAATAAGTTGAGTATCACTGATCTACAATATACAGTAGCTAAGTACATGAAGATCTACAGTGAATCAAGAACTCATGAGTTTATTAGTAAAAACAATGTGAAGATACTTCCAGTACTCCAAGATTACAACCTTGATTTCCCAGTGCAAGGAAAAATAATGAAAAGCTTAGTTAATATTGGGGGTTTTTTTGCACAGTATAGGCTGATACAGCTCCTTGGTTAAATTGACAAGAAGCAAGAAATTTCTGGAATTTTAATTGTAAACAATTCTTCCCCCAGAGATATCCTATACATACTCTGCTTCTTCATACATTTTTCTTAACCATCTTTTCCCCCTTGTATAAGAAATTTTACAGTACTTCAAGTTTTTTATAGCAAATTCTTCATTTACTGGTAAATACAGTTTCCGCTATAGTCTCAGTAGCTAATAACTCTCAATTCTGGGAAATCTATGTGAATCATTCTCAGAGAGTTAGACTACTTTTTGCTCATTTGGTCCTTCATAAAGGTAAAATTGTAGACAGTTGTACTATGGTTTAAAAATAAATACACAGAATGATATGAAAAAGAAAATACAAAAACACATCTATGAACAGGTCTTTATGGATATGTCTACACAGTAAAGAGAAACCCGTGGCTAGACCATGCCAGCTGACTTGGGCTTGTGGGGCTTGGGCTGCGAGGCTGTTTCACTGCTGTGTAGACTTCCAAGCTTGGGCTGGAGCCCGAGCACCCTGGGACCCTCCCACCCTGCAGGGTCCTAAGGCTTGGGCTCAGCCCGAGCTCAGAAGTCTACACTGCAATGAAACAGACCAGCATCTTGTGAGCCCGAGTTGGCTGGCATAGGCCAGCTGTGAGTTTTTCTTTGCTGCACAGACATACCCTATGTTTATTATAGTCACTAATTAGCTTTAAAAAAAACCCCAACTTTCTTAGAGTATAGAACTCTATATGTTGAAGCATTGAGACTGATAGAAATCACTTCTCTGTGTAAGTTGCATTGTACAGTGGTTTAAAAATATAAGATCTTATCTTGTAATTCAGACTAATGATACAAGATCCATTTGTAAAACCAAGACACCGATACAAACTAATTGCTGATGTGATGAAACATAAGGATGGAGAACTGTAGGTTACGAAAGCTAAAATCACTCATCTGTATATACTATAACTGACAATTGGTTTGTGTTTTCAACATGTTCAGAGATTTACACTGCAGTTTATGAAAATGCTCTGCCACCAAGCAATTAAATAAGCATAAAAGAACAAGTCCACAGAGCCATTTAAAAAAGACTGTAGAGTTCTGCAGTCAGAGTTCTGCAAAAAGACAGACCGCTTACGTATATGCAGAAAATAATGACTCTGTCCACGTCTCGAATATTTTCTGGGTCAACATCTTCCAAGATTATCATCATTTAAATCTCCCTTCCCTCAAATCTTCCAAGACTTATGTCGGGTTTTCCAACTGATAATTGGTTTACAACTTTACTTGCATTGCTTTATGTGCTAGACACAAAAGATTTATATTTTTAAAATAATCATTTGGCTTAGCCACCTTACTACATGAAACCAAGTGTTTAACAGTAAAGTATTTCAATAAATTTATACTAAATTTTAGCAGCAAAGTGTTCCATAATAAAAATGAAGTTTAACTTTTCAAAGCAACTCTTGCAGGAGTCATTGAATTCCAAAAACTATAAAAAGAAGAAATTTAAGGCTATTTATATTTTAGGGAATACCATATATTAAAGTATTTGACCACTACTGCAAGGAAGTCTTCCTGGTAACTTTTCAAAAAACTTTTCAAAAAGCTATTTCTATTGAGCTTCCCCTTCCCTCTTCCTCCTCTGTGCCTTATTGGTTTTAAGAAGGTTTCACAGGTCTGATTGCTGATGTGACCTATCAATGATTGATTCAATTATTACTTAATGCTCATAGTTTATACAGGTATAACTCGGTTTTTACTTATTTATTGAAAATATGAAACACAGATGTTGAATAGTTCCCCACTATACATTTTCAAATGCAACAGTTATAGAAAAGAGAAGCAAGGCATTCAGCAAGAGCAACAAACCTGAAAAATTAAGTATCAGTGTAAATATAATACCTGGAGCACATATGATAGGATTCCCAAACTAAAAGATTTATTGTAGTCCAAAGCCAAGCCCCTCTTTTGTTAAGCTCTCCATGTTTGTATTTAAAAAAAAAAAAAAAAAAATTGGCCCCGATCCTGTAAATATTTATATTAATTAAATACGACCTTAAGTGTTACAGAATAGAGGCATTTATTTATATCTTACTTCGTCCTTTTGCATTTGATTTTATCTTTGTATTTTAAAAGAAGCTGAAGTGAACATGGTTGTTCTTATAACAACTTCACTGTTAGCATCTTTTCAGACCAAACTTACTTGTTAGCATAACAGCACCATTCATTCTGTCACCACAGTTTTGAAGCTCGTGTTTATTAGAAACCTAAAAACTAACTTATATGTGACATAATTTTGCTAATGTGTTTTTTGGAATGATAGCGAGGATAATGTTAAAAGTTGAGAAATGTATGAAGTCACTGAAATAAATGTTAACTTCCTTTAAAATACTATAAGTGAAAAAACTTCTTACAAAGAGATTCATAATTTTCATTTTTAAAAATATATTTGTAAGTGTCTGATGGCATTAACTTCCAGTCACTATTAACCTGGAAGAAACTGAAGCTGAATTAGAGATAGAGAAAAAAACTCCATTCACCAATTTCCAGCCCCATCTAATTTGCACCTACTTGCTTTGTGATTAATATTATTTTCCTGACCATTACTAGGAAATTGTACACATTATGTCACATTGGCCTCTTAACCACAAGTGATTTTTTTCACTTAGAAGTCACAATCTTTAGGAATGTGAAGTCTCAATGAAGTGCCTCAACAACATCCATTGAAGTAAATGTCTTCTTCATCTGTTTAGTTCTAAATGGGACGTCAAAGGAATTACAACTGGCAGCTATTCCACACATTCCGTAAATAATTTTCAGAACAGTTAAGTTGGTATTTTGACATGAGATGCCAGACATGATTGTTTGCAGCTTATTGTTCATGCATTCATACTGAAGTGTTTGGAACACAACAGATCTGTTTTAAAGAGGCTAACACTGGCAAAACAAAAAGCTACAAAACATGTAGTTTTGGCATTTTAGCAAATTCTTTAACAGCTATAAAGATAAAAAACATGTCAGTGTTTTAATGCTGGTTTTAAAGAGGATAAATTATCTTTCAGACATTAAAACATGAAGAATCTCTCCCATAGCTACTTATCCTGCACTTAGGACGGAAGAATCCCATGCACTGCTACAGACTAGGGACCAAATGGCTAGGCAGCAGTTCTGCAGAAAAGGACCTAAGGGTTACAGTGGACAAGAAGCTGGATATGAGTCAACAGTGTGCCCTTGTTGCCAAGGCGGCTAATTGCATTTTGGGTTGTATAAGTAGGGGCATTGCTAGCAGATCGAGTGACGTGATCATTCCCCTCTATTCCATATTGGTGAGGCCTCATCTGGAGTACTGTGTCCAGTTTTGGGCCCCACACTACAAGAAGGATGTGGAAAAATTGGAAAGAGTCCAGCAGAGGGCAACAAAAATGATTAGGGGGCTGGAGCACATGACTTATGAGGAGAGGCTGAGGGAACTGGGATTGTTTAGTCTGCAGAAGAGAAGAATGAGAGGGGATTTGATAGCTGCTTTCAACTACCTGAAAGGGGGTTCCAAAGAGGATGGCGCTCTGCTGTTCTCAGTGGTGGCAGATGACAGAACAAGGAGTAATGGTCTCAAGTTGCAGTGGGGGAGGTTTAGATTGGATATTAGGAAAGACTTTTTCACTAGGAGGGTGGTGAAGCACTGGAATGGGTTACTTAGGGAGGTGGTGGAATCTCTTTCCTTAGAGGTTTTTAAGGTCAGGCTTGACAAAGCCCTGGCTGGGATGATTTAGTTGGGGACTGGTCCTGCTTTGAGCAGGGGTTGGACTAGATGACCTCCTGAGGTCCCTTCCAACCCTGATAGCTATGATTCTATCACTTGCTTGGTATTTTTTTCCAAGGAATTTCTGACCTGAAAGGAGGAAAGATGGTCTTATGGTAATAGAGTAGCTGATACAGGACCTGAATAGGAATACAAAGAGGGTATTATAATTAATTTAAATCAACAAGGGTTTAATGAAAAATAGATCCTGTCCAACTAACTTGGGATCTTTTTTGATGAATTTACAAGTTTGGGTATATTTAGACTTCTGTAAGGTATCTGACTTGGTACCACACATTGTGAGTAAAAACTAGAATGATATAAAATCAACATGGCAAACATTCAATGTGTTAAAAACTGGCAGGTCTCAAAATATAATTGTACATGGGAAAGAATCAACGAGTGGGTGTGTTTCCAGGTCTGTCCCGCAAGGATAGGTTCTTGGCCCTACACTATTTAACATTTTTATCAATGACCTGGAAGAAAACAAAATCATCACTGATAAAGTTGGCAAATGACACCAAAAAATGGGGTAGTGGTAAATAATGAAAAGGACAGGTTACTGACTCAGAGCAATCTAGATTGCTTGGTAAACTGGGCACAAGCAAACATTATGCCTTTTAATAGATTAAATGTAAATATATACATCTACAGACAAAGAATGCAGGCCACATTTCCCTGGTTGGGGGACTATCCTGAGAAGCAGTGACTCTGAAAAATATTTGGGGGTCACAGTGGATAATCAGCAGAACATAAACTCCCAATTTATTTTTGTGGGCAGAGGAGCTAATGCAATCCTGGGATGTATAAATAGGGGAATCTCGAATAGGAGTAGAGAGGTTATTTTATATCTATATTTGGCACTGGTGTGACTGCTGCAGGAATACTGTGGCCAGTTCTGGTGACCACGATCAAAAAGGATGTTGATAAATTGGAAGAGAGTTCAGAAAGAGCCACGAGAATGATTAAAGAATCAGAATACATGCCTTACAGTGAGATTCAAAGAGCTTAGTCTATTTATCTTAATAAAGAGAAAGTTACGGTGTGATTTGATTGCAGTCTTAAGTATCTACCTAGGGAACAAATATTTCGTAACGGGCTCTTCAGTGTAGCAGAGAAAGGTATAAGATGATCCAATGGCTAGAAGTTGAAGCTAAACAAATTCAAACTGGAAAAAAAGGTGTAAAGTTTTAACAGTTAGTAATTTAATTAACCATTGGAATAATTTACCAAGGCTCGTGATGGATTCTCCATCCCTGACAATTTTTAAATCAATACTGGATGTTTTTCTAAAAGATATGCTCTAGGCATTATTTTTGGTGAGTTCAATGGGCCTGTGTTATACAGAAGGTCAGACTAGATCATCACAGTGGTTTGTTCTGACCTTGGAATCTATAAGGCAATGAACTGGGTTCCATTGCAGAGTGTCTGAGACTTTGGGAAAGAAAACCTACGTGCCTCAGTTTCCCCATCTGTACAATGGGGAAACTACTCTGACACCTCACAGCAGTATTTTGAAGCTAAATTAAAGTTTGTAACACACTCAGATCCTTGAATGGAAGGTTTAATTATTTAAATGAAAAGCATTATGAAATAGAATTCATGATCCCATTATCTTTACAGGAGGAACTGCTCTTCACTGAAACAAACTTACAGTGAATTTTGCCCTTTCTTCCATCACCTCATACCCCAGTATGGTAGGTGTAGAAGGTCGATCTTCCCAACTCCCAGAGTCTGTATTTTGCTCAATATCTTCCATAGGCTGAGTACAGTATTCAATAGATGTGTCCACACCTGTAAATTTAGTCCTAACAAGTGGGCTACTACATATAGATGACGTGGAGCCAATCTGTTCAGGCACACTCATCTTTTTAAAACTACCAATGGTAGAGTCCTCCAGCTGCCCTTTTGAAGAATTTGAATTTGTTGAGATGCTCCCAAAGGAAGAACTTCTTTGGTTTCTGTTTGTTGTAAAGTTGGAAGAGGAACTTCCTATAGGCATAGGAACAGGAACGTAGGGGGTTGCCATTCTTCATTAGAAAACTTCAGCAAATCTACACTTTGTGGTCCAAGAATTTAAGGTTCATTCTCTTCTTTTCAAGAATACAATATCTGGAAACAAAAAAAAACAAAACAAAAAAACACACACTTTGAAATGACTATCTTTCTTAATATTTCTACAATGAATATAATATTAAAATACTGTATTTGGAGGAGTCCACAGTTACATTAAGATAACAGTTAAAACACCGTTACATGGAATTTGCTATCATGTTAAGTGCCCCCTCAAAAGTTAATCTTTAATTTTTAAAAGGTGCATTGTCAGAGAGGTCCTCTACCTCTCAGAGCCATTAAAACCTGAATGGATAGTTAAGGTATGACTTGCATCCCATTACACAAACCCAAAGAAAAAGATTGTATTTAAATACTGTTGCATCATGGGTGATGCATAATTGAGGCTGGGGGAGGCGGCCAGGAAAGGGGAACAGTGGTGGATTTGGGACACTCGGAAAAATCTCCCCCGCCATTGCCCCGGGGCTGGAGGAACTCTCACTCCCTGCTGTGGCCCTGGGGCCCTGGCGGGGGCACAGAGCTTTTCCGGTTTCAGGGCTGCAGCAGGGTGGGGGAGGAGAAGGAGCGGGGGGCCTTGGAGGGAAGAGGTGGAGTGGGGGCAGAGCCACGGGGGAAGAGGCAGAACGGGGTTGGACCTTGAGCAGATGGAAGGGGCAGAATAGGGGAGAGGCTCAGGGCTTCAGCTAGGGTCAAGAGCTCTGCCGGTCCCGGCCAAGAACTTGACCCCGGCTGAGCTCAGGTCCCCCACCCACTCATGGCCCCGACCTAGCTCTCAGCACGGTGGGGCGGGGGCTGAGAGCAGCAAGTGGGACGTGGCCTTGGCCAGAAGAGGCAGGGCAGGGGACTAGCCTCTCCAAGGGGAAGCTTCCCCCGCCGCCAAGTGTTGCATCACTAGTGGAAAAATTACAACTTTTTGGTTACATGGATAGATACTTAAAACAAACGGCAACTTTTAAAAAATTTGTAATTACTAATATTTAGCATAAACAAATTGAAGCTTCCCTCCTGAAGTGTTATCATTATAAGTTTTTGTAAGGCTTAAGAAGCACACAACATAAACCAAATCCATAATAATAAATAATAATAATAATAATAATAATGATTTACATATCATGAATCAAAAGGAAACACACAGTAACCTACAGGTGTGGGTGGAATGGAAGATACATTTGTGTATATTTCATACGTACTAAAATATGGCACGTATCCTTGCAAAGGAAATTATGAGTTTGAAAAAATGCTTAAGTGTAGAGCATACAATATTACAGGCATTTATAGGGCGTTCATAACCATGTTATCTGGGCACATTTTACATGGTTTGAGCTGGAAGCATTAAGTATTGGAAGCATTTGCAGAACAAAAGGAGAGTTGAGCTTTTTATTTTTATAGCCTCTATAATAATGGGGGATTTCAACTATCCCCATATTGACTGGTACATGTCACCTCAGGATGGGATGCAGAGGTAAAGTTTCGTAACACCTTAAACGACTGCTTCTTGGAGCAGCTAGTCCTGGCACCGACAAGAGGAGAGGCAATTTTTGATTTAGTCCAAAGTGAAGCGCAGGATCTGGTCCAAGACGTGAATATAGCTGGACGGCTTGGTAATAGTGACCATAATATAATTAAATTTAACATCTCTGTGGCGGGGGAAACACCACAGAAGCCCAACACAGTAGCATTTAATTTCAGAATAGGGAACTACACAAAAATGAGGAAGTTAGTTAAACAGATATTAAAAGGTACATTGCCAAAAGTGAAATCCCTGCAAGCTGCATGGAAACTTTTTAAATACACCATAATAGAGACTCAACTTAAATGTATACCCCAAATTAAAAAACACAGTAAGAGAACCAAAAAAGTGTGAAAAAAACAACAAAGTAAAAGAAGCAGTGAGAGGCAAAAAGGCATTCTTTAAAAAGTGGAAGTTAAATCCTAGTGAGGAAAATAGAAAGGAGCATGAACTCTGGCAAGTGAAGTGTAAAATATAATTAGGAAGGCCAAAAAAGAATTTGAAGAACAGCTAGCCAAAGACTCAAAAAGTAATAGCAAAAAAAATTAAGTACATCAGAAGCAGGAAGCCTGCTAAACAACCCGTGGGGCCACTGGATGATCGAGATGCTAAAGGAGCACTCAAAAACGATATGGCCATTGTGGAAAAACTAAATGAATTCTTTGCATCAGTCTTCACGGCTGAGGATGCGAGGGAGATTTCCAAACTTGAGCCATTCTTCTTAGGTGACAAATCTGAGGAACTGTTCCAGATTGAGGTGTCATTAGAAGAGGTTTTGGAACAAATTGATAAATTAAACAGTAATAAGTCACCAGGACCAGATGGTATCACCCAAGAGTCCTGAAGAAACTCAAATGTGAAATTGCAGAACTACTAACTGTGGTGTGTAACCTATCATTTAAATCTGCTTCAGTACCAAATGATTGGAGGATAGCTAATGTGACGCCCATTTTTTAAAAGGGCTCCAGAGGTGATCCCGGCAATTACAAGTCTGTAAGTCTGACTTCAGTACCGGGCAAACTGGTTGAAACTATAGTAAAGAACAAAATTGTCAGACATATAGATGAACATAATTTGTTGGGGAAGAGTCAACATGGTTTTTGTAAAGGGAACTCATGCCTCACCAATCTACTAGAATTCTTTGAGGGGGTCAACAAGCATGTGGACAGGGGGATCCAGTGGATATAGTGTACTTAGATTTTCAGAAAGCCTCTGACAAGGTCCCTCACCAAAGGCTCTTAAGCAAAGTAAGCTGCCATGGGATAAGAGGGAAGGTCCTCTCATGGATTGATAACTGATTAAAAGATAGGAAACAAAGAGTACGAATAAATGGTCAGTTTTCAGAATGGAGAGAGAAAAATAGTGGTGTCCCACAGGGGTCTGTACTGGGACCAGTACTATTCAACATATTCATAAATGATCTGGAAAAAGGGGTAAACAGTGAGGTGGCAAAATTTGCAGATGATACAAAACTACTCAAGATAGTTAAGTCTATAGTTAAGATAGATAGTCAAAGCAGACAGCGAAAAGTTACAAAGGGATGTCACAAAACTAGGTGACTGGGCAACAAAATGGCAGATGAAATTCAATGTTGATAAATGCAAAATAATGCACATTGGAAAACATAATCCCAACTATACATATAAAATGATGGGGTCTAAATTAGTTGTTACCACTCAAGAGAGATCTTCGAGTCATTGTGGATAATTCTTTGAAAACATCCACTCAATGTGCAGCGGCAGTCAAAAAAGCGAACAGAATGTTGAGAATCATTAGGAAAGGGATAGGTAATACGGAAGAAAATATCATATTGCCTCTATATAAATCCGTGGTACACCCGCATCTTGAATACTGATTGCAGATGTGGTCGCCCCATCTCAAAATAGATATATTGGAATTGGAAAAGGTTCAGAAAAGGGCGACAAAAATGACCAGGAGTATGGAACAACTTCCGTATGAGGAGAGATTAATAAGATTGGGACTTTTCAGCTTGGAAAAGAAACGACTAAAGGGGGGATATGATAGAAGTCTATAAAATCATGACTGGTGTGGAGAAAATAAACAAGGAAGTGTAATTTACTCCTTCTCATAACATAAGAACTAGGGGTCACCAAATGAAATTAATAGGCAGCAGGTTTAAAACAAAGAATAGGAAGTATTTCTTCACACAACGCACAGTTAACCCGTGGAACTCTTTGCCAGAGGATGTTGTGAAGGCCAAGATTACAAGACGGTTCAAAGAAGAACTAGATACATTCATGGAGAACAGAGCCATCAATGGCTATTAGCCAAAATGGGCAGGGATGGTGTCCCTAGCCTCTGTTTGCCAGAAGCTGGGAATGGACGACAGGGAATGGATCACTTGATGATTACCTGTTCTGTTCATTCCCTCTGGGGCACCTGACATTGGCCACTGTCGGAAGACAGGATACTGGGCTAGATGGACCTTTGTTCTGACCCAGTACGGCCGTTCTTATGTTCTTAACTCCTTCAGGTGCCCTGACTTTAAAGACACATATAATGTGCAAGAACACACTACTTCATACTTGGAGATCATGTTACACAGTTTTAAATTCTCAACAACAAAAACCTTTTGATCTGTCATGATTTGCTAATGGCAGAGTTCAAAAATACAATAAAAAACTAGAATCTTTATATGGAAGCCAAATAATCAGCAAAAGAAAACAATGCAAATGTGACAGCCCAAAATCTCAACCGAACTTAAAGTAATCGCTCCTACACATTTACTTGGATTGACACAACACATGAAAAGGAAGAAGAAAAAACAGACAAAAAACTGTTTTGCTACTTGCTTAAAAGTATTTTGACAGATAAGAGGCTCACACTGATGCAGTGAGGATGACCGGTTAAGGATAATTTTAAATGAGCTACCCATCTAATGTATTAAAGTTTAATACTACTCTCATATTTCATTACAATAAAGCAGTGGAATCATTACACCCTAGCTACTTCACGGATGCATACAGCAAACATTCAGCACACACTAACGCTATAACAAAGTAAACAACTTTTCTCCATCTTATCCAGAGACCCCTGGATTTTCCCTGTTCTTCAGCAGAGATTTGTTCCTCTCCCAAACCTCTGTTTGGGATTGTTCAACCCCAACAGCAAAGCAAGAATTAAATAGAAAGAAAAGAGCAGTCACCTTTGAAGTTGCTGTCTGAAAGTGATTAACTGCTAAATAAACACCATCAAAGAACTGGATTCCAGAATCTCTGCATCATCACATGCTTCAAAACAAAGATGCCAATCTCTCCTGCCTCCATGTTTACAACACCTAACTCTTCTCTCCTTGAAGTGAACCATCTAAACTCAACACACCATAAAGAAATAATTTGTCTGTATTTAAACGTGTTGGATACTGCTAACAGTTTAAAAATCAGCATGTTTTTCCACTAAAGCCACACACAAAAAAGTTAAAAACCACAAAACTTAAAATCATATATTGTAAACAAAATTTTATTTAGAACTTTAGATTGAATTTTTTTTTTTAATTTACTTGTCACTATTTATGCTCTGTTTAATTTTAGTGCTTCTCTGTTTGGACAATAGAGTCAGTTTTGTTTTAGTCAATTTCACTTCTAGAGTTCTGGTTTCAAACACTTGATTTTTGTTAACATTTAGGAACATCTCTATTGGTCTTAGGTTCTATAAAAGCTTGTTTTTACAAAAATTAAATTTTGGGCTAAATTTAAATGGATACTGTCCATTTAGCCATTTATTAGTTTACTGAGATATTGCTCAGAGACTCAGTGAAGCTCAGGCCAGTTGTGCAAAGTGTTGTAAAAAACATACAGGAGCTTATTAATCAACAAGACAAAGGCGTCAGCAATAAAAAAGTGTGCTCACATAGGCTAGCTATGTCCATGTCTTAATGGTTCTGAATAATTTACGTTTTTAAAACTAAATAACAATCGCCACTAGCCCTTTATCCAGTCATCGGTTGACATCTGCTCATTAGTTTGTATTACTTAAAAACTGTTAGAACACATTCCAAAAATGTGGCAAATATCAAGCAAATGAACATTTGGCACTGTGATACAACCCCGATTTTATTACATCATCAGAGTGCAAACTGCTCTTTTTTAACATAACATTTTCCAAATCTATTAGATAAATAGGCATATCAGGTGCATCTAATTATACAGTACAAGAAGATACATGGAAAACTTCCTCTACCTCCCTTCCCTCTGGAACCTGGTAATTTGAACGTTTTCTTCTTACATAATTTATACCATATAGGCCAGTGCTTTTCAACCTTTTTTCATTTGCGGACTCCTAAACAATTTCAAAAGGAGATGCAGACTCCTTTGGAAACCTTGGGCATAGTCTGGGGACTCCTAGGGGTCCACGAACCACAGGTTGAAAACTGCTGATATAGGCAATTTGAGTATTTTATAATGCATATAACTTTTATGAATAAGAAACAGTATCTTGCATTTACAGTATCTGCACTATCTTCAGATTTAGGCCTTCATACCTGGTGTATGTTGTCAGAACCGTTTTTTCTAACCCATTGACTTAATGGCAAAACCTCAGTGGGAGCAGAATCAGGCTCCAGTGGCAGGCCCCTTGAACCAGACCGCAGGTTCTTTACGTACTATACAGGTCCACAAGCGATTCCTACTTTTAAGGCTTCCAAAAAACTTGAACACCCGCCCGCTACAAGGCAGGTCGATATACCAGCCCAGACGCAAAATACACTCACCCACCTGACGATGAAATATAGGATTTATTTTATTCCCGAATGAGTTTCATTCGCCCATCACTAACATGCAGCCACCTCTGGGGGGGGGGCGGGAGACCGGCCAGGCAGCGTGGGCAGAGCAGGGGCGCGCTTGCCGAGCCCCTGGGGCGAGCCCTGCCAGGCTCGGAGCACCCAGCAGAGAGGAGCCGCTGAGCACCGCGCGCCATGGCTGCGGCGGGGGCTCCCCTCACCCCAGCGCTCGAGGGCCCTACGTGGGCGGGGGGAGGACAGGGGCTGCCCGCGAGCAGGGTCTCAGTGACTAGCCGGCCCGGCAGGGGGTCACGGTACCCCGCACCTCCCCCCTCAGCGCGCGGGGGCTGCCCATGTTCCACCGCCCACGGGCCGCCAATACCCCGCCTCTCGGGGGGCTCGGCTCCCTCCCTGCGCACAGACTCCGCCCCCCACCCCACCCGCGTGCCCCAAGGGCCGCGGGGACCCCGACGCCTCCTCACCTGCTCCCCGTCGCGCTCCCTCGCTCAGCCACCGCCGCCGCCACACCAGCTGCCCCTCCCCCTCCTCGCGCAAAGGGAGGCGGGGCTAGGCCCAGGTTCGCGAGGGAAGGGGCGGGGTAACGGTCAGTACCTGTGGGGTTCGGCCCTACAGCGGGTACTGGGACGGGCGGGCCTAAGCCCGCCCCGCTAACTGTTGGCAGCGAGTTTAAAAAGCATTAAGACTACACGTCCCAGCAGGCAATGGGGCCACAAATAGACGGCCGCTCCCGGCAGACACCGCGGCAAAAACTACAGCGCATGCTGGGACCTGCAGGCTCTACTCACGGCATTGCGTGTTAGGTCACGTATGCCCCATGCGTCGCATTGTATGCTGGGATTTGTAGTCATATGGGTTGCTACTAGTGCTGCTTGCTATGCAGACTATATTGCTGATACTTGTGCTATCTTGAAGCAGAATCCGACGTCCAGTGTGTACCAGCACAGCCAGGTGTAGCAGCACTGAGGCAGTGCAGTCAATAGACAGTTTGCCCTTAGGGAAGGAAGTTTAACCTTTTAGAGCCCTGAGCCATGTCAAATGACTGGAGCTAAGAAATAAAAAAGGTTAAGCTCTCACCTGCTCTTCTGTGTGTCGCTTCTTTTCCACAGGGTGCTGGAGAAATAACCCCGACTCCAGTACACAGCTGTAGTTGCACATAGACAAGGGATTTGGGTTTGTAGGTTGGAGAAACTGAAAATAACTGAAAACTAACATTCTTTTAGTTTTTGAAAATCAAACGTTTTTCAGTTTTTAAAAACAAACAACTATTGGGGTTTCCTTTTGGGGGAAACCCTGCTCCCTGCCTTCCCTGAACAATCTCGATGAAAATATTAGTTTTTTGTTTAAAACCCTTTAAAATGTTTTTGTGGAAACTATTTACTATTTTCCAAGTATCATTAGTCCCATTTTACAGATGGATAAACTGAGGCACAAAGCAGTGAAATGACTTGTCCAAGGTCATGCAGCAAGCCAGTGGTGGAACCCAGCTCTCCTGAGACCCAGTCCATTGTTCTATCAACTAGGCCATACAACATCCTTTTCCAGTTTCCAAACAGCAATAGCTGAGAACCAGTGGCTAAAGCAGAGACAACCTGTGCCTGCTGATAGTGTTGGGGGAAGAGTGAGGGCAGCCAGCTTCAGCAGTGTTACTGAGCATGCTCAGTACAAACCAAGCAGCAAATCGGGGGAGCACATTACCCCACATGCTGCCTCCACCCCCATGCGTCATCTCTGGACTAAAGAAATTAAGGACCCTTTCTGGATGAACTAAAGTTGCGAACTTTCTGATTGCAGAAAACTGAACACCCTTGCCCTCGTCCCTGTCCCACCCCCTCCCCAAGGCTCCTGCCCCTCCCCGAGGCTCCTGCCCCACCCCTTCTCTGAGCCCCCTGTCGCTCATTCTCCCCCACCGTTGCTCACTCGCTCATTTTCACTGGGGCAGGGGTGCGGGAGGAAATGAGGGCTCTGGCTGGGGGTGCAGACTCTGGGAGGGGGGCCTGGGATGCGGGGTTTGGGGTGCAGGAGAGGACTCTGGGCTGGGGTGTGTGGTCAAGGGCCTTGGAGTGTGGGAGGGGGATCGGGGCTGGGGCAGGGGGTTGGATGCAGAAGGAGGTGAGGGCTCTGGCTGGGGGTGCGGGCTCTGGGGTGGGACCAGAAATGAGGGGTTCAGAGTGTAGGAGGGGGCTCTGGGTTGGGGCGGGGCTTGGGGTGTGGGGTGCAGGCTCTGGGAGGGAGTTTGGGTGCGGGAGGGGGTTCTGATCTGGGGCAGTAGGTTGGGGTGCGGGAGGGGGTTCAGGGTGCGGGCTCTGGGCAGCACTTACCCTGGGTGGCTCCCAGAAGCAGCCAGCATGTCTGGCTCCTGGGCAGAGGCACGGCAAGGTGGCTCCGGCGCTGCTCCCCTCACCCTGCAGGCACCACCCTATTGGCTGCAGTTCCCGACCAATGGGAGCTGTAGAGCCGGCGCTTGGGGCGGGGGCAGCACACAGAGCCTCCCTGCGCCTAGGGACTGGAGGGACATGCCGGCCGCTTCTGGGAGCCGCACAGAGCCAGAGTGGGCCAGGCTTTTAACGGTTAGTGGTGCTGACCAGAGCAGCCAGGGTCCTTTTTTGACCAGGCATTCCTATGAACTCCTAGTGCTTGCTGAACTTAGTGAGAAGTTTATAGAGGGAAGACCCCCGCACAGAACAAAAAGGATGAAAGAAAACACTTTTTAAAGCAAACAGAAAATGAAACAATGTATCAATCTGTCAACACATTCCACATCCCTGGTCAGCCATTTCCCATGTCTCTGACTCATGTTTAACTAAGAGTTCTGAGAGTTCTCCTTTTCTTTGGGCCCAGTGCTGGTAGATGGGTACGACTGGAAGGTGCAGTTAATAGATGAGTAACAATCTTAAAGAAATACAAGAATTCAAAATAAGCAGGGATTCAGGCCACTGCATTTACCCCATTTTTGTCAAAGATTAAATTTTCTTCTGGCACCATGTAATGAAAGTGTGACTCACAGTGTTGCTGGCAAGACACTGGTCTTTATTTCCTGGGCCATCATATAGGATATGTGTACAAAAAGTTATTTGCATGACAGGAGTCAGTATTTACTGGCTCCAGGGACCAGTGTTATAACGGGATAATGTTCTTCCATTAACATTATGGGTGTAGAAACTGTAGGATTTGATTTTCATTTTGGGTTAGTTTCTTAGATTAGGACATTAGGCTGTTTTGGAGCCAGTTCTGGGCTGTTCCATTTTATGGAAGTGTCTTCTTTCAGCAATTCCCCCTAACTTGGCAAGGCATACAGTGCCAAGTTATGAGTACAGTCTAATAAATTTTTAAAGGCATTTTTGAATGACTGCTACAGTGGTTAGTTTTCAGTTAAAAGTATTTCTTTTCAATCTGATATTCTTTCCACTTCATTTTTTGAATATTTCTTTTCTAGTCATACAGATTTAGATTGGATTATTACATTAGATTTTCTTATTTATTTTATGTTATACTACTAGATTTAAATAATGATTTACCTTTAAAAAAAAAAATTGCACCGCTGAACCAAATCTGCTAGAAGGTTATCAGAAATGTGCTTCACTTTATGTTTCATTGTTGTAGGTGATAAAATCCTCTAACAAATATTTAGTGGTACAGGTAAGCTCCTAAAGGAAAGAAAGTGGTGTTGTAGCCATGTTGGTCCCAGGATATTAGAGAGACAAGGTGGGCGAGGTGATATCTTTTATTGGACCAACTTCTGTTGGTGAGAGAGACAAGCTTTTGAGCTTACATAGAGGTCTTCCTTAGGTCTGGGAAACGGACTCAGAATGTGTATATACTTTTATTTAGCTCCCGCTGATGTAACTGCCCCACTACACCAATTTAAAAACACCACCTCCCTGAGTGGTGTAGAGTCAAGGCCAATGTAGTTAGGTCAATGCAGTGTCAGACACTGCATTATTTACATCAGCTATTACTGGCCTCTAGGAGCTGTCCCACAATGCCCCATAGTGACTGTTCTAGTTACCATTGTGAACTCTGCTGCCCAGGGACCAGGTGGACAGGAAGCTGGCCCTCCCCTTTAAAGACCTGCACATTTTTGAAATTCCTTTTCCTGGTTGCCTGGCTTGGGGACCACACCTAGCAGCTCTCCATAGTTGTGTGCAACTGGCCAGCTGACTATGATGGTGGCTACATGCTGCAGACACACTCCTGCCTGGAGTACACAGGAGGCATTGGATCTCCTGGGTCTGTAAGGAGAAGAGACTGTGCAGGCACAGCTCTGATCTACCCATAGAAATGTGGACATCTATGAGCAGATTGCTCAGGGCATGCGGGAGAAGGGCTACAACAGGGACCAGCAGCAGTGAAAGCCAAGGACCTGCAGCAAGCATATCAGAAGGCAAGGAGGCCAACAATCGATCTGGTGTAGAGCCACAGACCTGTTGCTTTTACAAAGAGCTGCATGCCATCCTCATCAGAGACCTCACTCCCCCGCCTCCCCAGTGCCCTATGAATACTTTGGAGGAGCCCAAGTCACAGGCCCCTGCCATTAACAGCAAAAAGGAGGAGGTGGATAAGCAAGAGGAGGAGGAGTATGGGGGACAGGCAATAAGGATCAAGCTGACAGTGAGCCAGGACCTCTTTTTGAATCCAGCGTAGTCCAGCCAGTCCTGACAGTCAAGCACGGGTGAGCCAGATGCAGGGGAAGGAACCTCTGGTAAGTATGCAGTTTGCATTGAAATCCTAAAGATGGAACCTGTGAAGTAGCAGGATACATTGTTGATTACCTTTTCTACCTCCTGTAAAAAAGAGTATATCGAACAACCAAGAGAGGTAGAGTTGCTATCTGCTTTTCGTTCCCCTCTAGAGTTGGGCAGAGGGAGCCAAGCGGAGCAGTTTATTCATGTGTACCAGAAATCCTGTGAATCCTCCATAGAGAGCTCAACGAAACTTTCATGGAGGTACTCTGCAATCCTCTGCTGAAGGTTTCTGGGGAGGGCTGCTTTATTTCTTCCACAGCTGTAGGACACTTTCTAATACCACTCAGTGATTACTTCAGCAAGTACCATTGCAATATACAAGCTAGCAGCATATGTGCCCGTGTGGCATTGGGACGCCAGCAGCAGCTATGCTCTCTCTGCTTCTGTTACCCTCAAGAGTGAAATATCACCTAATATGCAGTCCCATTGCCCTATACACATATACTCATGGTTGTGAACTATCCCCTCCTCATTTCCTCAAGCCCCCAGTCTCCCTGATGGCCATACTCACCATGGCTGGTGCTGTGACTGGTGTGCTGTATCAATCCCAATGAGACGTGAGAATGTTGTACTTACAACTTGTGGGGATCAAGGGGAGTAAGTTCAGTATATCTGTCATGAATACACTGACAAAAGGTACCTTTGTGTGTTGTATCTGCAGATGCTGCTATTGTGGCCTTCAGGGTCTCCCCCTTCACACCCGCAGAACGCCTGAGCCAGATAAAGAAGACAACGAATGTTATGCTTATAAGAAGCACACGTTTTTTTTTTTTGTTTTTTTTGTTTTTTTTTTTTTAGGGGAAAAGGCAATACGCCGTGTTTATTGAAGATACAACAATTAGCATATGCATTTAATTACATTACATATACACACTGTTTTATTAGTTGATGTTATAGTTACTAGTTTAGAGTTTGGATCAACCTAGTGGCTAGCAAGGTTGATCACTGGTAGGGAGGAGTCGGGTTCCATTGGTCGTGACACGATGCTTCGGGGAAGTCTTGGCAGGATGAACCCAAAGTTTTATGGCAAGGCACTTTGTTTATATAGTGATTTTTTTTTATTGGGACCAATGAGTTTTGCACTGTTATGCTGTAATTAATTGTTGTTTGACAAGTGTTTGTTTTTTTAAATTGTTTTTTATTATAGCAATTTTGTTTTTATTGATAGATGTTTGTTTTATTTTTAGAGTTCTTAATTTGCATTTTTTATATATTTTAATAGGGGCGTGTTGCAGCCTTTTGGTGCTTTTGCATTTTTTTTGTATATTTGTCTTAATGATGGCTTTTATATTTATTTTTTTATATATATTATTTACATACAAAACAAAATTAATTTACACAGAACATTTTGAACAGGAACATTAAATTGCAATGCAAAAGAAAAGCAATTATTGCATTTTTTAATTTATTTTAAAATGCTAAACCTAAAACAAATTGGTGACCCTTTAAGGTTTGTTATTGCTTTGAAATTAGCACAAACACAGATTTTGGCTGATGCATTTTTATCAAATGGCCCATTAGGCCATTCCTTTTCGCTATTCAAAAAGGGTAGCTGGCAGGATATGATTAAATTATACACCAATATATTTAATGTATGCTATATTATTTTATTATTTTTTATTTTAAATTATATAAAATACAAACATAAAATTTTATTACATATTTTTGACCCCTCAAGAACAATTCTTGAGTGGGTCATATTTTATATAATTATTTTATAGCAATATACTGAAAGACAATTTGAGCTTGTGGTTGTAATTTAGCAAACTTTTTTTTTTTGTTTAATAGCACATACAACACATTTTTAGCAAGCAAACACAGGACAATATTAACACAACTAGTAATGGGTGAAACATAATAGATATGCTTTTAGAGGTCGGGGACCAGTTTGTAAAAATGTTGTACCAATGATAGGCTGTTAGGTTTTTTTTAGATTTAGCAGTTTTTAGTATTTTATTATTGGCATGTAATTAACCGGTAAGTCTAACGTCAGTACTGGGCAAATTAGTTGAAACAATAGCAAAGAATAAAGTTGTCAGACAAATAGAAGAACATAAATTGTTGGGCAAAAGTCAACATGCTTTCTGTAAAGGGAAATCATGTCTTACTAATTTATTAGAGTTCTTTGAAGGGGTCAAACAAACATGTGGACAAGGGGGATCCAGTGGACAGAGTATACTTAGATTTCCAGAAAGCCTTTGACAAGGTCCCTCACCAAAGGCTCTTATGTAAATTAAGTTGTCATGGGATAAGAGGGAAGATCCTTTCATAGATTGAGAACTGGTTAAAAGACAGGGAACAAAGGGTAGGAATAAATGGTAAATTTTCAGAATGGAGAGGGGTAACTAGTGGTGTTCCCCAAGGGTCAGTCTTAGGACCAATCCTATTCAACTTATTCATAAATGATCTGGAGAAAGTGGTAAACAGTGAGGTGGCAAAGTTTGCAGACGATACTAAACTGCTCAAGATAGTTAAGACCAAAGCAGACTGTGAAGAACTTCAAAAAGATCTCACAAAACTAAGTGATTGGGCAACAAAATGGCAAATGAAATGTAATGTGGATAAATGTAAAGTAATGCACATTGGAAAAAAATAACCCCACCTTTATATACAATATGATGGGGGCTAATTTAGCTACAACTAATCAGGAAAGAGATCTTGGAGTCATGATGGATAGTTCTTTGAAGACGTCCATGCAGTGTGCAGCGGCAGTCAAAAAAGCAAACAGGATGTTAGGAATCATTAAAAAAGGGATAGAGAAGAGAATAAGACAGAGAATGTCTTATTGCCCTTATATAAATCCATGGTACACCCACATCTTGAATACTGCGTACAGATGTGGTCTCCTCATCTCAAAAAAGATATACTGGCATTAGAAAAGGTTCAGAGAAGGGCAACTAAAATGATTAGAGGTTTGGAACGAGTCCCATATGAGGAGAGATTAAAGAGGCTTGGAAAAGAGGAGACTAAGGGGGGATATGATAGAGGTATATAAAATCATGAGTGGTGTGGAGAAAGTGAATAAGGAAAAAAGTTATTTACTTGTTCCCATAATATAAGAACTAGCGGCCACCAAATGAAATTAATGGGCAGCAGGTTTAACACAAATAAAAGGAAGTTCTTCACACCACACAGTCAACGTGTGGAACTCCTTGCCTGAGGAGGTTGTGAAGGCTCAGACTATAACAGGGTTTAAAAGAGAACTAGATAAATTCATGGAGATTAAGGCCATTAATGGCTATTAGCCAGGATGGGTAAGGAATGGTGTCCCTAGCCTCTGTCTGTCAGAGGGTGGAGATGGATGGCAGGAGAGAGATCACTTGATCATTACTTGTTAGGTTCACTCCCTCTGGGACACCTGGCATTGGTCACTGTCAGCAGACAGGATACTGGGCTGGATGGACCTTTGGTCTGATCCAGTATGGCCATTCTTATGTTCTTATGAGATATTTCAATGACACGCTTTTTAAATATTTTTTTGTATTTGTTGTAAAAACTGAGTTACCTTTTTTACTTTGTTTTATATGTATGTTTTTAATTATGTGTTTTTGCTGTATGGTTTTGTGGTGACAGGAAGGGATAAGCACACCCATTTTTGAGGGCCTTATTTTGTATATTTAATATATATATTTTTTTAGCCTATTGACCCATAACCTGGGGTAGCCAAAAGGATTTTATGGTCAATTTTGGGAGTGGGCTTATTTTTTATATTTTTGTTTTTATAGATTGTTGGTGAGCAATTTTAATAATAATTTTACCTAATAACAAATCGGGCTTACCTATGCTGGAAACATATTGCAAATGTTTATATTTGTAGGTGTCAAACAAGGACTTTTTTTTATTGTTTTAAAAGATGCGTTAATACCCAAACATTTCCAGATATTATTTAAAAACAAAACCAATTCATTTTAAACTTACAAACCAGGAGTGTTGGTTTAGGTCCTGAACACTCCACATATATACACAATATATTTATACACATGTTTTTTTGCTTAACATTCCTTACACTGCTTTAATTTTTACACAGCTGTACATAGATTACATTTGTATACATTTGGGGGCAGTTAAGTTCCAATTGAAACCCCTTATGTTCTTTTAGCGAATTTGACTAAATTGTTTATAGTCAAAGGATTTAAATCAGATTGTTTTTTTGCCTGGATTATTTACAGACATTCCTTTGGGAAAAGGGCCCATTTTCCCTTCAGAATGGCTGCAAAGAAACCAAGAATTCTCTTTCTATAACACTTTTCCTTTTAACATTTTCACTACATTCAACTGCTTAATTCCCTCCAGCCTCTGCAGAGTTAACTTCTCACTCTTTCCTTAAATTACTTGCTTATTTCCCAAAATGACACCTTCATCAACTCAGATTTTACCATTCCAAGTATTGTTCCAGGGATCTGAATTCCCCATGCCTGTACTTACTTTTTTTTTTTTTTTTTTTGGCCACTATGCCCTCAGGGCTTCCAACCTGTTTCCAATTTTTTTTATTTGTTGCCTGCCTGCTTGTCTGAGGCTGAACCTGCTTTCCTCGCTGAACCATCCCTTTTTATGTACACAGGTTTTGTTCCATTACCAATTTAGCAAGGAGAGTGGGCTCCTCAACTAGCCCCCACCCCTCCTGGTCACTTTCCTTAAACATTTCTTTCAAAATTGTGAAATTACCACAATATCACTCACAAAAAAATACTACACTGCCCAAACTCCTATATCCTTCAGAGTTTGGTTTAATAGAGCAAGATCTGTTTAAAAGGAATAATTTCTTGAACAAAGTATCATCTTTGGATTGCTTCCTTTTAAACATTTTTACACAGGTGCTACCACTATTGGCTCACACACCTATATCCTTCAGAGTTGGGTCTTACATAGAAAATACCGCCTGAACATATTTCTTTATGAATTTTTTATTTTTATAACTCTTCCATGCCCACGCTCATGCGGGGACTTACAAAACACAAAAGTCTATACCCACTAAAAAGAACTCTGCCTGACAGAGCAGGAGGGGGAAATGCTAAGCCCCCTACCTTTTGGGCTAAATCCTGCTACGACCAAGGGTATATTCCCCTATGCAATTTCCCCCCGACAGATGGGTAGGAGCGAGGACTCTAACCCTCCCCCTTATGGCCCAGCACCTCTACGACCGGGGGTGTATATACCTAGACAGTTTGTATATATCTTATCTGTATAGTTTTCCCCGACAGATGGGTCGGAGCGAGGACTCTAATCCTCCCCCTATTGCCCAGCACTTCTACGACCGGGGGTGTGCACACCTGAATGATCGATCACTTTATACTGTGATGGGGCAAGGCCAGATGGCTACAGTAAAGTAGTGAGGAACAGGTATGTTAGCCCCAGGCTAAACAAATCCCTGGTACCATGGTAACCAAATGGCAGTTGCTCCAGGTTAATCAAGACACCTGGGGTCAATTAAGATCCTTCTAGAAGGCAGTGGAGATAGCTAGATTGATTGGGACACCTGAAGCCAATCAAGGACTGGCTGGAACTAGTTAAAAGCCTCCCAGTTAGTCAGTGAGGTGTGGGTGTCAGGAGCTATGCTGTTGGAGGAATGAAGCAGTACAAATCTATATCAGGTGCAAGGAAGGAGGCCCTGAGGTAATTGTGAAGAAGATATTGAGTGGGGGCTGCTATGGGGAAGTGGCCCAGGGAATTGTACATGTCCTATTTCCAAAAAGTCAGCTTCTATAGCTGCTAATTTTAGGATCCCTGGGCTGGAGCCCGGAGTAGAGGGTGGGCCCGGGCTCCCCTCTCCCCACCCTGATTAATCACTGATACTGGGAGATAACAGAGACTGTGCGAGGGAGGGTTGCTTCTCCTCACCTCCCATGCTGGTTTACGATGAAAATGGCTCAGTAGACTGTGATCCTTGCCTCTAGAGAGAGAAGAGCTATGCAGAGGGTCACAGTGAGCCTCTGAGGCTAGCAAAATCCATCAGGAAACGCAGGACCCACAGAGTCAAGGACAGAACTTCATCACAATACGTATGGTATACCTTATAGCAATATCTAGCAGTATTTTCAAGAATCACAGTGCATGTCTTCCCCCTTTCGCAATTCTCCACCAAAAATGTTATGCTTATAAGAAGCACACGGGATTTTATATATTTTTTTATTTACATACAAAACAATTAATTTACACAAAACATTTTAAACAAAAACATTAAATTACAATGCAAAAAACCCCCAATTATTGCCTTTTCCCCTAAAAAAAAATCCTGTGTGCTTCTTATAAGCATAACACAAAGAGGACTCGGGATGACATATTTCAGGAGATGCTGCAAGCCAAAAGGAGAGGGAGATGCAGCAGGACATAATGGGGCTTCTCAGGCAGCAAAGAGAGATGCTGAGGACTCTGGTAGACCTGCAGGTCCAAGAATCCTGTGCTTGCTTCCTTCTGCAGCCCTGCCATGGGTTGCAACACTCACCACTGGACTGGTGCCTCCTCCTGGTTGCTATGGGGATTAGCTCAAGGATGACGCCCTCCTGTCCACAGTTTGCACCCATCACTCTGTCTCTGCTTCTCATGGCAGTCTCTCCAGGAGCTGATCTGTCCTCTTCATGACTCGGTCCTCTGGCTGTGTCACCATCTGTGTTTCCCCCTTCTGGGGGTCAGTACCTCGCAGTCCATTTGTCCAGCCACTTCCCTCAGTGGTGAATGGGGAGGGGACCCAGACCAGTCCACTACTCCAGGTCCTGACCCAGGGACCTTGTAGTTGGCAGACACATGCTGCGTCCCTTGCAACTGTTCAGTACATTTACCTGGGTCACTTCTCCGTGGCCCCAGCTCCTTCTTCACCCTTACTTCAGGGCTTCTGTTACTCATTCCCCGCAGCCAACTAGGAGCTCCCTCTTGCTGGTCCGTGCCAGCAACAGCCCTGTCCATGGTGCTAGCACCTCTTTTACCTGCTAGGAACACAGTCCTTACTCCTGGAGCCTCAGGCTATGACTGCCTGATTCTAGCCCTGTATCTCCTTTTATATGAGCCCTGCTGAGTCCAGATTGGTTGCTCCCTACAACCCCTCTCTGATTGGTTGCGGCCTGCGCAGCTGCTCTAAGCCACTCAGAGGACTTACCTGCACTGCTCCCTCCTGGGATTAACCCCTTCCATGCCGGTGTGGGGTAGATATTCCATCACAAGCCCATAGACAACTCAATGTCAGGACCTCCCCATAACACTCCACATGCCATCAGGGGCCGCTGCACTACCCCTAACACTCCACACTATGGGACATTAATGACAATCACAGCTGCATGTACACTGATCTGTGAAAGACATAGTTGGTGTATGTGTAACTGAAATGGAAATAACTGTTCTTTCCCCTTCATAAGTTGTGTTCCCTTTATTTATTAAGTTCCTAAAGTTCTAAGCTTTTTTTATTTGGTTCATGTTACAGAATAAAATTCTATTTTTTGGAACGTAATTCATCTTTATTAGTTCACAACATATGCTGGCTGGTACTGAGCAGGTCTGACACCCACCAATTTCCTATTACTTATTTAGTCACAGAACCCATCACATCATTCTCAGACAATATTAGTAGGTGCATTGGTAATGTTATATTCCTACACACACAGCACTCACTGCAAGATTCATACTGTGCTGCAAAAGAACAAGGCCAGGTAGAGCACACTACAGAAACACACAGACTTTGGCTCACTATTAAAATGGTCTTTCAAAGCCTCCCTGAGCTATATAGCTCAGCATTGAGATTTTCTTATAGCCCTTCTAACTGGCTGTACAAATTCAGCAGACAGCCGCTCCACCTCCGTCCTCTAACCCCGAGGAAACTTTTCCCCCTTTGCTTCACAGATACGATGCAGTACACAACAGGCAGCTATAATATTTTTTTCACTGAGGTCCAATCTTGTAAGTCAGGGATAGTCAATTATTTTTTGTCAAGGTCCAAATTTATTGGTCAAGGCATAGTCCAGGTCCAGACTCCAGAGAAAATAATTTAAAAAATAATGATAATAATAATAAGTAAATAAAAAGATTTCGGGGTCCATTCAAAAGTGTCTGGCGGTCCAGATTTGGCCTGCGGTCCATCTATTGACTACCCCTGTTGTAAGTAGACAATGACAGCGACCCTTCAAATGGCCAAAGGCTCATTCAACTGTCATTCTGCACCTGCTGAGCCTGTAGGTGAAGCACTCCTTGGTGCTGTCAAGGTGGCCGGTGACAGCTTCATGAGCCATGGGAGCAAGGGGTATGCTGGGTCTCCCAGGATCACTATTCCCAGTGGTAATTCACCGGTTGGGAAAAAAAGTCCCTGTTTGCAGTTTTCCGAACAGTCCTGTGCTCTTAACGATGCACGTGTCATGCACCTTCCCTGACCAGCTCACACTGATGTTGGTAAAGCATCCCCGGTGATCCACCAATGCTTGCATTACCATAGAAAAGTAGTCCTTTCTGTTGACGTACTCTGGCAAGGTGGTCTGGCGCTAAAATAGGGATATGTGTGCCATCTATCACTCCTCCCCACCCTAGTTTGGGAACTTCATTGCTGCAAAACCATCCACTATGTCCTGCACATTGCCCAGAATCACAGTCCTGTGTAGCATGGCCCTGCATACTTGTTTGACAACAGCCCCTGTGGTGGATTTCCAGACTCCAAATTGATTCCTGACTGACTGGTAGCAATCTGGCATTGCAAGTTTCCACAGTGCAATAGCCACTCACCTCTCCACTCTCAGTGTGGCTCCCATTTTGGTGTCCTTGCACTGTAGGGCTCGGGTGAGTTCTGCACACAGATCCAGGAATGTGGCCTTGCACATCTGAAGGTTCTGCATCTACTGCTTGTCATCCCAAACCTGCACGACAGTGTGATCCCACCAGTCAGTGCTTGTTTCTCAGGCCCAGAACCGGTGCTCCAGCTGTCTCCAGCTGCTCCACAAATGCCTCCAAGAACCTTGAATTGTTTCTTTCTATGTCCCACAGCAATCTAGCCTCCAAGGAATTGTCATGTTCCCTGCGGCTCCTCTTGCAGCTCTATTTGAAAACACATGACAGTTTTCAACTCTTGAGACATTTGATGGTGCATATCTAAATGAAGTCATTTTTCAGCCTAGTATTTTGCATAACGTTAATCCTAGAGGCCTAATATGACATCGCTTTTTGTCTAGTCATCTATAAAGCAGCACTTTAAACATTTTTAGTGTACCAAAGAACTCTGATTTAGGTCAGAGTTTGTGAACAGCAATAATAAGGAAGATATGCTCGAGGGGCCTGATCCAAAGTCCACTGAAATCAGTTGAGGCCTTTCCATAAACTCGAATAGGCATTAAAACAGCCTCAGGAGCTTGATTATGCATTCCTTTTACATTAAAAAATTCCACAGGAGTCAGTGGTATTTTTGGTTGCTAAGGAATGCAGGATCAGGGCTGATGTCATAGGGCTCTCTCCTGCACCCCAATAAAGTCAATGGGAGTTTTGCCTTTGACTCCCCTAGATTTAGAATCAGGCCTAAAGTGCAGGGCCTTGGAGAATCAGGCCCCGCTTGTGTTCCTGTTCTGGTTTTCACTTACAGTGAGTGTTCTCTGTAAAGCAGATTCAGCCTGCAAACCAATCACTGTAGTCTTTGAAACTGTTTTGTTTCGAGCTGTTTATGAAAAACAGAAGGAACACAATGTGTTTCAATGGGAGACTAGACTGAGCCATCTTGTGGCAATAGAATGCATTTCAGTTACTGAATGAATTATGAATGACAAAACCAATTATGAAACTTACAAGTGATTGTTTGGAAGATATTTGTCCACTCTTGAATGTTTTGTTGTGCACTTGGGTACCAGATCCCACCCATGTTAGGCCTCATCCCATCAGAAATGTTGGAGACTACAAAAAATGGTATCTTTATGTAACCCTTCTGCCAGTTGGAGTCGGCAGCAACAAGGTCTGGGTTCAATATCTAGGGGGTCCTTTTCAACAGTACAACACAGAACCATCTCAAACCTCCACCCAATAACCTGGGACAAATGCACACCACTCCTTGAGCACCTCTAAGAGGTAATACTTTCCCTTTGGCAAGCACAGAGTCTGAGTGTAGAAAATAAACTTTTAATAAAGGGGAAAAGTAACCTGGCATTAACTTGGGAAAATGCCACACGCAGGATTCATAAACAAAACCATGAGCAAAACCCACACCCCAAAGCATGTTGAGCTGTGCCCTTTTCCCTCAGGTTCTTAAGTCCGAAGACCAGAAGTTCCTTTAACATGCACCTGCCTTCTCTCTCCACTGCACCCCACTCACAGTTGTTGTCCTCGGTCAGTGAAGACCCAGAGTTCAGAGGTGCGTCTGTGTGAGTTCCCCTCCCACTCTGGTTACGGTGGGGGGGGGAAGGCATCTTGCTTATTCTGTTGTCCAGGCGCTCGCTCTGGCATCAGCTGCTCTGCCCTCCGGCTGCTAGCCACTCCACTAGCCACCCTCCCACCACTCCACTCCCTCTGGGATGTCATGAGGTCCCACCACTTAACACAGCGCTCAGTGATTTCAGCTCAGTGATTTCAGTTGTTCGTGAGGGATCCTCATTGCCAAGGGCGCTGGAGCCTTCCCAAAAGTGGAAGGGGGTGGGTGGTCCTGCCCTGCCCCTCGAGGCCCCACTCCTCCTCTCCTCTTCCCCTGGAAGCCCCACCCCTGGCCAAATTGGAAGCCAGAGTGGAGCTGTGGAGCCTGCCCCCCCCGACCCAGCATGAGGATGAGGCAAAAGCAGCCCCCTGCCCATGTCCCTGCCCCCTGATCCCATCGCCCAGGGCAGGTGGAGGAACCCAGGATCCCCACAGCTGCCTGCATGGCTCTCCCTGACCTGGCTGTTTGGAGCCGCAGCCTGGCCATGATAAGAGCCATGTGGGAAGCTGTGGGGAACCGCGGTGGACCCTCCACCAGCTTGCAGTGCGGGGGGCCCATCAAGAGCAGCCCCCTGCCCATGTCCCTGCTCCCCGGGCACCATGCCCAGGGCAGGTGGAGGGTCCATGGCTCCCCACAGCTGCCCATGCAGCGCTTATCATGGCTGGGCTGCAGCTCTGAGACACTCCCCCAGCAGGAGCTGGGTCAGGAAGAGCCACGCAGGCAGCTGCAGGGAGTCAGCATGAAGTCGTGGACCCTCCATCTCCACCTGCCCACAGGCAGGTGAAGGGTTCGCATGGCTCCCATAACTTTCCCGGGCTCCCCGTCCGGGCTCCATGCTGGCCTGGCTGAGAGGTGGAGTCTTGGGGGTGGGGGGAGAGGAGGGGAAGGGGGCAGGGTCCACCCCAGCGAAAAGTGGATGGGCCAGGCCCGTACATTTTCAAAAAGTGGGAGGGCCCTGGCACCCGGCCCCTCTAGTTCTAGCACCACTGCTCACTGCTAGTGCAGACTAGGCAGTCTTTTGCATCAGAGACACTGTCCCAAAGCACATCTAATGCTTAGACCTGGTTATTAGTGATTTCAGCTCTATTGGCCTGCAACAAAAGACTCTCAGTTGAGTCTTAATCAAAGTTGTTATTACACACTGGAGCGAGGAAGGGTCAAATGATGTCTAGGATGCTTAGGCAGGGCCAACGCCACCAGATACAAGTACCTGTCTTCACCCTCTCTCAACTCCACTGGGCTTTGGCACCCCTGTCCCCTGCCTAGTGAGTGCAGTTTAGTTGAGCGTGAACCCCTCAATCAGGGCATGCAAGCACAGTTCTGACCCCCTTGATTCACACAACAAAGATAACAACTCTTTATTACCCCTGCCCCAATAATAAAGTGACTTGTGATCCAACAGCAGCCAAAAGTGATCATTTGGGCAAAGCAGCCCCATCATGCTTAGTACCCAGGCAGGGTGAGTGTGTCCATGCAAATAAGGTTGGCCCCTGAAGTCCTCTTCCTCAGCTCAACACTAGATGTCAGGGGAGAGCTCATTCAGACCCTGCTTACATCTACCATGGGCATGTTCAAAAGTAGATTGGACAGTGTCACGTTTTGTGGAGTGGTTCATGACCATGAGTGTCAACCTCAGGGCAGACTGTCAAGAAGCCAGTAAGGAGCCCAAACTGGTCGTGTGTTCTATAATTAGATTTCACCAACCCAGTAACAAATATGAACTCCTAAAGCACTATAACAGTCTTACCACAGAGTCACAGACATTCCAGTCTATCTTGCCACCCAGACAAACTGGACTTAGTGATAGTTGGTTGCTATACACCAAAGATCACAAAATATTCAGGTTGCTCCTAGTCCCAAGAGAGAGAGTTATTACAAGGTTAAAGTAGGCAGACATATATACACAAATGAGTTACGGTCTATGCTTTTAAAAGGTGACAGAGTTGTAGTAGTCTGTCATCTCTGAATGTGTTTTAGAGCTAACCTATGTTGCCCCTGGGGATCTGATCTGTTTTGTAGCTCCGGCCCTGTGAGATCCAAACAGTGAAGAGATGAAAAAATTTCTAGTCAACTATTTTTATTTCCTTCTTCCAGAATTCAAGCTGATGGGACCAGACCTTTTGCATGTAGCCTTTTTATTAGTGTGATGGGGCAATTAACAAAGTCTTTACATTATGATATCCCACAATGGCCCATTTCATTTTGGTAGCCTTCTTGATGAGCAGGAGATGATCCCAGGTTCACAGTTTCAGAGCAAACATTTTTTACAGTTATAAAGCAAAAACTTAAATAGTACTTTATAACATGTAATAAAGATCTTATAAGTGAGAGTAATGCATCCAGGAATTTTCAAGCATTTCATAAAGTCTAAAAACTAAACACATTGTTATAAATTCAATGCCCATTTCATAGAATCTAAAAACTAAACACATTGTTATAAATTCAATGTCAATAACCATACTAACACAGAGGTGAAACAGACTGGTTTCTAGCAATGAATTTGTCAGTGCTCGGCTGAGGCCGATAGCCTTGGCAAGAGATGGTGCTCGGTTTGCCAGCATCACAAACAGTATAATCCAACATGCAGGAGGCAACTTTCTGCAAATACTAAGTGCTTTGGAGGCATTTGTATCTAGTATAAGATTAACCTGGCTCAGGAGACTGGTCTTGCAGAGTCAAAGCAGCCCTAGGACCAAGAGAGTGCAAAGGAGAGCATTATGCACCTTGTACACAACACAAATAGGGCTTGTCTTCACATGGTGCTACGCAGCACCGGTGCAGCTGTGCTGCTTGAGTGCTTTAGTGAAGACGCTACTACACTGATGGCAGAGCTTCTCCCATTGGTGTAGTTAATCCACATCCTCAAGAGATGGTAGCTATGTTGATGGGAGGTGCACTGTCTACACCGGGGATTAGGTCGGTATAACTACGTTACTCACGCGTGTGGATTTTTCACACCCCTGAGTGACGTAGTTATAACCAATATAAGTTTGTAGTGTAGACCTGGCCATACTCATCTGTGCTCTATGCAAATAGGAATAATGTATTTATCTGTAAAGTGTTATTATGGAAGTACATGAATTTATCTGTAAAGTGTCATGTGGAAGTACATGAATAAATAATAATGATCAGTAATTATTAATAGTGATATTTAGATAAGTAATAGTAATATAGAAGCACTATGATGAATTACATATCTTAATTCTTATAAAATACCAAAAAATAGTGCTAGATATTGCCAAGTAGAGAGACTTCTTTTAGTATTTAGTTATCCTTCTTGGAAAGGGAAAAGGTATTGCTGACAATAGGTGGATTCCTTTTCAATATTCCCTTGATATCCCACTTTCACTAGACAATAGCATTTAGTACACTAACCATGTAAGGTTTTGAATTCTTGAATTATAACTGCACTATGGTACTGCATCATCACTATCCTGCTGCTGCAGAATGACAAGATATATCCTCAGTTTCTATTTTCTTTGAAGATGTATTGTTTTAAACAAAAGAGAGGGAGGGAAGTAGAGTTTGTTTTTTTCCTTAGAATTTGTGTGAAGAGACAAAATTCAGCTTGTAGCAAATTGGCGATGCTTAATTTCTGAATATGATTATTTTTGCCTGTAATAAATATTAAAGGAAAAGAGAATTGGGAGGGAAAGTGGGGAGTGGAGAATAAAGAATCATTGTTAATTGAAAAGTAGGCTATAGTTGTTTCTTTTCAATCTAAATCAAATTATTATGGCAGAGATTACAAGCAATTTGATTGAGGAGTAATATTCAGGTGCAATAATGACCTCATTATAGACACTTGAAGATCCAAGTTTAAAGTTTGCTCTTAGCTAGAAGAAGTGATTTGAAATGTTCTTTGTTTTAAAAACATTGACACATCCACTCACTTTCCTTTTCAGGTCATTGTGAAGTGTACAGAGAACAGGCTGTTCATTTTCAGTAGTAGCTTCTGGGCAGAGTGAAGCCCTAAGAAATATATTAGTTTGGCAAAGATTTTGATTCCTTGAAATCCTTGGTAGGACTATTGTTTTCCCTCATAATATTTGGCAGCTTGGTATTTCTTGTGACACAATTATTTACTTAATTGACCTATGAGAGGTATAAAAAGTCCCCCACTTCCCAGCGGACCTAAAAAGAATGATTTTATAGTTAAAACATATGGGAATCAGAGCATCTGGGCTCTATTCCTAGCTGTCCCACAGGCTTCCTGCATGACCTTGGGAAAGTCACTTGATTTCTCTGCTTAGTTTGCTAGTCTTTAAAATAGGAATAATATTACTAACCTACCTTACTTGGGTGTGGTGAGAATAGTCTGCAAAATGCTTTAAGACCTGGATGGAAGGTGTCACATCGTTGCAAAGTATTATTACAAAGAATTATTTTTCAGGGCTATTTGTTCTGAATCTAAAGTAGCACTGGACTTGGCTGCATTATACATGAGTTCAACCTTAAAGTTTGATGATTGCTGTTAAAATTAGCTGTTTCTATGTGTCCTTACCAATGCAGTCCTATAAATGGTAACATGCAAATTATCTGAGTTGCATTGTTTTTAACAATACCCAAAGCTTTTAATTTGTTTCCAAGCTCACATGCCAGCACTGTGAAACAGCTCTGCCCTGGATGAGCATGCTGCATAGTGATATGCAAATAAGTACATCTTGTGCTTCACTTAGCTCCAGAATTCTTATACCGCAACAAGTAACTTTTACACTGGAGTTGGCGTGTAGGTGCACTGAGTTCTTTCCTTTGTGTTTCATGAGCCATAATTGTGGTAGCTTTCACTTCTTTAACCTGTATAATATATTAAGAATAGTTTGGAATATTGTTACACTTGAAATACATCTCTATACATCTGTCTCTATAGACTCCAGAGGGCCATACTCTCTGCACTCTGTCCATGATAGAGACACTATGTGGCCCAAAATTTCATTTTTGGGGATTATTTTAATAGACTTTGGATAACATATACAATTTTATGCAAAAGCACACCAAATAGTTTAAAAGGCACTTAATAGATGTGAACACCCTAAAAGATGGCTCCATGCTCCTGAAGAATTCCATATGTATCTCTTTGTGTTTATCTATGTTTTTACATTTCACCCTTTACTATCGTATCTGGGTGCCTAATTGTGGGTGCATGTGGGGATGCCAGTTCAGAATAGAAACCTACAGGTTATTGTGGGGCTGGATGATATTATTAATTATTATTATTATTTTGCAGACCCTAAAGTGTGCTACTTGCTTTGCAGAAGCCACAGAAAAACTGTGGTCACTCTCCTACCAGTCATGCAATTTTCTTTTAGATGTGATGAGAAAGAAATGGTAACAGACAGTTGAGAGGGGAACAAAACAAGTTGAGGGAGGACAAGGGTTACCACAGGAAGATCAAGCAATTACTCAGTGTTGGGATTTGCATATTTTCTTATCCATACAAAATATCTTATGATGATGACATTACACAAAGATTCCCTCTCTTTTAAACAGCTCCACCCTGAGTGCATCCATTGATCTCAGCTGTGACAGTTTTGCATGCAGAGAGAGAGAGAGAGAGAGAGTGTGTGTGTGTGTGTGTCTCAGGTAGGAAAGTCCCAGTTTGAGGTTTGTTAGTCAAAACCAATAACTCCACCTAAAAACTCAGAGGGCAGGCTGAGAAGCACTGCTGTGTGGTTCTTGTTGCAAAATACCTTTTCAATCATTTTAATCATCCCGTGAAGAGTAGACGCTAACAAAACTGAATAACTTTTTGAGAGCACTGAGGAAGAAATTAGGCTTAAGGAAAGATGTTTTTGAATAAAGAAACTACAGTGCCTGGGCAGACTGAAAATAGGAGGACATATCAGGTATGGGCATGGGGTGGAGAAAGGCATGGAGATGGGAATGAAAAAAGTGGACAAATGGGACTTTGGTGTTGCATCATTATAGAAAGACTGAGTTTTTTTACCATCAAATCTGTCACAGGTTATGTAAGTAGGCATAGCACATGTTGGCGCTAAGACAATATGGAAATAAGATTATTTTTAAACAGTAACGAAACACAAATAACCTTCTTCACACTAGGCATGAGTACATACATCCACATATGTGCACCACATCTAGATAGCTTTAAAACACACATGGCCCAATCCTGCTTCCAACAGTGCCTAAAACTCCCATTGTCTTCAATGGAACTGGAATGGGTGCTCAATGTAGGAACCCTCCGTACTTGTCCTCCTTTGGTATTATACAAAATGGCATTTATTTGGAGTGAAATAAATCCAGCATTGTAATTTAAATGGTAGCAATCTGACTTATGTGAAAGAGAAATGGTTGAGACGAATCATAAATAATTCGTTTCGGTTTCCTTCTGATCATCAAATCCAATTCACATTTCATGTTGAATGATGAAGGTTTTCCTGTCTCTTGATACTCTACGTTCTTACAACAAATTATTATACATCAAAGAAATGAGCTCTGAGTCAAAATGATACTAAAGGTGATGAGCTAGAAAATAATGAAAAGAACTAGCACCTATGAAATTACTGCAAAGATCTGAAGAAATGAGGTAAAGGTTATTGCTCACAAATTTGTTCAAATGATTTAAGCTGCTGCTTGAGCAATAAATAATTTGGGGTATGAATGTTAGATGCAAAATATGGTTAAAACTGAACTTTTACAAAATATTACAATCCTCTTTGATGGGAAATAAAATTACTGTACCAAGAGCCATCTTTTTTTCATTAACCTCCTTCCTTGTTGGAAGTGTTAAAATGATCGGGTCTGGGGGAGTGAAGGGCACAAGGGATTAGCAATGTCATAAAGAGTCTCTCATTAGGTTATGATTCTTTTCCAACCCATGTCAATAGGCATAGACTATCTAAAGACTCTTCAGTGGCCTATGTGAAATGAATTGGTTGTCTCATTCTGGTTCTTAATAGACAGATGTTTACATAATAAAGAACAATATTTAAATTGACACCTTTGGGGACAGTCTGAGAAGAGGTTGAGGATTATTCACAGAAATAAAATCATCTTCTCCGCCTTGATGATAGTCCCCTCAGGAAAGTGTTAAAATATATTGCTGGGCATTGTGGGAAAGCTTGTCCCCCACTGTCTAGATTCTGTTCTATTCTATTCTGCTCTATTCAGGTTCTAATACCACCTTTTGTCACCTCATCCAACTGCCTTCCAGTAGTATGTTAAGTGACATGGCTAATATTTGTGTTTTCTGTCATCGCGTCCCCAAGGGGAGAAACTGTGTTTGCAGTGCAGTGTTTTGTTTTGGTAGGATTTGGGCTTATTTATTTATTTTTGTTTAACACATTGCTATGCGTTTATGATAGAAAATTCCTGGTTGAAGAAGTGTGCTTTGCACTTAGAGAGGAGGGTGTTGAGCTTTGCGATGGTTCTTAGTTCCTGAGCAGTTTGTTCCACAGTCTCAGACTGAACCCCAAGAAAGCTGTGTCTCCTACACAGATAAGCTTTACCCTTTTGGCAAGAAAGTTCTATTGTGCTTGAGGAGTGGAGTTATTGACCACGGTCCTCATCCTGAAGCTTTCAGATATCGTGGGGGTTAAGCCATTGGGTGCCTTGAAGATAAGTACCAAGACCTCACACTTGACTCTATATCCTCTGGGAAGCCAGTGTAGAGAGCAGAGGACAGGTTTGATGTGCTTGTTGTAGCCTGTGCTGCTAAGGACACCTGCTATATCATTCTGTAGTACTGAAGTCTTCATGCCCAGGTGTAGTGCATTGCTGTAGTTCAGATGGGAGGTAACAAAGGTGTGTATAACTCAGGCCAGGTCTATGAGGATGGGATGGAGTCTCCTAGCCAACCAGAGATGGTAAATGCTACTATATGAGTGTTTAGTGTTAGCAAGGAATCCAGGATTCACAGTCCCCTTGCACCTGTTGTGTGAATTACTGAAAGACTTAATTCTCCAGGTTGTCCAGCTAGTGGTGCTCATCAGTAGTAAAATCTACCTATTACTCCCCTCCAAAGGATTATGGGGGTTTCAGCCTCAGCCTCTGTTCTCATGATTTGAAAGGAAAGCCTAAGTAAGGCATCTCTGTGAAACAAAAGGGTGAGGTTCTTTGTTGCCGAGCAACTTTCAAATCTGTAGTTTAGGTGTCAAGGCTGTATCCCCACTTTGAACTTTAGGGTACAAGTGTGGGGGCCTGCATGAGGACTTCTAAGCTTAACTACCAGCTTAGTTCTGGTCCGCTGCCACCATTCCCTACCCTGGGAAGCTTTTAGAAACCTCTCACCAATTCCCTGGTGAATACAGATCCAAACTCCTTGGATCTTAAAACAAGGAGAAATTGACCCTTCCCCCCTCCTTCCTTTCACCAACTCCTGGTGGATACAGATCCAAACCCCCTTGGATCTTAAAACAAGGAGAAATTAATCAGGTTCTTAAAAAGAAGGCTTTTAATTAAAGAAAAAGGTAAAAATCATCTCTGTAAAATCAGTATGGAAAATAACTTTACAGGGTAATCAAACTTAAAGAGCTCAGAGGACCCCCCTCTGTCTTAGGTTCAAAGTACAGCAAACAAAGATAAACACTCTAGTAAAAGGTACATTTACAAGTTGAGAAAACAAAGTAAAACTAAGACGCCTTGCCTGGCTTTTTTACTTACAAGTTTGAAATATGAGAGACTTGTTTAGAAAGATGGGGAGAACCTGGATTGATGTCTGGTCCCTCTCAGTCCCAAGAGCAAACAACCCCTTAAAACAAAGAGCACACACAAAAGCCTTTCCCCCCCCCCCCAAGATTTGAAAGTATCTTGTCCCCTTATTGGTCCTTTGGGTCAGGTGTCAGCCAGGTTACCCGAGCTTCTTAACCCTTTACAGGTAAAAGGATTTGGAGTCTCTGGCCAGGAGGGATTCCACAGCACTGTACACAGGAGAGCTGCCACCCTTCCCTTTATAGTTATGACATTAGGTGAGTGACAATCAAAATATAATGTGTTCAAGAGAGCCCTAGGTCTCTCCATACATCCATGGCAAATTGAGATAGCATTTTAATAGGCATTTAACATTCATATTAAAAATACCAATGATGCAATTCATTTTTATGGAAGAAAGCATATGAGCAACATTTTCTACTAGTCCTGGCTGTGACACTGACTTTGTGGATTAGGGCAAGTCACTTAACTCTGTTTTGGTTTCTCCATCAGTAAAATGGGGATAATAATGCTTAGATACCTAGCTCACAGGGATATAGTGAAAATTGGTTAGTTAAAGCATGTTAAAGATGAAAACTATAATGTATGTGCTGCACTCGCAAAAAGCAGCATTTGCATGGTCAGTATGGTTGGGTATTCATAGATTCATAGATTCTAGGACTGGAAGGGACCTCGAGAGGTCATCGAGTCCAGTCCCCTGCCCGCATGGCAGGACCAAATACTGTCTAGACCATCCCTGATAGACATTTATCTAACCTACTCTTAAATATCTCCAGAGATGGAGATTCCACAACCTCCCTAGGCAATCTATTCCAGTGTTTAACCACCCTGACAGTTAGGAACTTTTTCCTAATGTCCAACCTAGACCTCCCTTGCTGCAGTTTAAACCCATTGCTTCTTGTTCTATCCTTAGAGGCTAAGGTGAACAAGTTTTCTCCCTCCTCCTTATGACACCCTTTTAAATACCTGAAAACTGCTATCATGTCCCCTCTCAGTCTTCTCTTTTCCAAACTAAACAAACCCAATTCTTTCAGCCTTCCTTCATAGGTCATGTTCTCAAGACCTTTAATCATTCTTGTTGCTCTTCTCTGGACCCTTTCCAATTTCTCCACATCTTTTTTGAAACGTGGTGCCCAGAACTGGACACAATACTCCAGCTGAGGCCTAACCAGAGCAGAGTAGAGCGGAAGAATGACTTCTCGTGTCTTGCTCACAACACACCTGTTAATACATCCCAGAATCATGTTTGCTTTTTTTGCAACAGCATCACACTGTTGACTCATATTTAGCTTGTGGTCCACTATAACCCCTAGATCCCTTTCTGCCGTACTCCTTCCTAGACAGTCTCTTCCCATTCTGTATGTGTGAAACTGATTTTTTCTTCCTAAGTGGAGCACTTTGCATTTGTCTTTGTTAAACTTCATCCTGTTTAACTCAGACCATTTCTCCAATTTGTCCAGATCATTTTGAATTATGACCCTGTCCTGCAAAGCAGTTGCAATCCCTCCCAGTTTGGTATCATCCGCAAACTTAATAAGCGTACTTTCTATGTCAATATCTAAGTCGTTGATGAAGATATTGAACAGAGCCGGTCCCAAAACAGACCCCTGCGGTACCCCACTCGTTATGCCTTTCCAGCAGGATTGGGAACCATTAATAACAACTCTCTGAGTACGGTTATCCAGCCAGTTATGCACCCACCTTATAGTAGCCCCATCTAAATTGTATTTGCCTAGTTTATTGATAAGAATATCATGCGAGACCGTATCAAATGCCTTACTAAAGTCTAGGTATACCACATCCACAGCTTCACCCTTATCCACAAGGCTCGTTATCCTATCAAAGAAAGCTATCAGATTGGTTTGACATGATTTGTTCTTTACAAATCCATTCTGGCTGTTCCCTATCACCTTACCACCTTCCAAGTGTTTGCAGATGATTTCCTTAATTACTTGCTCCATTATCTTCCCTGGCACAGAAGTTAAACTAACTGGTCTGTAGTTTCCTGGGTTGTTTTTATTTCCCTTTTTATAGATGGGCACTATATTTGCCCTTTTCCAGTCTTCTGGAATCTCTCCCGTCTCCCAAGATTTTCCAAAGATAATAGCTAGAGGCTCAGATGCCTCCTCTATTAGCTCCTTGAGTATTCTAGGATGCATTTCATGAGGCCCTGGTGACTTGCAGGCATCTAACTTTTCTAAGTGATTTTTAACTTGTTCTTTTTTTATTTTATCTGCTAAACCTACCCCCTTCCCATTAGCATTCACTATGTTAGGCATTCCTTCAGACTTCTCGGTGAAGACCGAAACAAAGAAGTCATTAAGCATCTCCGCCATTTCCAAGTTTCCTGTTACTGTTTCTCCCTCTTCACTAAGCAGTGGGCCTACCCTGTCTTTGGTCTTCCTCTTGCTTCTAATGTATTGATAAAAAGTCTTCTTGTTTCCCTTTATTCCTGTAGCTAGTTTGAGCTCATTTTGTGCCTTTGCCTTTCTAATCTTGCCCCTGCATTCCTGTGTTGTTTGCCTATATTCATCCTTTGTAATCTGTCCTAGTTTCCATTTTTTATATGATTCCTTTTTATTTTTTAGATCATGCAAGATCTCGTGGTTAAGCCAAGGTGGTCTTTTGCCACATTTTCTATCTTTCCTAACCAGCGGAATAGCTTGCTTTTGGGCCCTTAATAGTGTCCCTTTGAAAAACTGCCAACTCTCCTCAGTTGTTTTTCCCCTCAGTCTTGATTCCCATGGGACCTTACCTATCAGCTCTCTGAGCTTACCAAAATCTGCCTTCCTGAAATCCATTGTCTCTATTTTGCTGTTCTCCCTTCTACCCTTCCTTAGAATTGCAAACTCTATGATTTCATGATCACTTTCACTCAGGCTGCCTTCTACTTTCAAATTCTCAACGAGTTCCTCCCTATTTGTTAAAATCAAGTCTAGAACAGCTTCCCCCCTAGTAGCTTTTTCAACCTTCTGAAATAAAAAGTTGTCTGCAATGCAGTCCAAGAATTTGTTGGATAGTCTGTGCCCAGCTGTGTTATTTTCCCAACATATATCCGGATAGTTGAAGTCCCCCATCACCACCAAATCTTGGGCTTTGGATGATTTTGTTAGTTGCTTAAAAAAAGCCTCATCCACCTCTTCCACCTGGTTAGGTGGCCTGTAGTAGACTCCTAGCATGACATGTATGTGTCAAGGGCACAGTTGGCTCGCAGCCTGGTTGCTAGGCAACCCAGCAAGCTCAACTGGGCCCAATGAGCCTCCTCCAAATGATTGGGCTTCCTGATTGGGCAGGGCAGCCAGCAATCTACTATTTGAGCCTTGCAGCAGCCACAGCACAGCAGCTGCTCAGTGCATGCCATGCTCACAGCTGTGCTTACCCTGCTCTCAGGTCTGTTTCCTGCTCCAACCTGCTTCCAGTCTTTGCTCCAAGCCCTACTTCTGCCTTGGTCTCAGCCCCGTTCCTGCTTCTGCTCCAGCCCCAACCCACTTTCTCCGTTCTGGTTTCTGACTCCTGGCTCCGACTATGGGCTACGTCCCTGACTATGACTCTGGCTTATCCTTTGGCTTAGACTTTGACTCCTGGCTATGTCTCTGTCTACTTCTCTGGCTTACCCTTCATCTGAGACTTTGACTTCTGACTCTGGTTCTGACTTTCAGCTTGGCTCCTAGACCGTCACTCTGGTTCCACCCTTGGACTGGTGCCTAATTCCTATGCTTGTCATTACTCAAATTGCCACCACAATCACCAGGCAAGTCCTGCTCCACCCACTAGATAGGCAGCCCACAAAAGATCAGATGTAGCTTAATGGGCTTAATGACAGGGACCTCTCTTCTGGAAGAACCACTGCAGGAGCACAGCTCAGCCTTATGCACTTAGTAGGGTGCCTTACAGGAACTGCAGACCCAGATTGCTGCATTTCGATAGCAGAATGCAGTCCTGAAGGCCCAAGTGTATTCCCATGAAATGCAGGCCCATGCAACTGCCCTCCAGTCCCGGGTGCAAGCCCAGGCAGTGACTATGGCCCCCATGACCTGCACACCTACTGTCTGCAAGCCCAAAGTTCCCCTACTGGACAAGATGTGTGGGAACTGGACCAAATTCAAGGGTTTCTTGAATCAATGTACCCTGCTGTTCATACTGTGACTGCTATCAGACCCACAGACCAGTCTCGAGCAGGGCTCATGATTAGCCTGCTTACCAGAGAGAACCTGGCATGGGTTTCCACACTGTTGGAGACATCTAGCCCTCTTCTTGAATGTTTTGAGGAGTTTGTCCAGGCAGTGGCAGGTATTTTTGATGGCCCTAACAGCGCATTGCAGAGGCTGCTCTCCACACCCCCTCCACCCCGACAAGGGTCCCAGCCTGTTGCCAGATATGCAGCCAAGTTTTCATGCCTTGCAGCTGATACCCATTGGAATGAGGCCGCACAATGACACCACTTCCAGCAAGGACTCAATGATACTATTCAAGATGAATTAGCTCAGGTGGAAACCTTGCCTAGCCAAGGGGCCCTGATTGAATCTGTGCATCAAGATTGATGACCAACTAACAGAATGACGCCAGGAAAAGAAGCACATCTCCCAATCCTCGCTGAACTGGACCCTTCTGGCCCAGGCAACTTCAGGTAATTTACCAGACCCTGAGCCAATGCAGATGGACCAAGTTCAACCCTGCCTTCTGCTGACGAAAAGAACCAGAGGTGGGCTCTGTGACTCTGCTTGACTGTGGGGAATCCAGGCATTTTGTGGCAGGTGCTGCCCCCCTGAGTTGGGAAACCCCAGGACCCAGCCCCAGCAGCAGGGCCGGAGCTGGGTCCATACTTGGCTCTGCCCCACTTTGAGCTGCTTTGCCACCACTCTGCTGGAATCCTGACAACCGCTAACCAGCACCCCCCACACTTCGTGTTCCCCTCCATGTCAGGCACCCTGCAATGCCCAAGCTCTGCTTTGAGGCATTGGTCGACTCGGGCATGACTGTTAACTTCATTGACCAAGAAGTTGTCAAGGGTCATCTGAGTCCTAATCTCCCCAAGGACTTCCCCAAGCTTGTCAAAACCATCAACAGGTCACCTCTCTCTTCAGGACCTGTAACATATCAAACAGCACCCCTGGAAGCCATCACCCAGAAATCATGCAATGGTGATCTGCGCCCCACATTACTAGTTCTTAGTGCCCTTTGGCTTGTTTCCCATGACACCCTAATCAGCTGGCAATCAAGAATGGTGCTCTTATGCTCCCTGTGGTGCCAATGAGAATGCATCCCTATCTCTTGTCCACAGTTGACAGCACTCTGTGGTGTGCTCCAGCTTCTGAGACTCCCAGAGAGGCAAGCAGCGAGCCCAGACACACCAAACGTTCCTGTCAAATACCTGGAATTTTCCAAGATGTTTGATAAAAGAAGGCAGACACTGCATCTCAGATAAAACTGACCTATTGAATTGCCTCCAAGAATGGAGTTTCCCTTCAGACATATTTATGTGCTCTCTGAGCCAGAGCTACAAGCCCTCCAGGAATATTTAGAAGGAAACCTGCAGAAGGGATTTATTTGTCCCTCCACCTCCCCAGCTGGCACCCTTTTTAGCCAAGAACGACGGCTCTATCCAACCCAGCATTGATTACTAGGAACTAAATCAAATCATGGTATGCAGTTGATATTCTCTTCCCCTTATTAATGAGATCCTGGGGAGTCTCTGCTCAGCCCAGATCATCACACAATTAGACCTGCATGGAGCGTATCATTTAGTCAGAAGCCAACAAGAGGATGAGTGGAAGATGGTGTTATGATCTAGGTATGGCCATTTTGAATATTTAGTTATGTCGTTTGGCCTCTGTAACTCTTCCTCTACCTTCCAGCATTTTGAGTGATGCCTTTAGGGATATCCTTGATAAATTTGTGGTCATCTCTTTAGATGACAGTCTCATCTTCTCTGACAATCAAGAGCTCCAAAACTGCCATGAATATATCGTTTTAGATCAGCTTCATCAGAATCATCTCAAAGGCAAGTCCCCAAAAGGTGAATTTGACCAGGACACAGTGGAGTTCCTAGGTTATATCATCTCCCTGGCAGGACTTGCCTTGGACCCCTGCAAGGTAGTGGCGATCACAGAGTGGAAGGCAACTTCAACTGTGCAGGGAAAACAGCAATTCCTGGGTTTTGCAAACTTTAACAGGCAATACATTAAAGGGTTTTCCAATCCGGTTCCCCCTTAACATCCCTCTTCAAGAAGGGGGCCAAATTCACTTGGGTCACTGACATGCATCGTCATCATCTCATCATCATCATCTACTCTGACTCTGGCTCCACTTTTGGACTGTTGCCTGATCCCTGGATCTACACATGTCATTACCTCAACTGCCACCACTACACAACAAGGTCCTGCTCTTCCCGCTTGGTGGGCCAAGCATGCCCTGGCAGTTTACAGTATGTACCTGAGGTAGCAGCTTGTGCAGACTACATGTGTGCATTTATCCAATTTTCATAAGGAAATAATCATATACTGGGTACACTCACATTTTGCAGTTGCATCTTTTGAACCTATCCTTTTTAGTGTAGCCCTAAATAAATGAATTTTCATAAAGACAAAAAAAAGCAGAGAAAGGTTACTCTTGACTGTGCTCTTTGATGATATATTTTGTTATTACTGAGAATTGGAAAACAAATTATTACCTTGTCTGATTAAAGATCCATGTGTCTGGACCAGATGTTTGCTCTACAGCCAGTCCTCTTAGTGATGAAAAGGGTAACTAACCATAACATGATTGATTTCTGTGTGAAAGTCCATTCTTGCTTCAAACCTCACAGATGTACATTTGTAAAACTGACAATTTTCTTTATTGAAGAGCATATTGTAGACCCCATCCTGTACTGGGAGTTATGAAGAAACATATGTTAGCAAGAACCAGCAGGTCAGCACTGATTTTTTTAAAAAAGTATTATTTATTAATGTAATCTGGAGACAGATGAGTCTGCTTTTATAGTATTTATTATTGTTTCCCCTGCCTTGAAATGCCATCTGCAGTCACTTTGATAGATGGATTGAAAGTCTGTCTAGTTTCACTGTAGTTTCCTAAAGTACATCTCAGTGTCCTTTGCTGAGTTGCTATTTTGTAATTTATAACATCAATACCATGCAGGGAATTACTGCAGATATCTCTACACCCTCTTCACAATAACACACTAAGGGTACTATTTTTCCATCTTTCTCCAACAGTGAAAGAAAACTGTTCTCACAAAACTGTGCTAAATTAAGGGACTAGCTCTTTCCAAGCTAATACCCTATTGTTATGGAGTAACTACTCTGTCTGGAATCACAGAGGAAGATAAAGCAGCACAGCTGTCTGGGTGGCTTAAAGGACCCCAGCCCCCTTTTCTCTCTATCACAACTGGTTTTAGATTTTCTTTAGATCTCAAGTTTGAGTTTGTAAGAGAAAAGAGAGATTCAAGTAAACTCTAACTGTGTCTTTATTAACTTGGGAGCAAGGAGAGGAAATCTCTGTGAGGTTCCCTAAAAGATAGTCTCCTCTTCCCCCAAATTATGTCCCCTACCCTACAGAATGTGCTGAGGGTTCTGCTGGAGGGCAAGCCCATTAATCCCCAGGGTTGTGTCTAGGGGCAGGGCCAACTCTGTTGAGGACAGAACAATATGCAAGCACTTCACCCTGCTAACAAATTTGCTTTTTTCCTGTTACTGAAAAAAACATTGTGCTACCTCTGTTGAAAGCTATAACTACTGTATATTAGCACACATATGACAGATATGAAAATGAAAGAATTATTATCAAAAAGGCAATATAATTAAAATATAAAGTATATTCAAATATAAAAAATAATATAAATACTATGTAAACATCTTAGTCACCCAAACTATTATATAAACACATCGTAAAAAGATGGCATTGGTTAATAAATGACTTCACTGAAGTGATTTTAAAAAAGGATTTCTAATGAAAACATAAGCCTATTGGATATAAGAACACAGGACCACATTCTGCTGTCGGTTACATTATGTAAATGTTAACTTTTTAGATTTCCAACTCACCTTCAGTACTTATACTCTACTTCAAAAAGAGTGATTACTTTTCTAAGGGCCACATTGTGTATTCGGATATTTATGCCCGCATCTCCTATTCTCACTGGGAACTACAAATGTGCATTGTGAGCAGAATTTGACCTTAGGATATGTTGTCTAGCTCTGCTTATAGAAGTGTAGTTGGGTCTAACAACTAATGGCATAGGATCGTTACTAACTTTTAGCAACCTAACACAGTTTTCTTTTTAAAAGTCCTGAATCTCTCTTTCTCTGTAGCTCAATCAGAATGCTCTATCATTTTTCTATTCAACAGACATTTTGTTTTTTACTGTCAGTCTCATTCTAAATTATCTCCATTTAACTGCCTGTGTTGTCTACTTGCCTAGGGATTTAGTCTAAATCCTTCTGTACTTGATTGCATTGTTCATCATCGTTTGCTATGTTTCCAATTAAGTATCATCTAGAAATTTGGCCACTTTCCAAGACATTTAAACAATCCATATTTTTCTTTTTGCCTGTTTTCCTTTCAATTTCTTTAAAGGCCTTTAAAAGAAAAAAAAATCCCACACCAAGCTGGTTTGTTTAGACACACAAACATCCCATGGTGGTCTAAAGGCATTGTTAAATAAAAGGTACCACCTTGACCTAGGTTGAAATTGTTCTTTTCCTCCCGTTTAATCCTGTTAAACTACATTTTCCAAATCAAGTCCACTAAGCTATTACCAGTTTTAATGGAGAAATATAAAAGTAATACTATATGTAATTTTACATTAAGGTACAATAATACTTCTACCTCCCATTCCTTTTCCAAGCACATGGGGGATGCTTTCAAAGAGAGAAACCTATCAGACACTGAGGGTATGTGTACACTGCAAGAAAACACTTGTGGTTGGCCCACTCAGGCTTGTGGAGCTTTGGCTGTGGGGCTAGAAAGCTGCAGAGTAGACAGACATTCTGGCTCGGGCTGGTGCTTATAAACCTGGAAAGTGTCCAACCTGTTTGTGGTGGCCCAAAGGGTAGAGAAGGGAGTCCTGTCACAGGGGGCAAGATTTCACCCTAATTGTTTCCTTAGAAGATTTCCCAAGACAGTCCTGTTCCTGCTGCTGTAATCAGGCTGGGGCCTGAAAACAGGCTTCCCACTCCCAGACAAGTCCTCTATAGTCAATTGGGGTAACAAGTCTACTTGTTGGCCCTAACAAAAATATTTGCTCATGGGGGAATGACTCAACTGATCACCCCAAAATATTCATCCAGCCTCACACAAGGTTTCAAGGTGGGAGAGGCAAGGGCTACTCCCTCTTTACCCAGAAGGCACCCAAAACAGATCAAGGTGTGGTAGGGCCTTTTTTAGGAGAGAAAGTTGTGTGAAGGCAGCCATAGGTCCTGCGACCTTAATGGAGGGGTGTTGGAGGGTCACCCTTCATAGCCTTCAGGGACAGCTAAATCTTGCACAGACCTCTCACTGAGATGAGATACTTGCGTGAATCTCTTAGAATTTTGTCTTTTGCTTCAAACCTAGAAACCAGACAAGCCTTGCTGTGAAAGTTTTGCACATGCCTCTAAAGCTCACATCCTTCATGTACCTGTACAGAGTTATCATATGTCCCTCACTCATCATTTAATAATATGAAACATATTTAGCTATTATATTCTTTACTCAAATTAGTGCCTCCAGCCCCAGAGCTGTTTTGGTTGCTCTTCTCTGAATTTCTTTAATTTGTGAGCATCATTCTTGTATTGCAATGGTCAGAATTGTTCTCAGGATTCTAGTGTATCACCAGGAATTGTATATGTAGGCCAATATTGCATTTTATTTTTGCCACTATATTGCATTGTGAAGGTTACATCTATAGTAATTTGCAATATTATAGCGAAAGATCTTCTTCCCATTGAATTTACCTTCAGATATATTGAGATATCCCCCATATGAGTCACATTCCCAGACCAAGATATGTTCATCACTACTAATTCTCCAGTCAGAATCACATGCCCTCTTTTATCTTTCTGTGTTTGCATTTTGATCAGTGGTTAGGGGACTCTCTGTTCATTCCTTTTCCACCTGATCAGCCTCCAACTCTAGCCTGAACTTCCCCATTCATGTTTTCCTAAGACTTATTTTTTGCTATTCTTTCATCTTCCACATCCATCATGCTGGTTTCCAGCCTGCCATTTTTTCTCCTAACCTCATGTCCACCCATAAGGTTGACCTGGTATGTCTCTCCTTATTGTACCTCTTTCTATGACCTATCCCTAGTTTTCCTCAATAACTGTGGCTGCTGTTTGAGTCCCTTCAGTCTTTTCCCCAGAATGGAAACTAACTTGCACTTTGTGTGTATTTAACCCTTTTGTCTTCACGTAAATGATAGAACATTGCGCATCATTTGTAGAAAACTGCTCTGGTTCTTTCAGAACCTATTTGGTTTATAATATGATGCTTACTTTTAATGATGCTTTTCTCTTCCTGGAATCTAGGAATTCTATTTTCGCCCTCTTTAATCTACCTAAGGAATTTATCTATTTTTGTCTTTCTGCTTACTGCTAAATACCATTGACTGTTTATTGTATTGTTTTAAACTCCCAGTGCTTTAGTCTCTCACATCTATTCAACCACTCATCATCTAACTACTTTATATAAGGACATGCTCTATTTTGTCCTCACTCTGTTGGTATTTCACATCATCTGGTCTCTCAAACTCAAGATGCATTCATAATGTGCATATATAAGTGGGCCTGATTTTTATATTGCTCTCTGTAATTACATCTGTACCCACTTTAAGACCCCTTTATATTGCCAGAACAATGCAAATGGGGCTTACGCTATATTAGAATCAGGCCCTATTTATACATATAGGGCTCAATTCTGTGACCCTGACTCAGGTTAAGTAATATCTTATTATATGAACAGCGCAATTGACTTCAATGGGACTGCTCATGTGGTAAAGTGCTACTTGACATGAGGAAGGGTAGCAGAATTGGGCTTCTAGTAATCTAACACAATGGGAAATAAGACATGGACTGACTACACATTGGGGGAAGAAGATCTATGGTGAGAGAAACATTTGATACTGCGACAGAACGAGCAGGTCAGCAGCATAACTCCTTGAAAACCACAAACAATAATTATGTGCCATTATTTGTCACTACTCCTCTCCTGTAGAATAGATGCATGTTGGCAAAATTAGTTGAAATCTGTGGATTAACATTAATGGGATGCTGGCATAGCTGAACAGTTTAAGTAATGTGGACTGAGTATGGACTGCCTTTTTATCAGTGGCTGGCAGGCAGGCAAACAGAAAGGTAAATTGACCAGAATTCCCTTGATTATATTTTCAAGGATGCTCTCTGTAGAGAAAACATTGTTTTGGAACTTTTATTTGATTTGCAGCACTTACACCCACAAGGCTCAAATTACTGCTGAGAGTTCAAGAATAAAAGGTTTGAGAGGAACTGATGAGACCTCCGTGCACAACAATCACTACACTTAAGAACTAGATTTTTTTCCAACATACACAGTTCTAAATATTGTATGCTGGCAGTTACTAAGGGCATTTTAAGAGTGGGTTGTTGAGGGGTGTTTTCACATTAAATTAGCTACAGAAACAAGCTGCTGACTTTAGAATGATGAGGTGAGAATCAGACAGTTTAAAAATTGAAGTTTAGGTGCTGGGAGAGTTAAGTAAGGAGACAGCACAGTGTCTGAAATGTCTGAGAGGCAGATAAGTGCTGCTTTAATGCATAACTAATTCAGGGCTCAATGATTTTAGAATCAATAGCATAACTCATGTTAACTTCCATAGGATCAGGTCCATAGTGAGAGGAATTGCCTGTTACAATATTACGGTGAACACTAATAATCTTAGGTTAGATAAGAGATAGGTTGTGAATTCAATAGGTTGGAAAATACACCAAATCTAAGGATTCCTGGGAGAGGTTTTAGTGTTGTCAAATATCATGTGTGTAGAATAATTTCTGTAGTCAAATATACAAAGGAGAAAAAATGCTTTTTCATGAGTTCAGGAGTGGATTCCGTACTGTTATGCACTTGTAATGTATCCCCTTCGGTTGACCTTGTACTGTGTGTTTATTATATCCATGTTCCTTACCTGTACTTTGCTTGGAGATAGTACATTGACCACTCCATGTCACACCCTTCCTCCTGTTTTCTAATCTTTGATATTTGCCTAGAATGGTGAAATATCTGTACTTACTGCTGCTTAAGGGGTTCTGCCATTGTTGCCCACAAAAAAGTCCTGCTAGACATAGTCAGGAGCATCCAACAGAGTCCTGCGCTGCATTTAAAAGAGGAAGGAATATTCCTGCTAATCTGTGCTTTAAGTAACACAACTGCAGCTGGCAAGTCATCTTTCTTCCCTGGAAAGTGCAAATAAACAGTAAGAGAAATATCATCAACTCAGAGGATATGTAAAAATAAAAACATGTTCCCATCTGTCCCATGGGTGACAATAAATATTTTTGTTTAAATGTCTTCTGCCTTTGGCACTTTCAGATCTCAGCAGCATTGCTCCCTTGATTATACAGTAGTGTCACTGAGCATCACAAAATCTTGTATATCAAATCTCCCAATTTAGATTTTCATAAAATGTGTCTGGTTGGCTGTGGGGCAGCCAGCTGTTATGGTGAGGCTGACATCACTTAGATAGGATTTTAGAGACTTAGAAGGTGCAGCAGTTACACTACACTTCCTTTCCCAGTTAGCTCTTTTGGAATAGAAATAAGGGTTTTCTTGCCCAATGCTGGCCAGACAGCATTAATTATTTGAGGACTGGCAGGATTTCTGTCTCCTCCACTTTTTAAATGCCAGTAATAAAGAAAAGATGCAGTAATAAATACTGCAGATACTCTCCTTTTGTTTAAAATGTTAGGGACAAAAATAATGAGGCTGCTAGCCCTTTAGATTGCTACTTACTGATTTATCACATAGAATTACTGTATTTGTCTAGACATTCTTTTTCAAAGGCTGTTGTTTGCACAGGTTTGCTCTCAAAACCCAGCTCTGTTATAATGAATACATTTGCTTTTCTACATCCTTGAACCCACGTTATTCTTCAGAAATTCAGGTTAACATGTACACTCTATTTAGAATGTTACTCACAGTATTTTAAGACTAAAACGGTGAAGGGTTATGCTGCAGTCAGTTAGGCAAGATTTTCTGTAGTAAGTGTTCTACACATTAAACTCTCTGACAATCGAATTTTGTTAGCTTCTGTTTGTTTGTAGGATCTAAAGAGAAGGGGGAACAGAGAAGTAGACTAGATTTGAGCACATTAATTCAAGTTGTTATGCTTTATTAGGATCTGATTCACCAAGTTACTTAAGCACGTCTAACTTTAAGCAGAGGAGTAACCCCATTGACTTCAATGGGATTACTCACAGGCTTAAAGTTAGGCACATGCTTAGGCACCTTGCTAAATCTGGGCCGTAGTCTTTTCTATAAACCTGCTGTTAGCTACATTATTATATTTCAAGCAAAGTTTATAGTAATGTTACTTAAAGTCAGAGAAAAATGGATGGGAATGTACAAGCCATATTCATGCTAGGATACTACAAAAACATTTGCTGTTAAGGTGATGCCTTGGTTTATAAAAAACCAACAACATAAAACCTCCTTTAGATTATGCCATGTATTCAGTAATCTGGATTTAACAATAAGTATTCACAAACAGCTTCCATGGAAATCTGTGGAACTCTTAAAAATCTTGCTAAATTTCATAAAGCTCTTAATACCTTATTTACCGATGTAAGGATGAATTTTTTGTAGGAAAACTGCCTACTACTAAATTGAATGGCACCGTATCATTTTAAAGCACTGGAGAATAAATAATGTACAGGTTTCAGAGTGGTAGCCGTGTTAGTCTGTATCAGCAAAAAGAACGAGGAGTACTTGTGGCACCTTAGAGACTAACAAATTTATTTGGGCATAAGCTTTCGTGGGCTAAAATCCACTTCATCAGATGCATGCAGTGGAAAATACAGTAGGAAGATATATATATACAGAGAACATGAAAAAATGGGGGTTGCCATACCAACTCTAACGAGACTAATCAATTAAGGTGGCTATTATCAGCAGGAGAAAAAAAAACCTTTTGTAGTGATAATCAGGATGGCCCATTTCAAACAGTTGACAAGAAGGTGTGAGTAACAGTAGAGGAAAAATTAGATATGTGGACAGCGTTGGCAACGTAAAGTAACAGAACACCACTAGCCATCACCTTCAGCCCCCAACTAAAACCTCTCCAGCGCATCATCAAGGATCTACAAAAACTACAACCTATCCTAAAGGACGATCCCTCACGCTCACAGAGCTTGGGAGATACGCCAGTCCTCGCTTACAGACAGCCCCCCAACCTGATGTAAATACTCACCAACAACCACACACCACACAACAAAAACACTAACCCAGGAACCTATCCTTGCAACAAAGCCTGTTGCCAACTCTGTCCACATATCTATTCAAAGGACACCATTATAGGACCTAATCACATCAGCCACACCATCAGGGGCTTGTTCACCTGCACATCTACCAATGTGATATATGCCATCATGTGCCAGCAATGCCCCACTGCCAGGTACATTGGCCAAACCGGACAGTCTCTACGCAAAAGAATAAATGGACACAAATCAGACGTCAAGAATTATAACATTCAAAAACCAGTCGGAGAACACTTCAACCTCCCTGGAAACTCAATTACAGACCTAAAAGTCGCAATTCTTCAAAAAAAACCCTTCAAAAACAGACTCCAACGAGAAACTGCAGAACTGGAATTAATTTGCAAACTGGACACCATTAAATTAGGCTTGAATAAAGACTGGGAGTGGATGGGTCATTACACAAAGTAAAAACTATTTCCCCATGCTAAATTTTCCCCCTACTGTTACTCACACCTTCTTGTCAACTGTTTGAAACGGGCCATTCTGATTATCACTACAAAAGATTTTTTTCTCCTGCTGATAATAGCCCACCTTAATTGATTAGTCTCGTTAGAGTTGGTATGGCAACCCCCATTTTTTCATGTTCTCTGTATATATCTATCTATCTTCCTACTGTATTTTCCACTGCATGCATCAGATGAAGTGGGTTTTAGCCCACGAAAGCTTATGCCCAAATAAATTTGTTAGTCTCTAAGGTGCCACAAGTACTCCTCGTTCTTTTTTTAAAATAATGTACAATCATCCTAGAAGATATAGTCTCTCTGGCAAGCATTTGCAATGGCAGTAGTTATAAGTAAGTTAGCAGAGGCAATCCAAGTCTGTAAACCAGAACAAATAGGTATGAGTTGTTGTCTTCATGGATTTCAGGCATATATAATGTGTTGTGGAGCTTGTGCATCCAAAATAAGCACCAAGATCAACTGGATTTCTATGGTTTTTGCCTCATTCTGGTCCTCTAGTCTGCCTAATTATAAAACAGAGAGACAAGGTAGGTGAGGTAATCTATTTTATTTGACCAACTTTTGTTGGTGAGAGAGACAAGCTTTTGAGCTTTTGCCTACAAACCAGTTAATTGTGGGTTTTTAAAAGTGAAATTAGTGTTCATGAAATGTGCCAGATTGGCAGCCCTGGAGACAGATTCTGTATGTATGGGCTTCATTGCCCTGCCTCATCAGTATACCTCAACACTGACATAATGAGAGATATTGATCACCTTGGAGTGAAGGGGTTTCCATGCTCATTCATTTTCAACCTGTATCCCGAGATTGCCAACCAGGTTGCATGTTTTTGTTAAAGATTTGGTCCCAACTATTCCTGACAGGAATATAAGAGAAGTTGGGTGCATGAGCATGAGCCTAACACCCAGACACGCTCATCTCTGATAAACTTTAAAGTATTCTCTCAGTCACACTTACTCAACACAATTAGTCTGGTATGGGTATAACAGAAAGCATAATTTGAAGACAATAAAGTTACAAAAAGGCAACTAAGAGTTAAACGTGGTTTGCAAAACCTTTATTACCAGTGATGATGTGTGAACTGGAAACAACACAGCTTGACTTTCCAGTTCCCTGAGTGAGTTCATAGGACTGGCAATTGGAAGAAAACCCCCTTTTATTTGCATATTGAGCAAGTTTGATCTGGGAATCTTTGGGAGAAGACAAACATGCAGCCCCCCACTCTGCCTTGTTTACAGACCCCATTTTAAAACTGATAGTAATGCTGGATGCTAACTGCAGGATTTAAGGAGACAGATGGCCTTTTTCATTCTGCTTTCCTGCTATAATCTTTTATAACAAAAAAGGCAGCTTATTGGTTTCTGAGTCAGAAACAAGACTCTGGTGGGAGCTTTGTGCTTTTTGGAGGATGTCATGTGCTTTAAGCCAACCCACTGCTGCAGCGTTGGGCACTGGGAGGTAATTTGAAAAGTTATGAGCTAAACCAGGACACTTTAAATCACCCCCTCCTTTGAGGTTCAGTTGCTTTAAAGCACATGCACGATGTAGTGAATGGCCATGGGCTTTGTGTGGATGGTGTGACAGGTTCGGTCACAGAGACCCCCTTGGGACTGTCACCTGACGTGCTGAAGTTACCTCTGAGCCCATTTTCCTTGACAGCTTGGGACTCCAGAACCCTGGCTTGGTGAGCCAGACACGCTAGCCTGCTGCAACACAGATCCAGGTCTGGTCCATGCCCCCAAAGCTGCAGATTTTAACCAAAAGCTGCTCAGCAGGTCACCTATCTCCAGCACCCAGACACCAAGTTCCCAATGGGATCCAAACCCCAAATAAATCCGTTTTACTCTGTATAAAGCTTATACAGAGTAAACTCATAAATAATCCGCCCTCTATAACACTGATAGAGATATGCACAGCTGTTTGCTCCCCCAGGTATTAATCACTTACTCTGGGTTAATTAATAAACAAAAGTGATTTTATTAAGTATAAAAAGTAGGATTTAAATGGTTTCAAGTAATAAGAGGCAGAACAAAGTAAGTCACCAAGCAAAATAAAGGAAAAACACGCAAGTCTAAGCCTAATACATTAAGAAACTGATTACAAGTAAAATCTCACCCTCAGAGATGTTTCAGTAAGCTTCTTTCACTCACTAGACGCCCTTGTTAATTCCAGCAGACATTTTAGGTGGAAAGCAGGGGTGTTCTCATAACTGCAGCTCCTTTTGTTCTGTTCCACTCCCTTTTATAGCTTTGGCACAAGGTGGGAATCTTTTGTCTCTCTGGGTTCCCACCCCTCCTTCTAAATGGAAAAGCACCAGGTTTAAGATGGATTCCAGTATCAGGTGACATATTCACATGTCTTGTGAGACCCCAACCTTCATTCTTCCAGGGCTGGCCCGCACTGTACCCAGGAAAGTTTGCAAGTAAACAGAGCTATCTACAACCAATTGTCAATGGGAGCCATCAAGATTCTAAACCACTATTAATGGCCCACATTTTGCATAATTACAATAACACCTCAGAGTAATACTTCATATTTCTAGCTTCACATACAAGAATGATACAACATACAAATAGGAAGAATATATTCAGTAGGTTATAACCTTTGTTATGATACCTTACAAGAGACCTTTTGCAGAAAGCATATTCCAGTTACATCATATTTACACTCATAAGCATCTTTCCATAAAACTTTATGGAGTGCAACATCGCAGATGATTTCTTCTAAGTGCAGTGCACATCTGAGTAAGAGGAGGCATGAAGCAAGTTGGTATGTTTATTCTCTTTCAAGAATTCCTTCTCCAATGAGTTTCACAAGGTGTCACTTTTTGGTTTATAGCAGGCAGACTTTTTAAGAGGATGATCACTTTGTCTACTCCTACAGCCATGTGACATAACAGTAATGTGTCACCAACCTTTCTTATTTGTTATTGTTTATACTACTGACTACTGAATGCCTTCCTGCCAAGGTGATTTTAAAAGAAGTGGTTTTTGAGTTAGTATAGCCTTCATAAAGTTATTTACTTCAATTTTTTTAAGGACACGCTTACTTGAAAGAGTTGTTGACTAGGATTTATGGATCAAAGTGAAAGTGAAGAGATAAAAATATTGTTTCAGTCTGGTGCACAGTGTGACGTCTTCCAGTAGCAACTGCCATAAAAAAATACCCTTATGTTTGGGCTTTTGAGGAAGCTCAAAGACCTGCTTTTTTCTTGCCAGTTTTCTGAAAGTACTTTCTTTTCCCCCTCTTTTTCTTCTGCCTCCTTTGTCTGCCCCTCCTCTCCCGTCCCCCATCGATTCAGATAGGCTGCTAATGAAAAGAAAGACATCATCAGCAGAACACTTCTCATCTGCAATAAGATCCTGTCTCGCCACTCTGAGGAAGTGTTGATTGGAAGCAATTCAGGACACTCATATTTACACATTAGCATTTGGGAAATAGCACTGCAGAAAGTGACTTGCAACCTGCAGATACTTTACCACCTTATTATCTCCAGAAGGATTTCTGAAGTGTACATTCACAAAAAGAACGTTTGCCAATTTCATGCTGTTTTCAATAGTTTCCCCAAACAACTGCAATCCTAGCCACCTTTTTGCCATCTTTGACTTATTCCTGAAACCCTCCCTTCTCTCTCTGCATACAATTTTGCCAAATTGTTCCAAGAGAAAATTGACAATATATGATATAACCTTCTCCCTCCCATCAGGCTTTCCTTCCCCATTCCCTTCGTGCAACTCTTGCCTTCTTCTCCTGCGTCACAGTTGCAGAAGTTTCTCATCTGATCTCCTCTTCTAACCCCTCCACTTGCCCAAGGGACCCCATCCCATTTCCTGATCTTTCTCATGTCCACTCTCATCTCCTTCCTTACAACTATGAGTTAGCCACTCCTTCTTAAAAAAATACCACCCTTCACCCCACCTGCCCTTCCAATTACTGCCCCTTCTCCCTTTCATCTCTCAGCTCATTAAGCAGCTCATTAAGCATCCTGTTCACAGTCACCATCTGGAGTTCCTCTCCTCCAATTCCATTCTGGAACCTCTCTAATCTGGCCTCTGCCCCTTGCATTCCACTGAAACCATCTTCATCATAGTCTCCAATTATCTCTTCCTAAAGCTCAAAACCAATTCTCCATCTTCATCCTCCTTGATCTGTCAGCCATCTTTGACACCACAGACCAAACTCCTATTCTTGAAATTTTGTCCTCTCTTGGCTTCTGTGATTCTCTCTTGGTTCTCCTCCTACCTCTCTAATCATTCCGTCAGAGGGTCCTCCTCATCCCTGCTCCAACTTCCTGTTGGGGTTTGTTATAGGGTCCTGCCTCAGAAAAGAGTCCAACATTCACAGAAATGACTCACCGGTCAGCGCTCTCTTGATGCTTGATGCAGGACTTTCTGGGCCTTCCCTTGATTGCCTCCATCTGCGTCTGCCATTGTTTATCTGAACCCAAAGCAATGGTAGCTAATCTCTGTTTTCAGATGGTGTCAGGAAATAAAGCAGTGGGGAACACTGCACCTCCGTCTGATTAATGATTGGTACACACAAGAGTGCTTCCACCCAAAAATCCTTGTTTTTGTTAAGTACAAAGCACACATCAAAAATGCAATTGTCTAGAACACCCCAGAATATAGTTCCCCAAAGTCTGAGATGGTATCGAGTGGCAGCAACAGGTTTCTGGTGGCCAGTCTATCTCCTAGCTGCTGGGGAGTTTTATGTCAGTGATTCCTTGCTCATAAAAAATCCAAACTTCTCCAAAGTACACTCTCTAGCTAAACTCTTTTAAGGTTTTTCTCTGGACAAAGCACATAACTCATAATGGCCCCTAGTAGGCTAACAATCTCCCTAGCAACAGTGAATAATAATTCATTATTCTACTTATCAGCAAAGCAACTTCAGCAAGAGATTTACACACACAGGCACCCAGACCAAGGTCAGTTATTCACACTTTCCCTCACTTCTTATGAATCTGTCCTTGTGAGTAACACTGCAATCATGCAGATGTTTTTGTTGTGTCTGCCTAAGCCAAGACCACATTTTCTGAGTCTGTGATGTCCTCGTTTCCATCTTATTGGAGCTAAGTGCAAAAGATGGCTGTGGATTATATCAGATCAGTTCTCTCATAACACAATGGCCTAGCCCTTCAGCCAGGTCACTTAAAAATTCAGTACCCTTCCAGGGTACTCAAATTCCCCAAATAAACACCACCTTCTACAGTAATCTCAAGTTAACATAAAGAAAAAGTGTTTTTCCCCCCTGGGCTCAACTCACAGTTCTTCCCACTCTTATCTGAGCCCTGACTCCTCAGACTTTTCCTCGTTGGGAGCCCAAGTAAAAAATAAACTATAATGGTTTTCTGCCCCTCCTGGGTTTCTCTTCAGTTCCCTGTTCCCCTTGTGGAACTCTGGCCTCAGAAGTGCCTTTCTGGAGCCTGGCCTTTTTCAACTCCTATGGCTCAGCTCTCCAGCCGCAAGTCCTCTCAACTGCTCTCTCCACAGACAGTGCCTAACTTCTTATAGTTTTCTTGTGTTTTATGGTGAAGCAGACTCACATGCTGAGTCTATGATCTCTAAGTGCTAGACACCATATATAATTCAAGAATTTAAAGTCACTAGTGTTCTTAAAGAATTGCAATATTGCTTTTTTTAATAGGGCCCCATTTTCCTGATGCTCTTACTAGGTGTTTCAGTGAAAATTTTAATCTTTAAGGCCTCTACGTTTTTTATATATATATCCATTTTGATGATATTCTTTTTACACTCCCAAAGAAGATAGTCAACAGTTTCCTGGACCTTGCACATCCCACATAATCCATCTTTGTCTGTGTATTAGAAACAAATTACTAATTAGCCACAATTAGCTAAATTAAAATTAAAATTCTAAACAGTGCCACTCCACTCTTTCTCTCAGGTCCTTGGAGTATATCAGCATTTTCGACTCTTGGGCATATTTCACAGAGTCTTTCCCCCTTCATTTTTTTTTGCCCATATTCCTTACACTGCATTTTAAATTATATTTTAAACTCCTGTTCACTTAAAAAGGATCTCTACATCAACTTGTTTGTGTTTGACATTTTTTTACTAATTTGTCTGCCAGCTCATTGCCCACTGCCCTGCGTATGCTGGGATCAATGGTATTACTATGATTACACCCGGCTGCACCAATTATTTTGTTAATAGAAACATTTAATTAAGTATATAATTTCTGCTATCTGAAGTGCCATTTCTGATCACCTGTAATCCTAATAAGGAATCAGACAGGATGACCATGGGGGCTGGGCACACATCTGTGACCCAATTTAATGCCAGCATTATACCTACCAGTTCAGCCATCCAAATGGCTACAGAATTTGACAGCCATACAGCTTTCTTGATTCTGAGCGAAGGAACACAGAATGCTGTTCCCTCTCTTCCTTGTTCTTACCTCTTTGGAGCTGTCAGTATGCATTAGTCAGTAGCATCCTCACTTATCACAAACTTATTGATTTGCTATATCTTGCACATTTAACATTCCTCTTCCTCTTTTAATTTCATTATACAATTCCATACCTACCTCAGGAGGTATAATTTTCCTATTGTAATGCATTTTTCCAAAGCTATAGATTTTAACCTCTTTTAGGTTTTTCTTTTCACTATGATCCTTTGTCCACACTTTAACTCTACTTACATGAGGCAGTTTGAGCTTTTGCTCTACACATTGATCTCTTAGCTCTGAGCATTCATCCTATATTAGCTTAGTGTTTTCATCTTTAGAGGCATTTCACCAGCAGCTATCTGCAGTACACACAACGGCATTGTAATTAAGGCACTACATGCAATTCCCAACACCTGAGCTTGGATTGAGTCAAGCTTTCTTAAATTCCTTTTCAATGCCAAACTGAATGTCTGGCACCCATACTCTATAGTTGGTCTTCTTAGTGTTCTGTGTAGCATTACCACTGCTTTCTTTTCCGCACCCCAGGAAGTTCCAGAAATACTTTTAAGCAACTCCGAACTGCCAGACTTCTGTTTTAAAGTCCTACATCCACCACAGGTGTGGCAGGGCAAGGCTAATTAAACAGGATTGGGTGGCCCCTGCCCTTTTGGCTCTTAAAGGGGCAGGCCACTCTATTACAGGGTTCCACAGGGCTTTGTCCTTGTGCCCCATCTCTCCTCTCTACACATCTTCTCTGGGTAATATCATCCACAGACACAAAGTGAATCTCTATCCAGATGATTCACGGATCTACCTGTAAATCTGTGTGAATGTGATTCATAGATCTACCTCTCTAGTCTAGACCTGTCTCCTTCTGTCCAAACTAAAATCCTGGCCTGTCTTTCTGGAATCTCCTTAAGGATGTCTGGCTGTCTGCTCAAGCTAAACATGGCTAAAACAGAACCCCCAATTTCTCTCTCTTCCTCATTTTTGCCTTTCTTGATCACTGTGGCCAAACACCACAATCCTGCGTGTCACTTGGGCCCGTAACCTGGGCATCATGTTCAACTTGTACCTCTCTCTAGGTCCTCATATTCAGGGTATGTCTAAATCTTGCTGTTTCTTTCTTCATAACTGTGACGGGTTGGATCACAGAAATCCCCTGGGAGCTGCCACCTGATGTGCCAAGACTACTTCTACCCCTGCTTTCCCTGCCAGCTCGGGACCCCAGCACCCTGTCTTGCTGAGCCAGACACGCCCGTCTGCTCCAACACAGACCCAGGGTCTGAATTACTTGCCCCAAAGCTGTAGGCTTACCTGAAAGCAGCTAACAGAAGTGTTCCTGTCTTCAACACTCAGATGCCTAACTCCCAATGGGGTCTAAACCCAAATAAATCCGTTTTACCTTGTATAAAGTTATACAGTGTAAACTCATAAATTGTTCGCCCTCTATAACACTAATAGAGAGATATGCACAGTTGTTTGCTCCCCCAGGTATTAATACATACTCTGAGTTAATTAATAAGTAAAAAGTGATTTTATTAAATACAGAAAGTAGGATTTAAGTGGTTCCAAGTAGTAACAGACAGAACAAAGTAAGTCACCAAGCAAAATAAAATAAAACATGCAAATCTATGTCTAATCAAACTGAATACAGATAATCTCACCCTCAGAGATGCTTCAGTAAGTTTTTTCCTCAGACTGGACACCTTCCAGGCCTGGGCACAATTCTTTCCCCTGGTACAGTTCTTGTTCCAGCTCAGGTGGTAGCTAAGGGATTCTTCATGATGGCTCCTCTCCTCTCTTGTTCTGTTCCACCCCTTTATATATCTTTTGCATAAAGTGGGAATCCTTTGTCCCTCTCTGGGTTCCCACCCCCTCCTTCTCAATGGAAAGACACCAGGTTAAAGATGGATTCCAGTTTAGGTGACATGATCACATGTCACTGTAAGACTTCATTGCCCACTTGCCAGCACACACGTATACAGGAAGACTTACAGGTAAAACAGAGCCATCTGCAGACAATTGTCCTGGTTAATGGGAGTCATCAAGATTCCAAACCACTGTTAATGGCCCACACTTTGCATAATTACAATAGGCCCTCAGAGTTATATTTCATATTTCTAGTTTCAGATCCAAGAGTGGTACATTTATATAAATAGGATGATCACACTCAGTAGGTTATAAGCTTTGTAATGATACCTTACAAGAGACCTTTTGCATGAAGCATATTCCAGTTACATTATATTCACTCATTAGCATAGTTTTATAAAACCATATAGAGTGCAACGTCACAATAACATCTCTAAGATACAGCCTTTCTTATCCAGCCACACAGCTGTTTAGGCTCTCATCTCAAGTCTTGATTATTGCAACATCCTTCTCTCTGGCCTTGAAAAAGGCAATCTTGCCCTGCTCATATCCAGTCAGAATGCTGCTGCAAAGATCATCTTTCTAGCCAATTGCTTTGACCATATCACTCCTCTCTTTGAATCCTCTACTTGCTCCCCCTTCTTTATGGCATCAAACATAAGCTGCTTGTCTTTACTTTCAAAGCCCTTCATGATCAGTTTCCACTCTATCTATCATCTTTCATTTACTGTCAAGCTGTTGACACTCCCCTACAAATGACTCAGGATGCCAGCCTCCATCGCCCACTTGATAAATTCTCAAACAAGCACCTTTGTGTTTTATTCCATGCTGCCCCCCGCACTTGGAAGGATATCCCTATAAACATCTGTAAAGCTCCCTTATTATCCTCCTTCAAAGCCCACCTTAAAACTCTCCTTTGTAGTGATGCCTACAAAAAACTTAGGCTGCTCTTGTGCTGAGACCACAGCGTATTATGCTGACCAATATTGTCTCATTATTTCCTCATACTCCCCAGTCTGTCAGTATCCATCTGTTGTCTCTTGCCTTATAATTATTCAGTAAGGTCCTTGGGGCAGGGACTGTCTTTTTGTTCTGTGTTTTTAAAGTGCCTAGAACAATGGAGTCCTGCTCCATGAACAGGGCTCCTAGGCTCTACGGTAGTATAAATAATACTAATTCACTCTATTTTGTATCTAGTAGGTGTTACACGGTATGAAGCAGTGGCTCTCAAACTTTTTTGCTGGTGACCCCTTTCACATAGCAAGCCTCTGAGTGTGACCCCCCTTATAAATTACAAACACTTTTTTATATATTTAACACCATTATAAATGCTGGAGGCAACGCGGGATTTGGGGTGGAGGTTGACAGCTCGTAACCCCCCATGTAATAACCTTGAGACCCCCTGAGGGTCCCAACCCCCAGTTTGAGAACCCATGGTATAAAGGAACTCTTGAAGTCCCAGGGTGTAAGGTGTTACAAGTAGACTCCAGGTGTTCTTCCTTTTACACAGGTTATCTGGGATGGGGCTATAAAAGCAAGGAAGGTGCTGTAGGAGGTGGCTTCTTAGGAAGAAGGATGTTTCTTTAGCTAGCTAGAATGGCCTATGGTAATTGTTACCAAATATTTTGAGTTTACTCTTGTTTTTGAGTCTTCTCTGTGTTAATTGAGCCAGCCCTTAGCAGAGGGACTTGAATTGAACTATAGTTTGGGTGGGGTCACTCTTTATATTAAGCTTTCATTTATAAAGGGTTAATAAATGATTAAGGTTACATTTTAGTCACAGGTATTTTTAGTAAAAGTCATGGACAGGTCATGGGCAGTAAAAAAAAATTCGGGGGTGCCGCAGGTGCTGGGGATGGAGGCCCGGGAACCTGGCAGGTGCTGGGGGGGGGGGGGGGGGGGGCGGGCAGCAGCGCCTGGCCCGGGACCCCTGCTGGTGCTGGGGCAGGGTTTGGCGGGGCTGGCAGGCTCCCTACCTGGCGCCACATGTCTCTGCAGCTCCTAGGTGGAGGGAAGTCCAGGGGGGCTCCACGTGCTGCTCCTGCCACAAGCGCCTCCACAGCTCCCATTGGCCGGGAACCGCAACCAATGGGAGCTGTGGGGGCGGGGCCTGCGGGCAGCATGTGGAGCCCCCTGACCCCTCCACCTAGGAGCTGCAGGGACATGCCGGTGGAAGCCAGGGAGCCCCTGACCCTGAAGTAAGCGCTGCCCCACACCCCAACCTCCTGCCCTTAGCCCTGAGCCCCCTCCTACAAACCCAAATTGCTGCTGCTGGCCCAGGGGCTGCCCGGCCAGCCAGTCAGCCAGCATCGGCTGCTGCAGAAGTCACAGAGGTCACGGAAAGTCATGGAATCCGTGACTTCTGTGACTTCAATGACAGACACGCAGCCTTATAAATGATTAATAGATTTTACAAGCCTGTTACAGACATGAGTAATATATGTTATAAGTACTGTAGTTATAAGCACATCAGTAGAATGTGCTACATACACACAGTGAAAAGCCATGGTTATAAGAAACCTAATAACCTGCTGGATTCTCTATATAAACCATTGACTAACTATTTATTGTAATATCCATTAAGTGTTTATAAATTATTTTAAAATGGATCCTTTAATATGAAGTGTGACCAGTTGGGGCTTTACTTTACCGTCCCTGGCTGCTGTACCTACCCACCAGCTTGTGGCAAGTTATTGCTGTGGGCATAAAGTGGAATAATTACAATTCTGCCTATTAGTCTTCAGTGATTTTTATGCAAGAAAACATTTCAAATTGGTCTTCCTGAATCTCTAGAGAATGACCTGGGTCCTGAAATTGAACAATTTGTCTGAACATTGATGATTTGGAGAAAGAGATGCTTGGGAAGAGGAAAATGCTTTACCTACTACAAAGAAAAAACAAACGGGGAAGGGAAAGGACCACTGCTTATTATGGAAAACAAGCGATCACTCAGAATGACTGTGTAAAGCAGAGCACCAGGCATGAGATTATCTCACAACAGCACTTCACAGTAGCAATTCTCTTTGTAGCATATCACAATTTATGGGCCTGTCCCATCTTTAAATAATGAGAAGCAAATCTAGCATTCATTGTCATCATTAATGATGACCTAATAGCCCATTAATTGGATTGATAAGATATTTGTATTCAGGGATCTTAGTACTTGGACCACAGAATGCAAATATTGAATTCAAATATCATTTTCTCTTTTCTGCAAAAGGTCTTTCTTTCCTCTCCCTTATTAGTCTATGGTGATATAGGGAGGGGCTGGGGAGAAAACTAGACACACTCACACATGTCTCTCTCCCTCCCTCATCCCTTTCCTCCTCTGCTGCCTATTAATACTGGTAGTCGAAATGGTCTCTTTATTCAGAGAACACTGAGAATGGCAATACAAGGTTGCCCATATCACTATCGGTGGTGTAACTGTCACTTTAATATAACAGAAGTTGACTGCAGAATGAGAATGGAGGGATTAGGAGTAATCCTGGGAAATAAATGAGGTTCACAAATTGTGTATGTGTGAACTTGGCCTGGCTAGCAGTGCAATTACAATATATATAGTTTTCAGAGTAGCAGCCGTGTTAGTCTGTATCCGCAAAAAGAACAGGAGTACTTGTGGCACCTTAGAGACAAACAAATTTATTTGAGCATAAGCTTTCGTGGGCTACAGCCCACTTCATCGGATGCATGTAGTGGAAAATACAGTAGGAAGATATATATATACACAGAGAACATGAAACAATGGGTGTTACCATACACACTATAAGGAGAGTGATCAGTTAAGGTGAGCTGTTATCAGCAGGAGAGAAAAAGAACTGTTTGTAGTGGTAATGAAAATGGCCCATTTCCAGCAATTGACAAGGAGATGTGAGGAACTGGGAGGGGGGGGGAGGGAAATAAGCATGGGGAAATAGTTTTACTTTGTGTAATGGCCCATCCACTCCCAGTCTTTATTCAAGCCTAATTTAATGGTGTCCAATTTGCAAATTAATTCCAATTCAGCAGTCTCTCATTGGAGTCTGTTTTTGAAGTTTTTTTGTTGTAATATTGCGACTTTTAGGTCTGTAATCGAGTGGCCAGGGAGATTGAAGTGTTCTCCAACTGGTTTTTGCATGTTATAATTCTTGACGTCTGATTTAGCCTATTTAAATTTCACTGATAAAGAGATGATTTTATTGTTCACCACCATGACTCAATCTTTCTGTGTGTTGATACACACCACTAATGTATCTCATTAACGTGAGCCAGAAGAAGCAGCTCAGGGGATGAGAGGGTCATTTCCTCTCCATATATGGTCAGTGCTTGTTCTCTCTGCTGAGACTGCCAACAAGATGGGCTGTTACTGCCAATTTTGATTCTGTTTTTATCATGTAGACCCACCAACAACTAGGAACTGGCGTGAGACTACCAATTTAATTCAAGGACACCAAATGGTTGTAGGATTGTGTCGGATTAAAAAGGCTCAGTATTCTATTCCAATCCCACTCAGCCATTTCTGGTTTTGGTGGTATAACCACTCTAAAGTTTGGTGGCTGGGTCAGGGAAGCACACCAGATAATTACTAAATGCTTTTCATCCCCCAAATAGCTCCCAATCTTGACCCAACCTGGGTGGAGAATATCCTATGGGTAAATACCATTGTCAAAGTGTGCTGTATCAGAGGGACTGGCAATCAGGTATGAAGCAGAAAGTTATGACAGAAAGTGAGAGGTTGCAGAGAAGGCTGGAGGTAAGAAGAAACCTCGGAGCAAAGAAAGAGTTTTTGAAGGGGAAAGGTGGGCAGGCAAACAGGATCTTGGGCCTAGTACTTGGAAGGCTTTGCTGGTATAGGTATATTGGTATACTATACCACATAGTGCACCTAGTGTAGACACTGGCAAAACTGTACTTTTGCTGATATAACCTATTCTAGTCCCACTGGGTGAAATAAGCTATACTGGCAAAAATGCCGTTTTGCTGCTAGGGGTTTTTACTGGCACACCTATGTCAGTCACAAATTGAACCTCATGACACCCCTAACTGACAGTTATTTTGGTAAGTTTGTAGTGTAGTTCTGGCCTTAGAATCTTTGTGTATGTGTGTGTGTGTGTGTGTGTGTGAGAGAGAGACACACACACACACCTGCGCACCAGACACACAAGGCCTACATCCTGACCTGTGCTCACCATAGCTAAACTGAGAAGGAGGTGCTAAGCCTCTTTAACACTCCAATGTTTATTAAATGAAAAATAGTTCCACCTCCTCCATGGTGCATAGTGCTCTGTATATAGTTCAGCTGTATGGAGAGGTGGTGAATCTGGGATACTAGGCAGTGTGTAGTGTCATGTGTTGTGTAATGCTACCACTGGCTCTATGCGGGTCCTCTGTATGTCTCTAATCAGCAGGATGGGGAAAGGGCTATTGAATTACAGCAGATTCTGAGATTCCTTCCTGCCCAAGAGCCCCTATAACAGGGGTAGTCAATCAGTGGACTGTGGGCCAAATTCAGACTGCCAGACGCTTTTGAATGGACTGCAAAATCTTTTTATTTATTTATTATCATTATTGTTATTGTGGTGTAAAAAATGTTTCTCTGGCGTCTGGACCTTGACTATACCTTGACCAAGAAATTTGGACCTTGACAAAAATAATTGACTACCCTTGCCCTATAGAAATCACAGCATGCATCACAAGCAGTTTGCTAATCCCCAAGGTTTGGGCCTATCCATTTGAATGTTCTTGTGATGGGGTGTACCAGGCATTCACTGCCCCTTGTTAGAGAACCCACTGTATGGAAAGAAGGAATCTATCTTCTATCCTAAACCAAGAAGCCACTTTTGGTCAGTGCCTATTGCTGACCACACTTCGTGTTTATGTTACTGAGAGACCTTTTGATTCACTCTATGTGAATGTAAGGCCTAGGTGGACTGACCTGAGTTAGACATTGGTTGCACTATTGAAAACTAGATTATTTCACTTCATGAAACATCCCCTGGCTCTGCGAGCTGGTGATGGTACCATGTAGACACCCTGGGTGCTTTCTCAAGTAAGCTGATTTTTATATTTGCTATGTTAGATGTTGTCAGGAAAGATTTATCTTGTTTCTTATTTTGCTTGTCCCTAGAGTGCCCATTGTACCAACTACTAGTTTTCCCTTTTGTATATTCAGTGGAAAAACTTAGCAGCTAGCTGAGTTAGTAACAAAGAAAGACAGTATCAAATTTAACTTCATTTCCCCATGAATAAGTAATTGATAGAAAACAGCAGGTGTTATCTGTTCCAAGACAAAGTATATTCAAGAAAGAAGGAAAGGAAATTTTTTTGGTTCCATGTTTAGGGGGCTGATAAATTACTCCATGATAGATAAGCTTAGAAATGAGATAGGTAACAAAGCTTTGGAAAACAAGTATATAACAATATGTATTCACCCTGCTGAGAGTTTGTTTAAAAGCAGGGTAGCAAAGCTTACAATATTATTGGATCACAGAGTGATGTGTCTTCCCTATTATCACCCTAATACTGAACAGTGCTGTCACTTTATAAAGGTGTCACAAAAATAACCCCTAACTTTGTTTTGTTACTTGTTTGTTTACATTTACATATGGTAATAGGTAGTAATCTTAAATTCCATTCAGTGTTTCAAGCACAAAACTGAATCATTCAACTTGCCACATAGCAGAATAATTTTCTTCCCATCTTTGCTCTTGGTCAAAGCACCAGAGGTCATGCAATCTGTTTTTTTGTTTTTTTCCCTTCCCCTGGCTCTGCCATAGTCTTTCTGTTTTACCTTGGACAAGTTTATTCATTTGTGTCTCCATTTTCCCCAAATGTAAAATGGTGATAATACATATCTAGTTCACAGTGGTGTTGTGAGGCCTAATGCCTGAATGCTGACAAAGCATGGAAGAAGAAGTAAAGGATTTGGGCCCAGATCCTCAAACCACATTTAAGCACCTAACTCCCATTGAAACCAACAAGCGCTAGGTGCTTAAATACCTTTTGAGGATCTGGGTTTTGGAGTAGTACTATTATAATACTCCTTGTTGGCCCTGACACTCACATTCACTCCAACTCTGATTTCCTTGTCTTGTCCTTTGTCACCATGACTATTCCATCTATCACACACTTCCTTATTGGAGCTCTTTGATCACTTTAAATGGTTAATATATGTTGTCCTTTACAGAGTGAGAGCCAAAGGATCTATCACAACTCATTGTCTATTACAGGACATATATATTTCTAAACATAGATGTAAAGCACTTAACATGGAGTCTAACTAGCCAGAAGTCCTCTACCTCTGGTTGTTTCTCTTATCCTTATGCTAATTGATCTAGGTGAAAACATGCAATAAGTAGTATAGGCTGAGGTTTATGGATTTGCACTGGGGTGCTGCAGAGTCATGCTGACACAGGGGAGCAGTGGGCAACATTCTACCTCATTGACCTCATCCTACCTGTTTATATGAAACAAGTTTGAAGATGAAATGTTGAAAAGTCCATTTTAACCAAACACAATGGAATTTAAGACATAAATATGTATGGACCATATTCTGCACTATCTTACACCTCATGGAACCCCTATTGCACCTCCTCCTCATATCCAGGGTGGCATTGCATCTGCAGAGATATAATGGAGCCCTGCATGCACGTAGAGGTCTGTTTAACTACTTGGGTGATTATGGTGTTGTGCAATTGATTTAATTGATGCCAATTGGTTCTCTAGTTTGGGGTAAACAGAAGCAGCTGAGAGCATTGTGGAGATAAGGCCAAAATTGAATACAATTCTGCCTAAGTCAATAGAATTATATATAGTTATGACTGAATTTGGCTTACTGACTGGTGGGTCTATGCAAAATTCTGGATGCTTTACAGCAAAATTGGGTTTTAAAATTATGATAGCATACAGAGCCAAATCATGCTATGTACTGAGGGCTAGATTTTCAAAGATTCTATGGTGGGATCCTTGAAGGGACATAGGCATTGCGATGCTGAGTGTCACGGCACCTAGATAAATCACAGGAACAAAGTGTGATCCACAAAGCCAAGTTAGGTGCCTAGGCTCCCTATACAATGAATGGGGAGAGGGAGACATCTTAGAATGGGATCCATAAAAGCCAGAATTCTAGCTGGGGAGCCACCTAAACTAGCCAATGGGAAATGCCGATGAGAGCTGTGTCTTAGTTACCTAGCTCCATGAGCGGGGCGGAGCTTATCTCTGCTTACTGATAGTGCTCCGTGAATGCAATCTGCTCTCCTGGAGTCTGGCGGCTTAGGTGCCTCTTGTGGGAATGAGTTAGTTATCTGCCTTTCTCCCCACAAAGGGAGGGGGAGGAGGTGCTGCTGCTGCTGTCGCCAGTGCTTCCCACCTTGTAACTTTTAGCTTGGTGGTTAGAGTACTCACCTGGGTTGTGAGAGTCCCTGGTTCAATTCCCCTCTCTCTGCAGGGTTGGGCGGGAGGGAACAAAGAAGATTTGAACAGGGTTCTTCCTTCTCCCGCTGTGGCAGAGAAAGGGAATCGAACTCTGATGTCCCGGACAAGTGATCTAACCACTGAGCTAAAAGTTAGAAGATGGGCAGCAGCACCATTAGCTCCTCCTCCAGTGGCTGGATTTTTAATGGGACCTGATCTCAAGGGTGGTCTCTGAGCATACCTACCGGATTGGGCCACACTTGCAATTTAGGCTGACAAATGCTCCCTCCCATTTGTGAATCGCTCTGGGGCTTAGGCTGGGTGATAGGCACCTGGACACCTAGAGGGGGCAGCAATGCACATGCCAGAAGCAGAAACATAGGCAGCTGGAGAACTTTTACCCTGAAAACTTAGAAGCTGATTGAGTTTAGGCACCTATAGGGTTTGGTGGGAATTTAGTGGATTGTAGTGGAGCCAAAATTGGGATTTAAGAGCCCAAGTACCTTTGTGGATCTGGGCCTCGGCAGGTAGGCAATTTTGAAAATCGGATTAGGTGCCTAACTACCATTGATAAGTTAAATGCCTAGTGGGATTTTTAAAATTGTCTAAGTAGGTGCTTATCTGCATCTTTTTAGACATTCCACTGGGCACTGAACTCTGATCAGTGGGAGTTGGGCACTAATGGGATTTTTCAAAAGTGCCTGTCTCCATCTTTAGGCACCTAAATACCTTTGAAAATCTGGCCCTGAGCATCTCTTGGGACATGTGGAAGGCTCTCATTCCTCCTTGAAGTTAGTGAGAGTTGAGGACATTTATTTCTGGCAGGATCAGGCCCTAACAGATGGGGGAGTGTATTTTTTGGAATCAAACACATCTAATGCGTATATGAATGGAGCACCACAAAACAACCTGTCAAATCTACAGTGCTGTAACATAAAGTGGTGGCATGATTTTCACATTGTGTATTAATTAAATGGGGCTCTGCTTTTATGGTGGATAATTTTGTCTAATTTTCAAGAGAGCAAGGACTTTTTAAAGATGAAAGGAGACATTAAAAAAAAAAGCATGAATATACGTTGTGACACTACCAAAATGTGTGCATAGCTAACCCGAGTAACTGCCTGATTTCACTGTTATAACATTTGCCCTCTCTCCTACTATCACCCTTTCATTGTTGTTTTGTCTTGTCTTCATTTATAATAAATAAAGAGAGGAAGGGCTTTCAGCCTCTAGGCGCCTGTGCCATGAATACAACTACAGTTATATAAAAAGGCTGAACCAGCAGCTGTGCCTCACTTCAAACCCAGAAAATAATTAATCGGTGAGCAAATCAAAACCCAACCAATATTCCTCTCACCAGAAACACCTGCTCTTGTGGTGCCCCTTGCCCAAAGCCTGGGTAAATAGACAGGTTTTAGAGGGGTTCCTGAAGGTCAGCTCAGGACGAATTTGGACTGGGGATTGGGGAAGGAGTTTATAAACCTGAGTTGTCCCTCATGGGGAATGTCTTACTGGGAGCAGCTGTGGCACCATTGCACAGGGGAGAAGTAGTCTCTCAAACAGGCAAGTCCTAAGCCATTCCTCATGTTATAATTAAAAACCAATCCTTAAACTCCACTCAGAAACCAGTGCTCAGCCACTACCAGGCAGAGCGCACTGGTGATATAAATTCTGTGTGATACGTCACGTGCCTAGAAGGCTGCTGCATTCGGCACCAGCTTTAATTTCCAAGTTGATTTAAGGTGTATTCCCATGTACAGCACACTGCAGTAATCTAATCTTGATACCACAAAGGCATGGAGCACAGTATCAAGATCTGCATGCAATTAGGGTTGCCAGGCATCTGGTTTTTGACCAGAATGTCCGGTCAAAAAGGGACCCTGGCGGCTCTGGTTGGCACCACCGACTGGGCCGTTAAAAGTCGGGTCAGCAAAGCAGCAGGGGCCTGGGGCTAAGGCAGGCTCCCTGCCGGCCCTAGCTCTGCGCAGCTCCCGGAAGCGGCCGCCAGGTCGCTGAAGCCCCTAGGCGCATGGGCGGCCAGGGAGGATCCGCATGCTGTCCCTGCCCCGAGGCTCGGCTCTGCAGCTCCCATTGGCCAGGAACCGCAACCAATGGGAGCTGTGAGGGAGCTGCCTGCAGGCGTGAGGGCAGCGTGTGGAGGCTCCCTGGCTGCCCATGTGCCTAGGGCAGCGAAGGGCAACCTGCGGGCCGTCAGGGTAATCCGCTGGCAGGTTGCGAGACAGTTTATTTACATTGACCGTCTGCAGGCATGGCCATCTGCAGCTCCCAGTGGCCATGGTTCGCCATTCCCGGCCAATGGGAGTTGCGGGCGGCTGTGCCTGCAGATGGTCAATGTAAACAAACTGTCTCGTGGCCTGCCAGTGGATTACCCTGACAGACTGCAGGTTGCCCACCACAGGCCTAGGGGACCTGGCGGCCGCTTCCTGGGATCTGCGGTAAGCGCCGCTGGGACCCCGCACCGCCTCCCACACCCAGCCCCCTGCCCCAGCTAGTAGTCCCCTCCTGCACCCAAACTCCCTCCAGGAGCCCACATCCGCCCCCACCCAAACCCTCTGCTCTAGCCCAGAGCTCTCTCCCACACCCTGAACCCAAAGCCCCACACCAGAGCCTGCACCCCAGCCAAAGCCTTCACCCCCCCCACACCTCAAGCCCCTCTTGGACCCTGAACCCCTCATTTCTGGCCCCACCAGAGCTCACACCCCCAGACCAGATCCCATACCTTCCCACACCCTAGCCTCCCGCCCTGCTTGGTGAAAGTGAGTGAGGGTGGGGGAGAGCGAGCGACTGAGAGAGGCGGGATGGAGCGAGTGGGGGCGGGGCCTTGGAGAAGAGCCAGGGCATGGGTGGGGCCTTGGAGAAGGGGCGGGGCAGGGGTGTTCAGTTTTGTGCAATTAGAAAGTTGGCAACCCTAGCATGCAAGAGAGACTGTTGCACTCTCCTGGCCAGATGAAGATGAAAAAAGGCCTTCCCAGATGCAGCTGCTAGTTGACTGCCTACCAGCAGCTTGGGATCCAATTGTAACCTATGCCAGTTGACACAATAATAATCCCAGATTGTGAATTTTAGTGATGGTCACAAACTCTTGACAAGAGGGACAGATCTCCTAGCAGTTTCCCCCAACCTGCTAGCATCACCTGTTCTACCTGGATTGAGCATCAGCCACCTAGCTCTGATCCATGCTCCAGCATCAGCCAAACCTGGGGCGAGGAATTTGACAGCATTTACTGGTTCAGAGAGAGGGGGGCCAAGATCTTAAAAGTGGGGAGCCTCAGGTCCGGCCCCCTTGAATAAGTGACCTGACTTTCAGACATGCTCAGCTCCCAGCAGCTCTCATTCTTTTAATTATGCTGTAATGGTCTACTGCTTTTAACTGCTGCGATACCGGGAATGTTCTTGTGTTCCCCTCTGCTAGTATCTGTATGCAAAGCATGTTTTTAAAATTAAAATTGTAACAGGAGAAAAAGATGGATCTATATTAAGCTCAGCAGTATAGAGAACCCAGATTGTTACCTCACTTTTTCAGGTTAATGATTTGTAAATGACCTCAGAGGGTGAATCAAATAGCTTGTGACTTGTTGCCATTCATTAAGCAGACTGAAGTAAAAGGATGGGCTAAATGTCTGGCTTGCTTGGCAGCCAGCAAGAAAAATAATCCTGAGTTTGCATTTCTCCTATGCAGTTTAAAACCATTCCATACAGGTGTAATGAAATGGAACATTGTTCCTGCCCATTTTCATTCACTCTGAAAATTTTTTCCAAGCTGGCTTTTCACTGCAAAATGCTATAGTTTCTCTGCTCCTCTTGCTGAGCACTTCCTGGAAGCTGCTGAGTGCCCTCCACTCCCATTGACTTTCAAGAGTGTTCAGCACCTGCCTCAGAGGACTAGGCCTTATATCAGTGTGAGATTAGGGTGGTCAGGATTGGTCCCTATGTTCTATGATGTGCAGCTCCTCTGAACCGGGGATAATTAATTGAGCTACCAGATAGACTCACTGGCTAGCTCTATAAGGCTCCACTTCAGGAAAGCGCTTAAGCACATGAACGTCCTGTCCTGAATAGTGACACTTCCCAAAATCAGGGCTTTAAACGTTCAACTTTGGAAACTCTCATTTAAGGCTATCAGTGAATATGAATTCCTGTGAACATAACATTAGGGGCTGGTCACAGTGGATGAAACTCCCTTCAGTGATGAATCGGCCTTGTACTGGACTTCTGCACAGAAGTCCCACTTAAGCCTTAATTAGACTAATTAGAGGCTTTGCTGGCCTCTGCAGAGGAGGGAATGTCACTCAATGGAAACGAGGACTCAGTGGGAGCTTTGGGTCCTCAAAAAATGCAGGTACAGACCATTAATTGTAAATTTCATAATAACAAAGTGAGGGTGAAATCCTGTTTCCATTGAGGTCAATAGCAAAACTCCCATTGATTTCAATGGGGCCAGGTTTTCACCATGACTCTTAATAAAACTTTATTAATATATCCCGCCAGGTACAGTGATCCCTTTGAAAATGTTGACAAGTACAGTGCAACTTAAAATGCACCTTATGTCCATACATACCTATACAAGGAAAATGTCACTTAGAAATAGAGACACAAACACTGTGGCTCAATTATAAGCCACAATCAGATAAGTCCAATTTTCCAAACGTTGATGCTTAGAATTAAGTACTTAAAGCCATATTTAGGCGCCCAAATAAAAGGCCTAAAACTGATGGGTTACTAAGCACCCACAGCTCCTGCTATATCAGAGGGTCCGTGGCGTCTCATGGAAGTGTCGAGCAGTATTGATCCCTCTGTTCCTCTATTTACTTCAATTCTCCCATTCCCTGAGTCAACTCTTTGCTGTGTGTGCAGTGAACCATGTTTAGATACACCAGAAAGAGTAATCTTCTAGGGCATGCCAAAGCCAGTCTGTATCACCAACCTTACACCTTGCATATATCCCTTTAAGCATTAATAATATACTATAGAAGTTATTATACAACATAAGACTTGATTTAGCACATGCGTCTGTCAAAGTTATCTTAAGGAATCCTACTGATTTTTTCTTTGACAATGGTATCCTTTCATATCTTGCAATTTCTACTAATCTGTTATCAATGCATTATGAGCCTCATTCAACTCCTACTGATGCTAGACTTTCCATTAGAATCAGGCCCTATATCTGGCATCTTCTAGGTTGTATGAATTCATTGTATGGCACCAATTATACTGCAAATGTTTTGAGCCTGTTTAGTACTTAGAAGAAAAATAACAATATCTGAATTACACTGTTTGAGGCAGAGGGAAATTTGGAAATTAGGGAAGTCTCTTTTGATTGGCATTAGCTGAAGGAGAAGGTACATTACTGCAGACGTCATAACACAAAATGTGTACTGATACGGTCCTTGTCTATTTCACTTAAAGGGGAAGAAGTGAGGCAAATCATGAAGCCATTTCTTCTACGGTCAAGAGGTTGCAACCTAGCTGTAAAACGTAGTAAAGAGTAAAAATGGTAAAAGAACAAATATTAATGGACTAAACTGGACGTTTCACACAGCAGAAGATCCTTTTGAAGTGACTTTCTGGAAACTTCAGCTGATGCAAGGATGCAAAGTGATTCAAACTGCTGGCACAATAATAATTTAGACATTCAATAGCAATACTTTCTGTAGACTCTGATGCTCATTTTAATTTCCCCTTTTAATTTCTATGCTGAATAAAATGTTTATATAAAAAAATTGTCGTGTGATCAATGGTTTGAACATTGTGGAATGGAAAAAGACAGCGATCTGATTGTCTCCCACCTTTGTTAATGAAATATAACAGCACTGGGGGTGGGGTCTGCTTTCTTCTTAGGTCAGTACATCATGGCTGCCACCTTGCCTTGCATCATAATCTCTAAATAGTTCATAAAGGTAATGGGAGTAACCAGACTGTAGCATTTATTTGTTATTTTATCTGAGAGGAAGGAATGTCTTAATTAATACACTGAACTAGGACTCAGGTGATCTAGTTTCAGTTCCCAGCTCAACTCAGGAAGTCTCTGGCAGTCTTTGGCAAGTTACTTCATCTTTCTGTGCCTCAATTCCCCATCCGTAAAGTGAGGATAACAATACTTCCTTTTCCCATCTGGCTAAAGCTCTTAGCATGGCAGTAGATGCTGTGCTGAAGAATTCTTTTGCCCTGAAGTAAGCAGAGAATGGCCCAGGTGTTTTTTTAATATGAAGTATTCTGTCAAAATTATGACTACTTCCTGATTGCAGACCCTTGTCCAAATGATCTCTGCAGCTTTGGAACCAATCCTGGTGTCACTGTTCCTCTATGGATCACAACTGAGAATACCAAATTCAGGACAAACTGCTGAGAAATAGGGCAGACGCACCCCAAAACTGGTGGTTATTCTCCCATAAGATATAGCAAACCAGCAGCAAAAGTCAACTTCTGTTTCATCACACTGGCTAACAAGAAGCCAGAAAAGCAGTTTCCTTAGGCATTCCAGTCCTTGTATCATCACCAAAAACCGTAGACTTAATGATGAGTGGTTATTGAAAACCAATTTAATCAAACAAAAGGGTTCTTCTGATCCCAAAGGACCAGCAACATACCCAGGTCAATATATAACTCAGATCTTACCCAATAAGCACGCTGTTGCCAATCCTTTAGTATAAAAAAAATCTAAAGGGTTATTTATAAAGAAAGAAAGAAAGGTGAGAGTTAAAATTGGTTAAAGGAATCAAATACATACAATAATTGCAAAGTTCTTGGATCAGGCTTGTAGCAGTGATGGAATAAACTGCTGGCTTGTTAAGTCTCTGGTTGCTTCCAAATCATTGGAAGGTTCTCAGTCCCTTGGTTAGAATGCTACCATTAGTATAAGTTCATAGTCCAGAGCAGGGGTCGGCAACCTTCGGCACATGGCCCATTTTATTTACGTTGACCCTCTGCAGGCATGGCCCCCCGCAGCTCCCAGTGGCCGCGGTTCATCGTTCCTGGCCAATGGGAGCTGCAGGAAGCTGCGTGGGCCGCAGGGATGTGCAGGCCGCCACTTCCCGCAGCTCCCATTGGCCAGAAACGGTGAACCGTGGCCACTGGGAGCTGCGGGGGGCCGTGCCTGAGGACACAAAATGTCTCGCGGCCCGCCAGCAGATTACCCTGATGGGCTGTGTGCTGAAGGGTTGTCGACCCCGGGTCCAGAGGATTGAGTAGGAAAGAGGCAAAATGGAGATGTTTCCAGGGATTTTTATAGCTTCTCCCAAGTGAAGGGAAACCCATTGTTCTCGTTGTGGAAAATTACAGGTAACAAGATGGTGTTTGGAGTCACATGGGCAAGTCACATGTCCATGCATGATTTTGCTTAGTTATAGCAGAAGCCATTACCTATACTCCAGTTAGAACCTTCATAGGAAAGTCCATTAAATGTAGATAGGCATCTTCCAGTGTGAGTTAAGTTTTCTTTGATGGGCCATTCAACTTGAATAGTTAACCTTGTGGGTGCTACGACAGGAGAAAACATTTGAAATACAGGTACAGAGTTAATATTCATAACTTCAGAATCTGAAGTTCAGATACACAAATGATACATGCATACAAATAGCATAATCCTATTCAGCAAATCATAACCTTTCCATAGACACCTTACTTGACATACTTTGTACAAGATTTGTTGCAATTATATAACAGAGGTAGCAACGATGATCTACATGGTCATATTTTAATCAGATAACGTCACAGCTGGAAGGTGCTAATTGACCTGCAAGCACACTGAATTCATTGGGAGTTGAGGGTGTTCAGCATCTTGCAGAACTGGGCCCTTTGTGGGGGCGTTGGTGGTATTGAAGCTGAATGTATTTTTTACTGAATTCATCCCTGTGCACCTAGGTAACTTAAAACTCAATCTCTTTATCTTTTTCATTATTTTAGCAGCCAGTGGCAATGGCTTACATCAGGGTCCAATGGCCTACACAACATCATTTTTAAAATTGGATGGAACTCTTTTGCATTAAAAGAAAAGCAAATGTATAAAAATGGACTTGTGGTATCAGATTAATTTCAGCTCTCCTGTCACATGGAAGCAGTTGCATTATTTTTAGTTTTAACCAAATATTGTATAAACAGAACACTTGCTCCCAGGTTGAAATCCTGAATGTCAAATTGAAAACTGGAGCTAAAATTCATATGGGTTTATAATAGAAATGCTGATAAACCCTAAATCAATAAGTAATCCCCCGCCCCAAATACATGATCAGAAGGAGGCACATGATAATAGCTAGGATTAGAATTTTCCACATAGACTACTCCAAACATATTACCAGCAGAATATTTACTAATGTATTAGTTATACATGAGAGACTATAACAAACCATCTATCCCTTCTGAAAATCTTATTAATATTTGCATTTTAAAAAATCTGGATAACTGGTGCAGCTGAGCATTTTCTTCAGGGTCTTGTACGTTGAATCTAATTTGGAGAGGTTCTTTCTCCAGCTAGGCATTTTTCTGTTAGAAGACAATGCAAAAGCATACATTATCTATCTTATGGAGAAATTCAAATAAAACATATTATTAAACTGGCTGGAAAAAATACTGAAGTCTCCCTTCTTTTTAGTAGCACATCTGTTGCCTGTATTGTTTGTTCTTTTTCTTTCTTTTCTTAAGTCATGTACTATTGATTCTTCCTTGTTACTAAAATTACAGCACAATGTAAGTACTCAAATTGAACTTCCATTTGTACATCAAGCTGTTCTTTCCTTATGTCCCATGAGATTAAGCTTTGGCATCAGCAACTGTGAAGTCTGTTTCCATCAGACATTTAAAACAAGGCAGAATGATTACAGTGTATGTATACACATTAAAAAAATAGGGCTGTGCATAGAATGTGGATTTTTGTTTTTTCCCCCCCTTGTCTCATGTACCTTCTCAGCCACGTGGAAAGATATTTTGTCTGGGTGGGAGCCTAACTTTCTTCCCTTCAGAATATTTAATTCATTGGAATTTAGAATCAGCACTGTTGTTCATATTCAAAAATACTCAGGATTCTAAATGACTGTATTCACACAGTGAAATTTGCCCCCATGCAGAGTGCTAGCTCTAGTCCAATACAACACTTCAGTCTCTAAAATATGATTGGAGGGAGAATTAAATGGTGTATTGGACTTGAGCTAGCCCTCTGCTCAGGAGTAAATTTCACTCCTGTATGCATATTTAATAGCAAACGGTGGTTGACCCTAAGAACACCTCAATGCTGGATGGCATGGAGCTTCCAGGTATGCAGCAGTGAGTCTGAGCTGACCACCTCAGTGCATCTCACACACTGTTCTCATAGACTCATAGACTTTAAAGTCAGAAGGGACTATCATGACCATCTAGTCTAGTGGTGAGCAACTGCACGCAGCCCATCAGGGTAATCTGCTGGTGGGCCGCCAGACAGTTTGTTTACATTTGCATGGCCGCCCGCAGCGCCCAGTGGCCGCAGTTCACTGTTCCCGGCCAATGGGAGCTGCACCGCAGGTTGCCCACCACTGATCTAGTCTGACCTCCTGCACATTGCAGGCCACAGAACCTCATCCACTCACTCCTGAAATAGACCCTTAACCTCTAGTTGAGATACTGAAGTCCTCAAATCATGATTTAAAGATTTCAAGTTACAGAGAATTCACCATTCACACTAGTTTAAACCTGCAAGTGACCCATGCCCCATGCAGCAGAGGAAGGCAAAAAACACCTACAGTCTCTGTCAGTCTGACCCGGGGAGAAAATTCCTTCCTGCCTCTTCATGTTGGGTCCTGGCTAAAGACTGGCCAGCCATGCTGGAAGAAAGACTGGTGAGAAAATCTCTGAACTAAAGAGTCTAATTTGTTAAGTTAGATTTTAGTCTTAGAAGCGTGTTTTACTTTTGTTTGTAACTATTTCTGTCTTTATGCCTTTTTCTTTGCATTACTTAAACCAATCTCTTTATGCTAATAAACCTATTTAATATAAACCAACATAATGCTGTGATAGTAGTTAAGATGCTGTGTACTGTCTCTTTAAAGGAGCAGCAACTCACTAAGGTTTTGTGAGTGCTTCAGGGAAGGGGGCTGTGCACTGCAGAAAAAGATATGTTTGTGGGGAGAACTCAGGGCTGGAAGGGTTGTTGGTGTCACCCTGCAAGGAGTAACCAGGCTGGTGTTAGCCAGGGTGAGGTTGTTTGTGCTGTCACCAGGCCGGTGTCAGGGCTCTGAGTCAAAGCTGCACAGGACAGAGGCATCCAGGGTTACCGCAACTGGTGACACAATCCCTTACGGGTCGAGGTTGAATCCCATAGCATCACAGGTAGTCATTTGGGCAATACTCATGCTCACAGTTTGTGAGAGAGGGAGAACTTAGCAAAAGTTTACAAATCAAGTCCCCTCAAGAGTCTGCACAGGTTTATGCAGACTGGTCAAATGTTCTGTCAGTCAGTATTCCTCATGCCCAAAGTATTGAAATAACAATGACAAAAGTGCTGATAGGAAAAATGTATTTAATCTACATTTTATTGCACAGAAACAACCCATCTGATACTCTGTATGCAGGATGGATCCACTTCTGCTCCAATAAATTCAATGGCAGACTTGGTGTTGACTTCAGAGGGAGTAGGATCAAATTTTTATGTGCCATATTCTCTACTGCACTGGGAAAGCAAATTGGGGTTGTCAGGGAGTCTGTACTGACCCTGGCCCTTTGCAAATGTTAGAGTAACCTAAGGGTTGTGCCAGCTGACAGTGGTCCCCGAGGGATGCCAGCTGGAGACTGCCATCGTGCATTGTGCTCTGACCACTTTCTCTCTCTGCATCTGCACCAGAAGTTGAAGAGAACACCAAAGGAGCTCTATTTCTGCTAGGGACTCTTCCATGCCATGGGAATTTCCAGGAGGGGAGGTAAAATGAGTTTCTGATCTCTTTGCAGCTCCCTGAGCAATGCACAGAGAGAAAAGTGCTGCACCTAAGGGTTGCATTGTATTGGGCTGTCACTTAGCTTCAGAAAATGTGCAAATATAGATTTCAAAGTATATTCAATGTCAATCTGTTTTCTGCCTACTAATACCACAGAAACAATCCTGATACAGGCTTATTCTGAACTCAGTATGCCGATTCATTTCACAAATTTGTGGCTGCATATATTTCTAGCGTGGCGTGTATTGTTCAAGGATTTATCATTTAATTTGAGAGTGAGTGAATGTCATTGGATAGTGTCAGCTGAATTTGTGACTTCAAGTGCTACGTGACTTGGGGATACCTCTGTCCTGATAGACAATTCAATGGATCTGTTTGTCTGCACTACTGTTTATTTTACAGGACGGTCCCAAATGTGCTAGGTACTGCACAGACATGTTGGAGGACTCAATTTCTGTTCTGTCTGGCCTACACTTAAAAGTTAAGTTGACATAGATAAGGCGTTCAGGGGTGTGAAAAATTCACACCCCAAGCATAGACACGGTTAGGTTGAAGGAAGATTTCTTCAGTCAACCTAGCTACTGCCGCTCAGAGAAGTGGATTACCAACAGCAACAGAAGTCAGTTCCTACAGTGATGGAAGGGTACAGGTGCTACAGCAGCTTATCTGCAGTGCTGTAGTGTAGATGACTAGAGAAATAACTAGAGAAATAGATGAGGGGAGTGAGAAAGGGACATGGCATACAAGTGAAATGGACAAGTAGGGATAGACACACATAGATGCTAGTTCTAACTTGTTGTTGTTTCAGTAAGTATTATTCAATTCCAACTTCTCAGGGTCTTCAAACTTCCCAAAGTCAAATGTCAACTAATTTAATTTTTCGTTGGTTCCCTGCAGTGTGGAAATACATTCATCCACTCTTGCTTTGTGACTGAAACTCCTTCTTTGCCAGACTTCCTGCTGTGGCCTTAAAATATTTGTGTCTTGTTCAAAATTCAGCTGACATTATTTCAAAGTGGTGCTGCGGCAGAGGTGTTAGCTCGGTGTTCATGTTTTATTGTAAAACAACCCTTTCAAACTCCATGGTTTGCCCCCTTTAAGACTTCTGTGCTGGCTAGTTGCCAACAAGAATGGGAGCTCATGCAGTAGGAGCTCCTCACTTGGGCCTTGAGCCATCCAGTCATTGTATGGTGCACTGCAGGGAGTGCAATGTCATTGTTCTTCAGTGCAAATGTGAACTGAGCTCTGCACAAGTCTGCGTAAGGTAAAGCAAAATGTTAAGTCCGCACTGGGGAGTATAAGTAATTCTCAAGCCAGTTATTTCAGAGAACATGGATAAGCTACATGCAGATTTGGTTGGTTGCTGGGCAGAACACTTGGCAGACAAGGCACAACTCGTGGCACAGAGAATCTGAAGTGTGTAGATCGCTAAGTGTACAAGTATCTCAGAATTGGGTGAAAAATTTCTAAGTCAAAATTTTTGGAGGGGAAAAAGAGTCAATACTCTATGAAAATCTTTTCAAAATTTGTTGGGAAAATTTCCCGCTTTTGAACAGCTCTAATGTAGCTGAAGAATGAGAACAGAATGGCCCTCAGGTACTATAGTGATAAGGGCTACGTAGGTACCTGGATAGTGAGACAATTTTTTTTGGGGGGGGAGAGATCAGTAGACTGTCATTTAGATCAAGAGTTCACTTGGTACAGTTCACTGTCACCTCTCCCATGCTCTGACCTTGTGCTCCAGAATCTAAGCTTTCATTTAGGGAAAAAAACTAAGGCCTCAAAAATACTTAGGCACCTAAATCCCCTTGACTTCAAAGGGAATTGGGCCCAGATCCCCAAAGGCAATTAGGTGCCTACGTTTCTAGCCCTTATAGTTGCAGAGGAATGCTCTGTTCACATTTGGAAGGCTAACTGATCCAATGAAGTCTGCCTGACTTTTCAGGCAACCTGAAAGAAAAGCTTGTAGAGGTGCAAGCTGCCTTTGTTCACCTCAGTGTGAGAGTTAACTTAGATACCAAATGATAATAATTGAAATATCAATATTGTTAACTACTTCACTGCTCATCAAAGAATGCAACAAAGAAGAGGGAGAAACATATACAGATCTGAATGGTCTGATGTGAGTGACAGCTCATTTTGGTGCCATGAGTGGGTGGCACTTGGGGAGGAAAATCACGACTTACCTTTTGCCCCAGTCAAGAAAGAGCCAAGCTCAAGGATCCCAACACAGCCCACAGCCGCAGCTGAAGCTTAGTGAGGCAGAACCAAGCCTGAGGAGCCAAGTCACATCCAGGCATAATCATACTGTGAACAACTGTGCAATCTGCTGTGAGTAGCACCGTATTTGGCCTCTTAAGTTGGCAGGGCATATTTTGTGGGAAGAGTTTGGAGAAGTACCACTGGCTTTTTATCCCCCATTTCAACCCCTAACCTAGCTGTTTCATATAAAATGCCTCCTTATTTCACTTTCTAATTGCTAGCAGCAGTTCACAAGCAACATTTTCTTTACTGAACCAACAGGAGCTTGAAACAGCTCATATTTATCCAGCAAGTTAGCTGAATGCTTAAGGGAGCCTTTCCACATTACTTTGTCAAAGGTGTTGATTTGATCACCATAGGTGGTTTCTAATATATGGTGTCTAAAGGCAAATTTATTCTGAGAATAGGCCAGTTACAACTAATCTTGGGAATGAAAAGAAAAGCAGCAGAGCTGTTTTTTATTAGTTTGCAGTCACTTTTTTAGACTATAGTTAGATTAAATGCATTAATGCAGAAGAGATTCTAATATGCTTTATCTTGACAGCTAAAATTAAAGTCCTTAATGCCTACAAAAATTTTCAAATTAATGATGACATGGTTTCTCCATACTAGAATAATGGTTTTAGAGCAAAATGAAAAATTCTTGCTATATTCTAAAAAAAAAATTAGAGCATATAGCTTTCCATCATAAATGTGTTGAAGCTAAAATCATGTTTATCTGTACCTAACACCTGAAATGCACAAGGGAAGCAAGAATCCTGACCCACCTGATATCCAGAAAAAACACTGGTTGTTTACTAAAGGCCAGCTTTTCAAAGGTATTTAAGCCTCTAAAAATGAAACTATGTCTCTACAGGGATTAAACAGGTTATGCACCTAAATCCCATTGAAATCAATGAGTTAGGTGCCTAATCTATTTAGGCACTTTTGAAAATCCTACCAGATGCCTTTTTACATTTTTAGGCACATAAATTCCTTTGAAAATCTGGCCTTGAGGGCCCAATCCAACTCCCAGTGAGGTCAACACAAGTCTTTCCAAAGACTTCAGTGATAGCTGAACCTTTAATCATTGACAGCCCTTACCGCAAATGACTCTTAGGTATTGTCCTAATCCCATCCAAAAGTCACTGTTTTTCCCTATATAATTTTTTTCCTGGCAAAACCACAGATATTCATGGAACATCCCAAAATGTTGACAGTAAAAGGATGCTAAAATGGAAAATAGAGTTGGGGTTTATTGGAGGATCCAAAGAGAAGGAAGTGGAAGAAAACAAGAAGTCTCAGTTTAAATTTCTGAACTCCTAGATGATTTTCCAAATTGAAAGTGAACTCCATCTGCCCACTCATAGAGCTTAAGGCCAGAAGGGACCATTAGATCATCTAGTTCTGTATGTCATAGACCACTACATTTCTCCGATTTATCCTAATAACTGATTGTGTTTGGCTGAAGCATATCTTCCAGAAAGGCATCCAGTCTTGATTTGAAGATCAAGAAATGGAGAATCCACCATTCCCCTTGATAGTCTGTTCCAATGGCTAACCATCCTCACTGTTAAAAACTTGTGCCTAATTCCTAATTTGAATTTGTCTGGCTTCAGCTTCCAGCCATTGGCTCTTGTTATACTTTTCTTTGTTAGACTGAGCTCTTTCAGTCTCTCAATGAAAGGCATTTTCTCCAACTCTTGTGGCTCTCTGCTGCACCCTCTCCAAATTTTCAACATGTGGAAACCAGCCATGGATGTAGTATTCCAAGATCAGACTCACCAGTGCTGTATACAAAGGTAAAATCACCTCCCTACTCCTACTTTGCTGTTTATACATCCAAGAACCACATTGGCCCTTTTGTGGAGCTGATGTTGAGTTGCCTCTCCACTATGACTCCTAAATCCTATCCAGAGTCATTGCTTTCCAAGTTACAGTCCCTCATTCTTACGCATGGCCTACGTTCTTTGTATCTAGAGCTGTAATTTTGCATTTGGCTGTATTAATAGGCCCAATTTATCAAGAGAACCAGATTGCTCTGTATTATTGTCCTGTCCCCATCGTTATTTTCCATGCCACCAAACTTTGTGTCATCTTCAAATTTTCTTAGTAGTGATTTTATACTGCCAAATCATTGATGAAAATGTTGAATTGAGTTGGGCTTAGTTCTGATCCCTGCGAAACCCCACTAGACACAACACCATTCAACGATGATTCCCCCTTGACAACTGTTTTTTGAGATCTGTCAGCCAGTTAGTCATCCATTTAACATGTGCTTTATTGATAGTGTTTAGTACTAATTTTTACATCAGACTGTCACGTGGTACTAAGGCAAATGCCTTACAGAAGTCTAGCTATATTACACCTGTGCAGTTACCTGTATCAACCAATCTTGAAATCTTATCAAAGAATGAAATCAGAGTTGTCTGACAAGATCTATTTTCCATAAAGCCATGTTGACGGGCATTAGTTGTATTCTTACCTTTTAATTCTCTATTAATTAAATCCCATATCAGATTTTTTCCATTATTTTCCCTGGGATTAATGTCAGGCTAACTGCTTATAGTTACCCGGGTCATTCTGATTGCCTTTTTTGAATATTGGCACAACAATAGCACATGCCCAGCCTTTTGGAACTTCCCCAGTGTTCCAAGATTTATTAAAATGTAACATTAGTGGGGCCAGAGAGAACCTCAACCAACTGTTTTAGGACTCTTATGTCTGAGTTATCTGAATTTACTGATTTAAAAATGTTTATTCCTAGTAGATGTTATCCAACAGCCTTCTCAGTTACTAATGGACTGGAAGTACTTCATCATTCTGATGTGATACAAGTACATCATTCTGCTTGTTTCCACATATAGACCTGAACTATTTAATGTACTTCTGCCTTTTCTGCATCATTATTAACAATTTTACCATCTCCATCTAGTAATGGGGCTATTGACATTGCTAAGATTTTTTTTGTTCCTAACATACTCAAACCCCCCCCTCCTTATTATCCTTAGCCCTGTCAGTCACAGATTTTCCCCTTGATGTCCTTAGTTTCCCTTATCAATTTTCTGCCCTTCATAACTTCTAATTTATATTGATTCATATCTGTTTCCCCTTTTCCCGTTTGTTATATATTGCTATTTTTCCTCCTAATTGCTGCCTTCACTTCACTATTGAACCAGAATGGGCTTTTTGCCAAAGTTGTCCTCTTTCTTGATGGTGGAATCATGGCTTTTTTGCGATCATGAGGGGGTATACAAAGCCCACTAGGTCTGGAAAGGGTTAACAAACTTCTATGAGCACAATCAGCCCTGCCCACTACACCTGTAGGGTGTTTCAGGCCTATAGGAAAGGGCTAAAAAGGGGCAAGTTGTGAGTTGATTGGGAATGGGAGTAGACCAGTTGCTTGCAATTGTGGAGAGAAGCCTGGCTGGAGTCAGCAGTTGAATAAGACTGTGGCCTGTCAGTGCTTCCCTGGAGGAAAGGTAGGCTTGACATGGGCCTGTTTGGGTTTATCAGGAACTTGCTGAAGATTATTAAGCCAGATCATGACTGGGGTCTGAGCGCTAAACCCAGAGGAGCATGGATGATAATCTTAGAAGGGTGACAACTAAACTTAATTGGCATAAAGACTCTTTTGTTTTGGGACTGTAATTTTGGACTCTGCTATGCTGGAAGGTGGGGCTGAACTTTTGTAGGGACCTGGCTGGAGGGCTGACCTGTAAGCGGCTAAAGTGGAAGCTCCCTTGGGGAAACTGAGGCACAGTGTCTGAAGCACTCTCTCCTGCCAAGAGGAGGAGCACAGGGGATGGCGACTTGATGATGGCTATCTAAATAAACACTTTTTTCAGAACTCCTATTTTTCACTTAGATTTTTCTGTCTAAATTTTCCTTCCCAATCAACTCTGCTCTGAATTCAACTAAATGTTCCACCTTTGAGGAAAAGCACCAACTATATATATTATTGGTTGGACTGTCCTTTGTTTGCCTGTATTGAATATAATCAGGCCATGATCACTGGTCCCTAGACAACCACCAGTGTCCAGTCTGTTACTATTTTTAACCCTTCTTTCCTTTGCCCAGCCCCATTCTTGTAGACATCAAAGAAAATAGCAAAAAACAAACAAACACTTTCTGTGATGCCTTATTCAGGACTAAAGTGCTACCCTGGCAATCTTGTAAGGCCTTGATTCATCAGTCCCATCCCTAGTCAGCAAAGAACTTAGTATTTAATTTTAAGCACATGCATAAGAGCTTTGCTGAATAGGGCTAACTTAAGCATTCACCTACTTAAATGCTTTCTTGAATTGAAGCCTCTGGCCCTAGTTCTCTGGTAGGCCTAATGGAGTCTTCTGTAGACTTTTCTCTAGCCATTGATTTGACTAGGAAAGAGTTGTTGTATTACACTTCTAGGACTTAGTATGGCTGGCAAGTTGGTCTGTTGGTAAAACTGGGTATACAGGCCTGGATTTAGGGGCGGGTGACCGCCTGGGGTGTGGGGTTTGAGAGGTGCCGGGATCAAGGTGCAGTAAGGTATTCAAAAGTTTAACAAATGGAGGAGGAGGCACCAAAGAAGTTCCTTGCCTGAGGTGCCATTTAGTCTAGTGCTGGCCCTGGGGGTATGAAGTACAATACATACTCAATAATGCATGTAGAAAACAGTGATTAGTATTGAATTTATTGTTGTGCTTTAGGTAAAAGATGCTTACACTTGAACAATTTTTCATATACTGTAGTTCTGGTGGAAAATGTGATTGTCTTTAAACAGTTTTGTTGTACTTTTCCAGATGGGACAAAACATTAGCCTCCTCAAAATTCCTCACAGAGAGGGAAAAGGGAAAAATGAAAAGTATGCATTTCTTTTTCCAAAAGATTCTCTGCTTGACTCTCCCTAAGTATTGTATGGCAAGTATTGCAAGTAGATTAGCAGGGGCACACACATATCTGGTATAAAACGTGCACTGCACAACACAAAATGAACAACCAGTTATTCTCATGAGAAATCCTCAAAATCTAAATAAAACTATATCCTCTTAATCTCCCTCAAGCAAAAGTGTCAACAATTAAATGAATTACCATTAAATGCAACTATCCTGTGTCACTTTGCAAGCTCATTCCTGGTGTCTGTAACACACTAAATTTCAGCTCTGTGCTGAGGTAAGCAGGAAGCAGACTTAAAATGAGCAGCAATTAATCACTCTCACATTCTGACAGATCTCTTCTCTTGACCATGATGAATATGATCGTCAGGTATTATGTCTACCCAGCCTAAGCTTGAACTATTTCATTGCTGCCATTGCTTGTGTCTTTCAGAACTACCATGCACAAAGTGAGTGCAAACATCTGTCTCTGTGCTATACAAGAGAGAAGTTTGTAGTATTTCCATAGACTGACGATAAAACAGAGACTGTTTTCCTCAGATGAATCATCTTGTCTTGCCAGCATCTTGGACTAGATACATAGGGTAAGGTTATGTGCTGTGCCTCTAAGCAATATAGCACAGAGCTCACAGCCTAAAGGAGAGTGGGAGCTAAGGTAGCTTGAAGCTCCTAATCCTGGATTGAAGAGGACTCTGGTTCAACTATGAAAGACTTAGACCTGCCTAAGTTATGGCAGCTTCTCTGGGCTGCCCTGTGGGCTGCAGTGCTACCTGGAATTTCTGAAATGCTGTGTGCTGCAGCCCCAACCCTGACGCACACTTTCTGTGGGGGTTTGAGAGGAGATCCACACAGGAGCTTACATGTCTCTTGCACAGTGCCTATGCTGGGGAATCCTCCCCTGGCCAGGTATGGAATTATGAGAGCCCCTTCATGCTGCTCTGGCCTTCTTACCCTGAATGAAGGGTCCGGAGTGGGAGGGAAAAAACTCACCTCAGTTGTGTAACAAATGTCACTGTTATAGCTCATTGAGCCAGGGACTGTCATTTACTGTACGGTTGTGCTCTGTGTGGCACAATGGTGTCCTGATGTGGTTGAGGCCTCTAGGTTAGGATGGTCACTCCCGCATCCTTAGAATACTGAACCTTTTGGTACTCCCTGGCCTGCCCTAACCTGTGTGACCAGACAGATCCCCAGAGAGGCAAAAAATATCTGTAGAAAGTGAAAATGAATGCTCTTCTTTCTTTATGCTCTTGCATTGGGTATTATTCCTGTGCCAGAGAACTGCTGAAGTTCTAGTTCAGGGGTCGGCAACGTTTGGCACGCGGCTCGCCAGGGTAAGCACCCTGGCGGGCCGGGCCAGTTTTATTTACCTGCTGACGTGGCAGGTTCGGCCGATCGCAGCCCCCACTGGCTGTGGTTCGCCGTCCCGGGCCAATGGGGGCGGCGGGAAGCAGCGCGGGTGAGCGATGTGCTGGCCTGCGGCTTCCCGCCGCCCCCATTGGCCCGCGACGGCGAACCGCGGCCAGTGGGGGCCGCGATCGGCCGAACCTGCCGCGTCAGCAGGTAAATAAAACTGGCCCGGCCCGCCAGGGTGCTTACCCTGGCGAGCCGCGTGCCAAATGTTGCCGACCCCTGTTCTAGTTATATATAATAGTTTTGACATGAACCATATTCTTTAGTCTTGCCGTTTGGACAAATCATTCTATCTCCTGTAATTCCTTTGATACATTCAGAATTAAAATTGCCCCCCCTCCCCCGATACATGTCTGGTCTTCTAACACATAAGGCAACAAGACAACAGCTTGATCCAGACAGGGCAGTACAAGGAAACAATGAGACAACATTGGTCAGCATGTCGAGGAGTGGTCTCAATACATCAGCAGCCTAGCCATTGTCAGCAATTTGTAGTTTATCATGGCAAAAGATGGATTTGTAGGAGCATAATTAGGTGGCTTTGCGCATGTTTACAGGGAGCACCTCCCAACCATTAAGGGGAGTATGGGAGAGGGCACACAGAGTGTATATATACACCTTCACACAGGCTTCCACAGAGCCCCGCCGAAGTCACTGTGGCCTTAACACAGTCCTGATCCCTGTTACCAAGCTAAGGACTGCAGGATTGGGCCCTCCACCTTTTTTTGAAATATTGATTATTTTGTAGCTAAGCAATTCAGTATATACCACAAAAACATTAATTAAATGGGTACTAAATGCATTAATTACCAACTACGAAACATAAAATAGAGGCCAGATTTTGAGACCCTTACTCTGCACAAATAGCCCATGGCCTATGAATGGTGTCAGGTACTATTCAGCAGGAGTAAGTATATCACATTCTGACCCTGTATCTTCAAGAGATATTAAGATTATTGCTTGGTAAATACCTATTCAGAATATTCACATGTATTAATTTTCTGTCCGAGTAAAAAATAAACATAAAGTTGTTCCCAAAGCAATTCCACCCAGCTTCCAAGAGTATTTGAACTTTTTAAAAAGCATTTAAAAACACTGAACACATCTGGCATATGCTTTTTCCCTTCCTTAAAGCATTAAGAGTTAAACCAGTAATATCACATCTTGGCTTTTAGGTGACCTAAATACTCCTTTACCAAGTGCTTTTGAGGTCTGACTAAAATAGCTAGTCAGCTCTTGCTCCAGCACGAGGTAAATTTGGCTAGCTGTCATTCAGCCTTGACAACTCTTCTCCTGCAGCTGCCTTTGCAAGTAACTCAAGATACTTCCGCAAAGGCTGAAAGAGTTCTGGTTGAAAGCAGGACAGAATGTAAGATAGTCCTATTGATATTTAAAACAACTAAAGTGGGACAAGACACCAAATAACATTTCATCTCACTTGTACTTATGGTGGCATTGCTAAGCAAACACTCAAAGTACAGGTGTAAAGCTGCAAGATAAGCAAACAAACAAAAAGCAAGGAAGCTCATTTTTATGGCTGACTTAGAACAACGCTTCCTTAGCTCTCGTCCCCTAACGCCCCTACTCTACTTGCGCTACATTGATGACATCTTCATCATCTGGACCCATGGAAAAGAAGCCCTTGAGGAATTCCACCATGATTTCAATAATTTCCATCCCACCATCAACCTCAGCCTAGATCAATCCACACAAGCGGTCCATTTCCTGGACACTACTGTGCTAATAAGCGATGGTCACATAAATACCACCCTGTACCGGAAACCTACTGACCGCTACACTTACCTACATGCCTCCAGCTTCCATCCAGGACACACCACACGATCCATTGTCTACAGCCAAGCTCTAAGATATAACCGCATTTGCTCCAATCCCTCAGATAGAGACAAGCACCTACAAGATCTCTATCAAGCATTCTTAAAACTACAATACCCACCTGCTGAAGTGAAAAAACAGATTGACAGAGCCAGACGAGTACCCAGAAGTCACCTCCTACAAGACAGGGCCAACAAAGAAAATAACAGAACACCACTAGCTGTCACCTTCAGCCCCCAACTAAAACCTCTCCAGCGCATCATCAGAGATCTACAACCTATCCTGAAAGATGATCCTTTACTCTCACAGATCTTGGGAGACAGACCTGTCCTCGCTTACAGACAACCCCCCAACCTAAAGCAAATACTCACCAGCAACCACACATCACTGAACAAAAACACTGACCCAGGAACCTATCCTTGTAACAAAGCCCGATGCCAACTCTGTCCACATATCTATTCAAGTGACACCATCATAGGGCCTAATCACATCAGCCATACCATCTGTGGCTCGTTCACCTGCACATCTACCAATGTGATATATGCCATCATGTGCCAGCAATGCCCCTCTGCCATGTACATTGGCCAAACCGGACAGTCTCTACGCAAAAGAATTAATGGACACAAATCTGACATCAGGAATCATAATACTCAAAAACCAGTGGGAGAACACTTTAACCTGTCTGGCCATTCTTTGACAGACCTGCGGGTGGCTATCTTAAAACAGAAAAACTTCAAAAACAGACTCCAACGAGAGACTGCTGAGCTGGAATTGATATGCAAACTAGACACAATCAACTCAGGGCTAAATAGGGATTGGGAATGGCTGAGCCATTACAAACATTGAATCTATCTCCCCTTGTAAGTATTTTCACACTTGCTTCTTATCAAACTGTCTGTACTGAGCCATCTTGATTATCACTTCAAAAGTTTTTTTCCTCTTACTTAATTGGCCTCTCAGAGTTGGTAAGACAACTCCCACCTGTTCATGCTCTCTGTATGTGTGTGTATATATATCTCCTCAATATATGGTTCACTCTATATGCATCCGAAGAAGTGGGTTGTAGCCCACGAAAGCTTATGCTCTAATAAATTTGTTAGTCTCTAAGGTGCCACAAGTACTCCTGTTATTTTTGTGGATACAGACTAACACGGCTGCTACTCTGAAACCTAGATAATGATGACAGCTTGGGTCACATTCAGGGGATAGAACAGGAACTAAGTGCTTGTACTGGAGCTGAATTTGTCCCTTTGTCCCTGCTCCTGCAAACCCCTGTGTACTTAAGTAGCATGTAAGTGTGTGCAAGATTGGTGCAGTGATCACAGTACACATGCTACAGAATTTATAAGGCCCATGTTCCCCTTACAAAACAATTCCTGGGAATTTAACAGTGCTAATTTGAAAAATAAAAGAGTGAAAATCAATGCAAAAAATTTAACTTCACAAATATCAAGGTTAATATTGGGGGATGGGAGGACAGGAAAAACCCATCAAATAGAGAAAACAAGAGTCTATGAAACAATTATCGCTAATTCCCATTACAAAAATAAAACTTATTTTTTTAAAACAAAACCGTTTACTGGTGGGGACTTGTGCAGTTAATCTGGATACAAGGGGCTTCAATGTGAATTACAAGCGTCCTGGTGGAGTAGGCTTGCAGCAGCCTTTTACAAAGCCTCTTTTTTGAGGCTCATAGACCTTTAGGTCAGATCTATTGTCTGGTTTGGCAGTTCGTAGCCCCGGCACCTCTGGGCTTGCCGAGTGAGTTATGAAAGTAAAAAAATTGCTTGAGCCCTGGCGCCTCTTTCTTTTCAAATTAAGCAGTGGATATGGGCAGGGAGTCAGAAGAAAGTGGCTCCCAGTCACTGAGAGACAGACCCACTAACAGCATGGGATTGCCATTCCTCAGCTCAGCTCCATAGGGTGTCAGGGAGTTTGGAGAGACCTGTTCCTGGCCTGGGACTCTGTCTGGCAGGTAAAGCAGACAAGGCTCTGTGCCTTGGGGTGGGTGGAGATGCCCAGCACTTGGGGCAGAGGGGAGAGCAGACATGGGGGGGTGGAGGTGCCCTGCAGGGCAGGGAGATGGGTGGGGAGCAGATGGGGCTTTATGCCCTAGGGCTGCATTGAAGGGCTGGAGTCAGGAGGGGGCACATTCTCATGGGGTACAACCTTCTACTTCCTGCAGCCTCTCATTGCAGAGGTTGGCAGTCTTGGTAGGTTCCCTGTCTGGCTCATCTCAGCTGTAGCAGCTACCAACCAGCAGTTACCCTCCCCTGCTGTGCGCTGTGCCATCTGCTGGGGAGTCTGTGAGCAGGGAGCTGGGTCCAGGGAGTTGGAGTAGATACAAAATCCTGCTAGAAACTGGAAAAATCTGAATACTGTTTTTTTCAAAACCTGGGGATTTTTTGGAGGTTTTCAGTAAAAACTGAAAATGAAGGGCCCAAATGATTTAATATATTTTCCTCAGACCCAACCCCTTATAATAACATTATCAAGCAGATCTTGATGTGATACACTGGAGTATATATTTTGATCGTGGCACTGTTGGTGCATGGGACAATAGTAAATATTATTCTCTGGCATAGGTATTATATCATTAGGGATGATTATTTTGTTTGAAGTTAATTTAGTGAGGGGGAAAGGGAGCCATACTGGCAGCTAAAGACAGCTGTCCTCTAGGTACAGTATGGGTGGAATAACAGGGAAACAGCCAATAACCTGTAGCCAGTATTGAGCCACCTGGATTCAAACTGTGACCTAGTGATTAAAAAAAAAAAAAACCTCTAGATTGCATTACTAGTCCCCTGGGCCATCCAGCCTCTAGTTTGTGTTTATATTATTGAGTAAAAATGCTAAAAAGGGGCGTTCTTGATAAGAATGCTGTTTAAGCTGAAGAAGAAATCCATTTGAGCATCTACATAAAGGCAGTAAATCGTTGGCTCGTAGTCTAGAACAGCATCTTGCTATCAATTCAAAATTCAATCCATATGGAAGATGGGTCCTTGAGGATTTAGAACGGAATAAAGTCAGCTCCTCACATAGTGATTTCTTTTCACATTTTCATAAACCTTGCCCCAGAAAATTGCCGAATGCTTCTCTTCTAAGAGAAAAAGCATCTTAAAACACAAGCATTTGCCAAACAGGCTGATCTGCATCTGGTACATTCTGTCAAATTTTAAAATGTATATACACCACTCTGAGAATGGGATATCAATCTCCATTATTAGAGTAGATGGCTTTCATATATTTAAATGTCTGGAGCTCCTCACAGATAGCCTTTTTATGATTGTTTTGGTCAGCAGCGGCAGCAGTAGTATTTAGTGAGATGGTTCTGTGATATGCGTAATTCAGTGCTTATTCTCCAAAAGGAGGTGATGGTGGCGGGAGTCCTCAGCATAACAGGTAATGAATATGTCTGACTTCACTGGCTATAAGGGCCAGGTGGTGAATCATCTTTCTGCAGTACTGAACATAGCTTTCTGGTATTATTCATACAGAAGAATGCATAAATCTATCCTTGCTTTCATGCAGCTTGGATTTAGCACTATTAACCAAGCTATGCTGAATGAATTTAACTAATTGGAATATACTTCAGCACTATTGTAAAATAGCTGATTATTCTTTGATTGTGATGGAAGAGTTATATGCTATTATTTCAAGTGCTGCTAGTTCTATGTGTATGTATTTAGGTAGTTAGCACTGTTTGTTAAAGGATTATAGAATTCTTAAAGCCTTCATCAATTACCTAGGTACTGTACTATGAGTTCATCCCCCTTTTTCAGAGATAGGAGTGTTAGAAAATTATTGGGAGAAAAGGAACAGAATTTGGTAAGTCCTTTTAAGTAAACAATATTTATTGATTTCTTTAATCATTATGATTGCCCTAGTCTGATGTCTGCATAACACAGGCTGTAAACCTCACTCAATAATCTCTGCATCAAGCCCATAACTCCTATTTCAGCTTTCACATCTCTTCTGATAAAGACATCCAGTCTTGATTTAAATTGCTTTAAAGACTGCAAGTGAAGAAGAATCCACCACAGCCCTAGATAAGTTATTCTAATGGCTCTAAAACATAATTACTTTCCCTGGTAAAAAATTGTACCTTATGTCTAGTGTGAATTTGTCTAGCTTCAGATCCCAATCACTGGATCTCATTATGCCTTTTTATTATAGATTGAAGAGCTGTCTACTATCAGAAATTTCTTTCCCACTTACTTGCAGACAATAATCACGCCACCTCGTAACACTCTCTTGGATACATTGCGCTTCTTTAGTCTTTTGCTACAAGGCATATTTTCTAAACCTGGAATAATTTTTGTAGCTTTTTTTCTGAACACTTTCCAATTTGTCAATATCCTTTCTGAAGTGTGGACACCAGAAATGGAAGCAGCATTCCATTAATGGTCCCACTAATACTGTATTGAGGTAAAACCACCTCCCGTATATTCAACATACTTAATATAAAATAATTCTTTCTAAAATTCCTGCAGTCTCACTCCCTTCCTTCGTTGGAGTTCCTACTCCTTGTGTTTGGCACATACTCTGGCAGTCTTGTGGTAATTATCCTTTCTCTCCCCCTCCACATTTTCAATGTGATCATCACAAAAAGCCAACTCCTGAGAGGTTTTGTGGTCCCCCAACTCCCATTGAGGCATTCAGGACTTTGCAGGATTGGTCCAATAATCTCCTTTCCCCCCACATCATACAGACATAGAGGGCCCAGTCCTGCTCACCCTGTCGTCAATGGGAGTTTTGCCATTGATTTCAGTGGGAGCAAGATTGGGTTCATTGATCCTTAAATACCTGCATCATTCTAATTCCCCTCTGAGAACTTTGCCAATTTTGTAATTTTTGTACTAGAAGTTGTCTGTGTTGTTTTGCAAATGAACATGAAAATCAAGTCACTGTAACATTTTAGCTTCTAAAGCAATTTTGGCTCATTTATGTTGACTATTTATTTACCTACATGGACACACACACAATCTTTTTCTGCATCTGTGACTGCTTCCTTCCCAGTATTAACTCTAACATAGATGAACTGTATAAAAGGAAGAAAGACTCCTATTGGTTGATTCCCTGCTATTCCACTTGTCCCATTTAATGCATATTGCCTCTCCTCTTGTGGGTTCCAGGAAGCAGTCATTTAATGTGTCAAGCAACTTTATCTCTGCATCCTGTCCTGAGGTGACATGTACCCAGTCAATATAGGGATAGCTGAAATCCCCCATTATTATTGAGTTTTTTATTTTTATAGCCTCACTAATCTCCCTGAACATTTAACAGTCACTATCACCATCCTGGTCAGGTGGTCAGTAATATATCCCTAATGCTATATTCTTCTTATTAGAGCATGGAATTACTATCCATAGAGGTTCATTTAAGATTTTTACTTCATTTGACTGTATGCTTTCTTTCACATATCGTGCCACTCCCCCACCAGCACGACCTGTTCTGTCCTTCTGCTATAGTTTGTACCTTGGTATTACTGTGTACCATTGATTATCCTCATTCCACCAAGTTTCTGCGATGCCTATGATATCAATATCCTCATTTAATATGAGACACTAGTTCACCCATCTTATTATTTAGACTTCCAGCGTTTGTATATAAACACTTTAAAAGCTTGTCACTTTTTAGCTGTCTGCCATTATATGATGTAATTGAATGGGACTCTTTTTCATTTGGTTGTTTCTCATCGGATCCTACCTGTATTTTATCATCTTCCATCCTATCCTCCTTACTAGGACATAGATAATCTCCATTAATATTAAGGGATGTCTTTCTGAACCACGTGCTCCTGCGCACCTGTCGGCTTTCCCCCAGCCCTTACTTTAAAAACTGCTCTTCAACCTTTTTAATTGTAAGTACCAGCAATCTGGTTCCATTTTGGTTTAGGTGGAGCCCATCCTTCCTGTATAGGCTCCCCCTTTGGCAAAAGGTTCCCTAGTTCTAAATAAATCTAAACCCCTCCTCCCTACACCATTGTCTGA